>NC_045986.1:21436859-21740464 GCF_010909765.2 Amblyraja radiata
TTAGAAATCTCATTCTGTTTGATGTTTGCTGTTGGCTCAACAAAGAAGTTTCAATGGGGAAAAGGCCAGGTTTATCAGCATTCTGAAAAGTTGCTCATTGGGTTTTGCTCTCATGACAGTTCTGCTAAATCATGTTAATAGCCACACCCCAGGGATTCAGAGCAGAATACAGATAATTACATTCTCAGAGCATCCTGTGGTGATTGTGTCATTAGTTTCATCAATGTTTCCTTCCAGCTCGCAGCCTGTTTTAAAAGTCCATCACAGTTCTGCCCAGTATGCCAGGATATTGTTGTATGATGGGTGAGAGCCAGAGATATAATGGGTATGCCAAGCAACTTACGGAACAGAATAGGTAAGGCAGGTGAGAGTCCTCATTAAAAAAAAAAAAAGATTTTATCAGTGTTGGTTTACCATAAGTTAAAGGTGTACTTTAACTCAGTAAAAGGTTTATTGAAGAAGGATCTTGACCCGAAACTTCACCCACTCCTTCTATCCAGAGATATTGCCTGATCCGCTGAGTGTCTGCAGCATTTTGTGTCTGTTTTTTGTGTAAACCAGCATCTGTATTCCTTCTGAAGTTAAACACGAAATGCTGGAGTAACTCGTTGGGCCAGACAGCATCTCTGGAGAGAAGGAATGGGCGACGTATCAGGTAGCAACCCTTCTTCAGACTTGCACATCTGTATCATGCAGAAGGATCGGGCACAACTGGACACCACAATCTCCAAGTTGCACATCATTCGAACTTATAACTAATTTTTTGTTATAGCTGTGCCAAATTAAACTCCCCACCTAACAGTGGGACTATCTTCACCACGGGGACAGAAGAAAATGAGGAAGATGGCTCATAATCACCACCTCCAGGTCGATTCAGAATTGGAAATAACCATTATAAATTCAGGTCTCCTTCTGTATAGGAAATGTAAATCCCAAAGTTATTTTTTTATTTTCAGGTGAAACAGGTTGAATCGGGTACCATCACCTTCCATTTCTCATGTCGTGCAGATCGGCATTTGAGCTCGAGTCCTGAGCAGCCAGCGAATACACCTGATAAAAAATCCCAGTTGTCCTCTTCATCCTGTAAGTTATTTGTTAACTGCTTCACAAGCCGTTTTCTTGGGAGCATTTTAATCGGTTAATAGGTTGTTTTCATGCTCATAACAGAAGTTACAGAATGTGTTTCTCGAACCTTAAAATTCAATATATTGCGGTTTCATAAGACGGATTTCAAATCTCTTTCAGGAATTGGAAAATAAAACTACAAAAGGAAAATGAATTGGCTGTATATTTTTTTTAATTTTATGCATCATACAATACCTATTCCAAAATAAGAATTAATATGTGTAACATAGGAATGTGGAAGTACAAAACTGCAGATCACGTAGATTCAGGAATAACTATAGCAAACCAATAATTAGGGTTATTTCTGTGGAGGGAACATTGGAAACAGATAGGTATGCTAAACTATTATGAACACACTTCAGAGCATTATGTAGAATTTTGGTTACTATATTACATAAAGAAGGTAGTACCAGTGAAAAAACAGACTTGTAAGCATGATACACAATCTGCCAGGTAGCCATCAAAAAAGGACAACTAAAATGGGTCTCTTGAAAAGGACAATGCTGAGTTATGCGCAGATGTATTCAAAATTGTCATACATTTTGCTCAGAGTTGTTTTGAGCAATGTCCTATGCACCATGCACAAAAGTCAATGAATCTTCTGTTCTAAGATGGCTAATATCAACATGGGGAGTGAGAGTGCCTTCAATCAGCTTTATCTTGAAGAACTCTTTTAATTTACTGATTTTTGGCTCGTGTCCATTCCTGGAATTGATGTACTGGTGTGTTTGGGGAACGTAGGGTCATTCTCCAGCCCGTGTCGCGGGGTTGGAACGACCCGGACCGGGACCGTACATCACCTGGCGCGGCTTCATGGCCGTGGGACTCACCATCGCACGCTGGGGCTCCGACCTTGTACTTTCAGACCGGGAGCGGGGCCGTAAATTGCCCCGCGCGGCCTAAAATGGCCGTGGGACTTATCATCACCCGCCTGGGGCTTGGACATCGGGAGAGACATGGCGAGCAGGGGAGAGAAAAGACTTTGCCTTCCATCACAGTGGGTTCACTGTGATGGATGTTTGTGTGAACTTAATTGTGTGTATGTCTGTAGGACATTGTTTTTGTTTGTATGGCTGTGGAAACAAAATTTCGTTTGAGTCTCACTGGGGCTCAAATGACAATAAATTTGTATTGTATTGTATTGTAATTTGTATTGTATTTTGGGCTCTGGTGCAAATTGTGATAACTGGACTACTTCCACTATTAAAGTCACTCAGATTTATGCAGAATGGGGGACGTACTTGAAAAAGGGTTAAACATGTACAGATAGGAGTAAAAAAAAGTTATCTTGAATGCACAAGGTATTTGATGAATTGGGTACCCAAGCGCTGATCACCTTTCAGCCAATGAATAAGTTATGCATACTTCATCGATGCGAAACAGCCCATATGATTGTACATGTATCTTTCTTTTATACTTAGTGTGGAAAACCTCAGAATCTTCCGGGCCTCAACACGGGACAGGGGTGAGTGATTTTAACGTTAATTTTGAAATTTTATTTCCTCTATTCCCGCCAAATTATGAGATCACTGAAAATTCAGAATCCCAGAGTTTTGACCTCTATCTCACAGGCAGCATTCGCAGCCATAGCAACGAGCTGACTCACACCAGTGACATCTGTAGCTGTTCCACCCAAGCAGATGCTCTTTGGTTGAAACGATTTGTCATGGGTTAACACAGAAACATAGAAGAGAAAAAGAAGGTTGAGATTGAGCAATCACTCCTTTGAATTCTCTATTCTACTGCTACTTTATATCACACAAAGTAAAATATTGCTACACTTCTTTCATCTCTAATGTCTGGATTTTAATTTTACCCTTGAATAATTTTCCTCTTTTTACGACAGTTTCTATCTTAATGTAGGATAATTCCTGATGATGGTGGAACTATTGGAGGCCAAAATAGTAAACTAGGTAGTGCTTACTTTTCTGAGCAATTCGGTAATGGATGGAAGGACCAACATATTTGTGGGAAACCTGACCATCCCGAAAGGAATGGGTGCTTGCGATTGTGTTGCTAAAAGAGTTCTATCAATATAAATTAAAAGTACGTCAAAAGTAAACATGCAACTTGGCAGAAAGAATATCGTCAATTTAGATGAAGGGATTAAAAGTAACATTAGCAAATTTGCAGATGACACAAAGCTGGGTGGCAGTGTGAACTGTGAGGAGGATGCTATGAGGATGCAGGGTGACTTGGACAGGTTGGGTGAGAGGGCAGATGCATGGCAGATGTAGTTTAATGTGGATAAATGTGAGGTTATCCACTTTGGTGGAAAAAGCAGGAAGGCAGATTATTATCTGATTGGTGTCAAGTTGGAAAAAGTGGAAGTACAAAGAGATCTGGGGGTCCTTAGTCACTGAAAGTCGGCATGCAGGTACAGCAGGCAGTGAAGAAAGCGAATGGCATGTAGGTCTTCATAACAAGAGGAGTTGAGTATAGGAGCAAAGAGGTCCTTCTGCAGTTGTACAGGGCCCTAGTGAGACCACACCTGGAGTATTGTGTGCAGTTTTGGTCTCCAAATTTGAGGGACATTCTTGCTATTGAGGGAGTACAGCATAAGTTCACGAGGTTAATTCCCGGGATGGTGAGACTGTCATATGTTGATAGAATGGAGCGGCTGGGCTTGTATACTCTGGAATTTAGAAGGATGAGAGGGATTCTTATTGAACCATATTATTATTATTATTAAGATTATTAAGTGTTTCGACACGCTAGACGCAGGAAACATGTTTCCGATATTGGGGGAGTCCAGAACCGGGGACCACAGTTTAAGAATAAGGGGTAAGCCATTTAGAACGGAGATGAGGAAAAACATTTTCACACAGAGGGTTGTGAATCTGTAGAATTCTCTGCCTCAGAAGGCAGTGGAGGCCAATTCTCTGTTTGCTTTCAAGAGAGAGTTGGATAGAGCTCTTAAAGATAGCGGAGTCAGTGGATATAGGGAAAAAGCAGGAACGGGGTACTGAGAGTGGATGATCGGTCATGATCACAGTGAATGGCGGTGCTAGCTCAAAGGGCCGAATGGCCTATTCCTGCACCTATTGTCTATTGTCTGTAAATGTAATCTCATTTTGTCCTTTCTCAGTGCCCGTATATTTCCATGCTTTCTTTCACCAGTCATTTATTAATATTGTTCCACGTGCTTTGTTAAATGAGAAAAATCATTCTCAGACTTGAACTTTTCAATCATCCAATTAACTAGTTTTTGGTGACTTCCCAAGCACATGAAACATGACATATAGGCTCATCAATTACACAGGATGTCGCACCTGATTCCTTGTTCATCGGTTGTACACGACACAACTGGTGTGCAGATCTCCAACAAAGACTTTGAATCGTACTCCAGAGATTCAGCAAAATGGTCCGCAGACATTTGTTACATGCAAGAGGTCAGTCCATGTGTCTTATGGGAACAGTTATATCACTGGATTGAGCTATAATTAAGAATGATGAAGACACAAGACCTGAATTAGTTCATCTCTGCAGAGTGATCCTAATGTTCCAAGTGAATGACCTCAGATTTTTGGCTACACTGCTGAAGGTTAATTCCATGAACAAAAATGTGCCTGCATGAAGGAACATTTATTGATTTACAGGTTTAACCTATCTATATCTTCTAATTCTGTTTTTGCAATTCAACCTAAAGTAATATTCCAGTTTGACTTTGCCATGCGATATTGTAGGTAGATGCTTCTGCTGCTGAACCAGCAACTCAGAGGTCAGGAGTTCAGATTTCATGATGACAAGCAGTAGAATTCAATTGAATGCTTTAGATTTGGCAATTTGTGAGCCAGCACTAGAAAATGATCACATGCTATTCTGAATTGGTTGGATATAAGTAACATCAAATCCATTTGGATGTCTTACATGCAGCTTTGCCCTTAGCTATTTTAAATGCCAATCATGTTGTGCATTTTCAATCCAATGTACATTATTTGCACTCCATTCAATCCTTTGTACATTATTTCTTACTCTCAACCTGTGAGCTGGCTGTAAGTTGTGCTGTCAATTCCCAACAAATAAGTAATGGTGTGTTGGATTTTATGTCAAAGGCACTAAGATTACATTTATATGGAACATTGCCGAGACTCCATACAAAAGACAACGTTTTGGGCACTGGATGTCAGGAAAGATATTATGGCCTTGGAAGGTTCAGTGTTCAATTTATCAGTGTTGGTAAACTGACATTGGAAGATTTTTGATAAGCAAATGTATTAGGGGTTCTGAAACTAGTGTACTTCAGAATTTTTAAAATATTAACCTGCTGTGAACTCATTGAATGGCTTGAGGAGCTGAATTACCATTTCATGTTCCCACTTTCTTTCCTTTGTCCTTATTAATTATTATTTTACACGTCGAACCTTATTAAAGTCATTTGAAACATCATAATTGTGAGGTTTATCCTGTCTGCTTGGATTACAAGTTTTGCAAAGAAGTCTAGTAGTTGACCAGCAGAATCTTCTTCTGAATTCATTCTATTGATGATTCAATTTATGTTCACTCCCGAATCTTGATTGCATTATTTTACATGCGAGAAAGTGATGCTACTTTATTCCCCATTTTATGATTGGGCCTGTTCCCAATGGTCCTTCATTTATGGACTACTGATTGTTTCATACTGATAACTAGTTTACAGGTTATCACAGCTTTCATCCCAGGTTCTCTGGCATTCTGAGTTAATACCATCTCTCCAGAATTTAATGGCTTCGACCCTGTCTAGAATTTTTTTCTGATTTATGATGAATCATTGGCATTGCTTCTTGTTTCTTTATCTGATGGGACAATTATTCACTTGTCAATTCTCAGGAGAAATGGTAAATCAGATTATTTACTGTGTTCTGCACTTTCTCACTTGTAAGTCTGATTGTACCTTTTATTGATTTTTCTCTTTTTCCCTGACTGCTGACACAGCTATAGAAGAGGCAGCTCTGGAGACAGACTTGATGTTTGTTGTGGTTATTGGTGAATTGCTGGATCTCCTGTGACTTCCCCACACCCCCATCCATTTGTTAGATCTTAACTTTTGTGTTGTACTTCGGTTTTCAGCTGCCTATTGTTGCCTGGTCCCATGAAATATAGTGAAACTTCCAACTGAAGGATTGCTTCAATGTGTAGGTACTTGGTGGCCAGATCTCCTGGTCATCCTTGTCAAACCACCCCTTGCATTTTCTAGCAAGGAACTCAAATGTCCATTGACAGGTTCTAACTATGATGGACTTCAGGGCTGCCTGAGAAGATCTCTGTTTGCAGATTTCAAAACTGACATTCCTGCAATGCATTTATTTCTGAAGCGCATGTATTTTAATGCAAGGAGTGCAATGGATACGGCAGATCACCTGGATTAATACATGGAACTATGATGTTGTTGCCATGGCAGAAACTTGTCTAAGAGAAGGGTAAGAATGACCGCTCAATGTTCCAGAGATTAGAAGTTTCAGATGTGTCAGAAAGATATGTAAAAAAGCTGGGGGAGATTGTATTACAGACCAAGGACAATGCAACAGCTGCACTAAGAGAGGACATTTTAGAAGGTTCATCCAACAAGGCCATACGAGTAGTACTTGGGAATGAAAGATGTAATCCAAATGATGGGGTTATACCATAGGCCTTCCCAAATAGCCAGCAGCATATCATGGAAAAAGACGAGAAGAGAAAAAGAGATATTTTGGTAGCGATTTTAACAATCCCTAGTATTGACCAATATTAACTATGCTAAAGGCTTCAATGGGGCAGTGTTTGTAAGATGTATCCAGAAGGGTTTCTTGGAACAATATGTAAATAGTCTAGGAAGGAACTGCAAATGCTGGTTTAAACCAAAGATAGACACAAAAAGATGGAGTATCTCATCGGAACAGGCAGCATCTCTGGAGAGAAAGAATGGGTGACGTTTCGGGTCGAGACCCTTCTTCAGCCTAACTACAGATGGTGCCATACTAGACCTTATACTGTAGAACTAACCTGGCCAGGTGATCAACATTTTGGTGGGAGAGCATTATGGGAGGAGTGACTGCAATTCTGTAAGTTGTAAAGTAGTTTTGGATAAGGATATTTTGAATGAAAGTACAACAGTATTTGCAAGAATTGGAAGAAGTAGATTGGGAGGCTGTTTGAGGCTGAGAGATCAATTTCCGGAGTGCGAAAAATGGAGGAGAATTTATCAGCGAAAGTGAGGCAGTCAGTGGCTGCTGCAAGGAGCATTTCTAAGAACTCCTTACTGTTACTCTGTCCATGATACAAATGCCTTTGACTCCACCCCTCAGCAAGCTATCCTTTCCAATACTAACACCACCCTGCAGTGAAGTTAAGTAAACATGATTTTGGGAAAACGATTGAAATTCTAAAATTTGGTGGAGAGAAAATTCACAGCCTCCCCTCCCACATTTGGGAACAAGGCGTTATTAGAGATGCTGTAATTGTGATGTTCTCCAAGAAACGAGGCATACCCAACTATGGTTGCTTCATCGTAGTATTTATGTTGTATGCCACAAGGAAAGTAATTGGTAGGGTTTTCCTTGGCCATTTTCACCCCCTTTTGTTGATTCCATCCATCCAGTCAAATTACTGTCATTGCATAGAATCTCAAGAAAAGCAGGAAATGGCATTAACTGCTGGCCTGTGGCCTTTTGAAACTTTATAGAAGTATTTGATCCTGTCGATCAACAAATCTGTCTGTCCATAGATATTTGCCTTGATCCTACATTTGCTACATAATGGCTTATAAGCAACAATTTTAATCATCATGCCCACATCGGACAATTTCAGTGAAGTAAGATGGCATAATTAACCCAACACTTCTCGATGTTTCTAGCGGCAATACAGCACCTTGCCTTCAACAAACTTCCCCCTGGAGTGCAGCTAATATGCAGGACAAAGCAGTGCTGGCCAGACGCAAGAACTAATTCACTTGGACTCGGTCATTGCATTGCAGTATACTTGTAGAAGCATAAATTTGAAGGCTTTGCTCCACACTATTGTTAATTTGTTCATTGGGGTATTCAGGAGAGTGAGCATTTCAATAAACATATAAAGCCATAAGGATCCTGCACTAACATTCGCTCACTGCTCAATTCCACCCAACCCTCAACAATAAAGGTCCACAATGAGACCTAGTAAAACCTCCCTTATCTTCAGAACCACCTCTCAGTGAAAGCAGATATTGATGAAATAACCATCATCTTTAGCATGCCTCAGGAAAAGAGAGACCACATTATCAGATCCAGCACCAATATTATAGTCGACTGTGCAGAACTGCTTTCCTGTATTTTTGCAGGGTGTGTATAACTCACAGCAGGCAGTTTTAAACACTGGAAGTATCATTAACACTGGCTGTGCAAACCCGTATAAATCCTATGGCAGAATAAACAAACCAACATCAACATCCTCTCTTAGGCTAACCTCACCGGCATTGGATATTTAATGATATTCAACTGATGGGCAGGGCACAGGATTTGCATGCCCAACAACAGATTGCCACAAGAACACGCTACTCCTTGGCAAGAGATGACTAGCAAGACAGACCAACCCATTCAAATGTTCTGACATTGAAAAATTGTAACATCCCACCAGAAGGTAGGAATTTTTGACCCGTTGCCACTCGAAACAGCGTTGGAGCATTTGAGATGCCTCAGAGAACGTCGACTTCCATTGCCGGGAGCTCGCACAAGCTGAGTGAAAACAGCACTTCCTTCTCCACCTTTGGCAGAATCTATAGATCCCACAATGGCCTTATCAGTCAGCTCATAATCCCACAGTATATGAGATGTTATGATAGAAGTGAACGTTTTATGAAGGAGGTTATAGGAAAGCAACTAAGTTGGCATTTGTTTTGTTATTATGCAGTTATCTCTTTCCCAGGCTTCCACTTTATCTTCTCGGTATACAAGCACTAGTGTTTCAAGCAAGGGGACAATGCAGCAGCAGCTTAGGCACCAGTATTTACCCAACACTCTCGCTTCATTCCAGGTAGGAGCCTTAATATGTAGCAAAAGAACTTTCCGATTTTCCATCTCCATTTTCTGTTAAGTTTTAGGTTATATCAGGTCACTATATGTAATTTGGAATGGCATTGATTCATTACTATTGATTTAGCAACTTTAGTTATATTATCTTTGCAATAATCCTTAGAGCTCTAAAGGTTCCAAATAAACTCACTGAAACATTAATAGCCATTTGGATAGTACTTATATAATTATGGTTGAACGGTAGATAGTCATCATAATTAGTGCTCATTGCTTTGTGAATGGAGTAGGGGAAGAGATTAATCTATTGGCCTGGGATGGTTCAGGTCCTATCTGGCAGACAGAACCATGCGTGTAAGCCTTGCTGGCTTTGAATCCTCCTCCACTCCCTTGGCATATGGGGTTCCACAGGGCTCAATTTTAGGGCCCCTGCTCTTCTCTCTATACCTACTTCCTCTGGGCTCAATTTTAAGAAGGCATGGCATCTCCTTTCACTTTTACGCAGATGATAGCCAGTTATATATGCCACTCAGGAAAGAAGACGACTATTCTCTAAAATCACTTCTGTCTTGTCTTGAGGACATTAAGTCCTGGATGGCCTTAAACTTTCTGGGACTTAATGAAAAAAAGACAGAGGTGATTTTGTTTGGCCCCAATGGCTGCCGTGAACCTCCCTTTGTTGACTTGGGTCCACTGGCATTGTCCGTAAAGCCAACAGTTTTAAACCTGGGTTTTAGGATGGACGGTGATTTTAAACTAGATAAACAAATAGGCGCGGTGGTTAAGTCCAGCTTCTTTCACCTAAGGAAGCTGGCAAAGGTGAAGCCCATCCTCGAGCGGCAGCATTTTGAAACAGTAATCCATGCCTTTATTACATCTAGGCTGGATTACTGTAACGCACTTAACTCTGGTGTCGCACGAGCTTCATTGGCTCGTCTCCAGCTGGTTCAAAATGCTGCCGCTCGCCTTTTAACCGGAACTCGAAAGAGGGGAGCACATTACGCCAATTTTGGCCTCCCTTCACTGGCTCCCAGTGCACTTTCGAGTTCATTTTAAAATTCTTTTATTTGTTTTCAAATCGTTGAATGGGCTTGCCCCGCCTTACCTCTCTGAGCTGCTCCACCTATATGCTCCTGCCCGGTGCCTCAGGTCAGCTGATCAGCTGCTCCTTGAGGTACCAAGGTCTAAGTGGAAGCTCAGAGGGGATAGAGCCTTTTCTGTTCAAAAAGGAACTGCAGATGCTGGAATATCGAAGGTACACAAAATTGCTGGGGAAACTCAGCGGGTGCAGCAGCATCTATGGAGCGAAGGAAATAGGCGACGTTTCGGGCCGAAACCCTTCTTCAGACTGATGGGGGGTGGGGGGGGGGGGAGAAGGAAGGAAAAGGGGAGGAGGAGGAGGAGCCCGAGGGCGGGCGGATGGGAGGGTGGGAGGAGACAGCTAGAGGGTTAAGGAAGGGGAGGAGACAGCAAGGGCTAGCAAAATTGGGAGAATTCAATGTAAATGCCATCCGGACGCAAGGTCCCAGATGGAATATGAGGTGCTGTTCCTCCAATTTCCGCTGTTGCTCACTCTGGCAATGGAGGAGACCCAGGACAGAGAGGTCGGATTGGGAATGGGAGGGGGAGTTGAAGTGCTGAGCCACCGGGAGTTCAGGTAGGTTATTGCGGACTGAGCGGAGGTGTTCGGCGAAACGATCGCTCAACCTACGCTTAGTCTCCCCGATGTAAATCAGCTGACATCTAGAGCAGCGGATGCAGTAGATGAGGTTGGAGGAGATACAGGTGAACCTTTGTCGCACCTGGAACGACTGCTTGGGTCCTTGAATGGAGTCGAGGGGGGAGGTGAAGGGACAGGTGTTGCATTTCTTGCGGTTGCAACGGAAAGTGCCCGGGGAGGGGGTGGTGCGGGAGGGAAGGGAAGAATTGACGAGGGAGTTGCGGAGGGAGCGGTCTTTGCGGAAGGCAGACACGGGGGGAGATGGGAAGATGTGGCGAGTGGTGCGGTCACGTTGGAGGTGGCGGAAATGCCGGAGGATTATGTGTTGTATTTGTCGGCTGGTGGGGTGAAAGGTGAGGACCAGAGGGACTCTGCCCTTGTTGCGAGTGCGGGGATGGGGAGAGAGAGCAGTGTTACGGGGTATGGATGAGACCCTGGTGTGAGCCTCATCTATGGTGGCGGAGGGGAATCCCCGTTCCCTGAAGAACGAGGACATTTCCGATGCCCTGGTATGGAATGTCTCATCCTGGGAACAGATGCGGCGTAGGCGGAGGAATTTGGAGTAGGGGATGGAGTCTTTACAGGGGGCAGGGTGGGAAGACGTGTAGTCCAGATAGCCATGTGAGTCAGTGGGTTTGTAATGTATGTCGGTCAGGTGTCTGTCCTCTGCGATGGAGATGGTGAGGTCAAGGAATGGTAGGGAAGTGTCGGAAATCGTCCAGGTGTATTGGAGTGCCGGATGGAAGTTGGTGGTGAAGTGGATGAAGTCAGTCAGTTGTGTGTAGGTGCAGGAGGTGGCCCCAAAGCAGTCGTCAATGTAACGGAGGTAGAGGTCGGGATGGGGCCCTGGTACGTCTCGAACAAGGATTGTTCAACGTACCCGACAAAGAGGCAGGCGTAGCTGGGGCCCATGCGTGTGCCCATAGCTACGCCTTGTGTTTGGAGGAAATGGGAGGAGTCAAATGTGAAGTTGTTGAGGGTGAGGACCAACTCCGCTAAGCGGAGGAGAGTGTCAGTGGCTGGGTATAGGTTGCTCCTCTGGTCGAGGAAGAACCGGAGGGCTCCGAGGCCATCCTGGTGGGGGGTGGAGGTGTAGAGTGACCGGACATCCATGGTGAAGATGAGAGGGTGAGGGCCCAGAGAGTGGAATGCGTGGAGGCGGCGGAGAGTGTCTGAGGTGTCTAGAACATAGGTGGGGAGGGATTTGACCAAGGGGGATAGGATGGAGTCAAGGTATGTGGAGATGAGTTCGGTGGGGCACGAACACGCAGAGACAATGGGTCTGCCGGGAGAGCCGGGTTTGTGGATAGGTAAAAACGGGCCGTGCGGGGCTGGGGAACGATGAGGTTGTAAGCTTGGTCGGGCAGGGCGTGGGAATTGATGAAGTCGGTGATGGTGCTAGAAATGGTGGCCTGGTGCTCGTCAGTGGGGTCATGGTCCAAGGGTAAGTAGGAGGAGGTGTCCGAGAATTGGCGCGTGGCCTCAGCTTTGTAGAGATCGACGCGCCAGACTATCACGGCACCTCCCTTGTCGGCTGGTTAGATGACCCAATCTGGGTTTTTGCGGAGTGATTCAATGCAGTGCGTTCAGAGGGGGAAAGATTAGAGTGAGACAGGGGAGTGGAGAAGTTGAGGCGGTTGACGTCGCGGCGGCAGTTCTGGATAAAGAGTTCCAGAGCCGGGACTTTATGAGAGGGGTTCCACGAGGAGGGGGTGCATTGGAACCTTTTCTGTTGCTGCTCCGGCACTCTGGAACACCTTGCCGTTGCACATCAGACAGGCCACCTCACTGTCCATCTTCAAATCCTCCCTAAAAACTCATTTTTATTCTCTGGCTTTCGACACTGGCTGAGACATTGCTCCTGTTCTTAGTGCTTTTAATGTCTTTTAATTTTTACTGTTTTTTAGTCCTTCGTTTTACGGTTTTTAATGGTTTGTAATAACTTTTTGTCCATGAGTTCTCATGTACAGCACTTTGTGGCAACTGCGGTTGTTTAAAGTGCTTTATAAATAAAGTTATTATTATTATTATGTCAATAATTATGGTTCAACTTTTAAATGGCAGGAGCTAAAAATGTGTTCACAATATCGAAACAAAAGTGTCGCAGTTGAAAACCAAATTGGTACAGAGCAGAGCAATTCGCATTATCGAACATTCGCAAAATAGAACATAAAAAGTAGTTTTTCTCTGGATCCAGTCTTAAAGTGAATATATTCTGGGAATGTGGTGTTATCCCAGAATGATAACTACTTTGCAGAAATACCATGCTGTGTAAAATCTGAAATTAGGTCTGATGTAATTTCACTTGGATGCCAAATGTTGTATTCTCACAGTAAAAGAGCTTGACACCGTATTAGGATTAAACGCCATAAATATCTGGTTTAAACGTGCAAAGAGTCTTTGGAACCCTCTGCATTTTAGAGCATAATTAGAGTTGATGTTAAAGTTTTGAGCATGCATATATTCAGAAAGAAATTATGCAAGTTTGAACTGTTATGAAGCAAATTGTTTTCATTAATAGAAACATGTGGTTGCATTACTGCCTCCTCAGCAGGAGCCAGGCAGCAGATACTATCTGGGCAGAACTGATAATGCAGGTCGAGGTGTCTGACTGATAACGATTTTATAAATTCAGCCATTAAGAAGCAGTCTTTCAAAGAGTCTGGTCTATTTCTATCAACTAGGACTACATGCATCTCCTGCATCCTTGTATTTTGTATTTCAGTGCTCCTGGAGTGGCCTCCTCTACATAGGTGAAACCAAGCATAGACTGGGTGACCAAACGCATATGCTCTGTCCACTAGAGCCAGCTGAAGCCAGTGGTTGCTAGCCATTTCAATTCCCCCTTCCCATTCTCTTTCGGATCTGTCTGTCTTCAGCCTCCTCCGCTGCTGCCGTGAAGCCTGTACAAACTGGAAGAATAGCACCTTATATTCTGCTTGGGTAGCTTACAAACCCAAAGGCATGAACATTGAATTCTCCATACCGTTGTGATGTAAGCTACCCAAGCAGAATATGAGGTGCAGTTCCTTCAGCTTGCGTGAGGTCTCGCTCTGGCAATTGAAGAGGCCCAGGGCAGAAAGGTCAGTATGGGAATGGAAGGGGAGTTAGAATGGTTAGCACTCACTAATAGAACACAGCAGTCTGACCACAGGTTATAAATGCGTTTTATGTTGTTGGGTTCTGTCCATGATTTGATTTTGCCCAGAAACTGGAAAATACTCAAAATCACTCGATATGGTAGCCACAGTATCGTGATGAATGCTGTTATGAGGGGAAATTAACATGAACATTTATTTATGGCCTTCCCTGCTTAGTTACAATGATACAAAATCAGGGCATCCTGCTCTCAGTGGCTAATTTTGGTGGGATTCAAGTATCTTTGGCCATTGCATTAATACATTAGAGTATCTAGCGAGTACTCGCTAGAATTTAGAAGATTGAGGGGGGATCTTATAGAAACTTACAAAATTCTTAAGTGGTTGGACAGGCTAGATGCAGGAAGATTGTTCCTGATGTTGGGGAAGTCCAGAACAAGGGGTCACAGTTCTGTCCATGTCTGAAGAAGGGTTTCGGCCCGAAACGTCGCCTATTTCCTTCGCTCCATAGATGCTGCTGCACCCGCTGAGTTTCCCCAGCAATTTTGTGTACCTTCGATATTCCAGCATCTGCAGTTCCTTTTTGAACACAAGGGGTCACAGTTTATGGATAAGGGGGAAGTCTTTTAGGACCGAGATGAGAAAATCATTTTTTACACAGAGTGTGGTGAATCTGTGGAATTCTCTGCCACAGAAGGTAGTAGAGGCCAGTTCATTGGCTATATTTAAGAGGGAGTTAGATGTGGCCCTTGTGGCTAAAGGGATTAGGGGGTATGGAGAGAAGGCAGGTACAGGATACTGAGTTGGATGATCTATGGCCTATTCCTGCACCTATTTTCTATGTTTCTATGTTTCTATCATTGCACAGTATCAATAGAAATAATGTTAGCATGTTAATTCTCAAAGCAACACTGCCTTTCCAAAGCTACCTGCTTGATCCTGGCAGCTTCCGTTCTTAGGATACAATAGTGTCATTACTGTGGGAAAGTTATATGGAAACAGTTTTTTTTCAAGACGTATTTTCTTCTGACATTAATTATATTTAGGGGAGCTTGTTCGTACGTATCCATAATTCAGGTGTTTTTAGGTAATGCCTGTAACAAAAAATAGGTGTGGGATCTTCAAGTGTGTATGCACAATCCATTGGGATTTATTTATTTTCTGAAATCCTGTGTAACATTTTGCTTTCTCCTCTGATCCATGGCCTTAGCGTGTTTCAGTAAATATCAATGTAAACATTGATATATATAATGCAATTATTCCAATGGTGATTTTTATTTTGGTGCCTTTCTGTTAAGTGAAAAACTTGAAGTGGAAAGATGGATTGGAAGGACACCCTCGAGCACAAACTACTCTCATGGGTATTATTTGTAAAAAACAAAGCAATAGACTATAGAAAGCCTCTGTGATTTTACACTTGAATAAGTTGAGGCAAAGATTCATTTGGTGGGCTGGGTGGGTGTGTGAGTTTGTACTACTGGTGAAAGTTAGTAAGGTGTCAGTGGGTCATCAGTGCGAACAGGGTGAGTACCTTCTCCTTAACCTCTCAGAGAAAAAAAATATTGATGAGTGCAGAGGCTGAGCAAGGAAGCGTGAGTTAGAATAATGACAAAATCAGATATTAATAATTGTATGAAGTTGAGATTAATATTGTTAAGTAAACAGAAGTATTTTTTAAAAGATCTCTGAAAATATTTAAAGTCTTTCTGAATAGTATTCCACAGTTGTTAATGTTAATACTATTTAATGCATAAGAGGTTTCTGGTATTATGACTAACAACAATGTCCAAAGAGTACTTAAACTGGAATGACAGGACTCAGCTTTGAGTGCAATTCAGTTAGTTTCTACAATATTATCAGAGGAACTTAATCTTGTTCTAAACATCAGAATGGGAAGCCATCTGGTGGCCTACCTTGTGCAATTTATAAAAGAATATTCACCATATTTCAGATTTCCCTTGTTTAAAATGATACTTAATGTTGATGAGTGCTAATAGCTCTATGGTTCTTTTTTGAAGCAAAATAACAAAGTCAAATGAAACAAATTGAATGCAAATTGCCACCACTACTGATGGTTTAAACATACTAATAATTCTTAATTTATTAGTACATTTTTCAATGCCTTTTTCAGCTGCCCATGGTATATTTAAGCGCATTTGATGTTTAATTTCATGGTGAGTTTTGTGCTCCAGTAGAAGCCAATGGAAATTAAGTGTGAAACCACCTTGTATATTTGGCATATATACAAAGAGGCCTTTGGGCATGTACAGTGACTTCAAACCAAGTGCAATGATCACAGAGTCAAGGAATTATACTGCACGGAAACAGGCCCTTCTGCCCAACTCTCCGTTGCCTCCCAGGCCCATTAGCCTGCGTTTAGCCTACATTATTTTAAACCTTTTCTATTAGTGTGCCTGCCCAAATGTCTTTTAAATGTTTTAATTGTACCTGCCTCCACCATTTCCTCTGTCACATATCGACCACTCTCTGTATGAAAAGGTTGCCCCTCAGTTTCCCTTTAAATCGTTTCCATCTCACCTTAAACCTATGCCCTCTAGTTTTAGACACCACTCATGGTTTTCTATAATGAGTGGTGTCTAAAACTAGAGGGCAAAGGTTTAAGCCTCCAAAGCCGCAACCTATTTCTCTAGTTCTAATTGCCAACTTGAAAATTGCTCATTTCCAATGCTCTGCTTTCTGCTGGTCAGTCCTCTATCCACATCTTAAGCCCATAATAATTCCCAACACCACAAGGTATTTGTTGCCTTATGTAGTAACATTTTATATGCATTTTATCGAAAGACTTTTGGAAATTAATAGTTGATCATGTCTGCCATTGTCTGCCATTGGCAGAGTCTGCCCCCCCCATCAGAACTGCCCCCTCCATCGACTCATTTAAGTCAAGACTAAAATCTTATCTATACTCCCAAGCCTTTCCTGACGTCCACTGAGTGAGGGCTATATGTATATATGTATGTAGTTTGTTTGTTTATACTATTCTTATAACAAATGTAAAGCACTTTGGCCACCGAGAGTTGTTTTTTTAAATGTGCTATATAAATAAATGTGACTTGACTTGACTAATCAAATCAGATAGTTTTGGTTTCAGCGTATGTGTGCCTTCTTCAACTATTGTAGTGACTAGACACAAAAGTGATTAGTTAGTGTACCTCAGTGTTTGGTGCTGGACTCATTGCTGTCTGTCATCTATATCAATGGTTTGGATGAGAACGTACATGGCATGATTAGCAAGTTTGCAGATGACACAAAAGCGGGTGTTATTGTAGATAGTGAAGCTGGTTGTCAAAAATTACAGCAGGATCTTGATCGGTTGGGCAGGTGGGCTGAGGAATGGTTGATTGAATTTAATACAGAGCAATGTGAGGAGGCGAATTTTGGGATGACCTACATGGGCAAGCCATACAGTGAATGGTAGGGCTCTGGGGAGTGTTGTAAAGCAGAGGGATTTAGGAGTGCAGGTACATAGTTTGTTGGAAGTGACACCTGAGATAATTAGGATGGTCAAATAAGCTTTTGGCACATTGTCCTTCATCAGTCAGGGTATTGAGTATAGAAGTTGGGAGATCATGTTGCAGTTATATAAGCCTGCATTTAGACATAAAACTGTAAGGCTGCATTTAGAGTATTGTGTTCAGTTCTGGGCATCGTGTTGTAGGAAAGATGTTGTCAAGCTGAAAAGGGTGCAGAGAAGATTTACGAGGATGTTGCCAGGACTTGAGGGCCTGAGCTATAGGAAGAGGTTGAGCAGGCTAGGGCTCTAATCCTTCGAGCGCAGGAGGATGAGGGGTGACCTTATAGGAGTGTACAAAATCATGAGAGGAATAGATAGGGTAGGGGAATTGAGAACCAGAGGACAGGTTTAAGATGAGGGATGAAAGATTTACTAGGAACCTGGGAGGTCACTTTTTCATGCCAAGGGCGGTGGGTGTATGGAATGAGCTGCCGGAGGAGGTAGTTGAGGCAGGTACAATTGCAATGTTTAAGAAACATTCAGACAGGTACATGGATAGGCCAGGTTCAGAGGGACATGGGCATAATGCAGGCAGGTGGGACTAGTGTAGATGGGACAAGTTGAGCCGAAGGGCCTATTTCTACGATGTATAACTTCTTCTGATGTGATATAGTTGTAAACAAGCACATAAATACTTGTCCTTTTCTCAATACAGATTAATACAGAACATATGCAAAAGCCAGAAATAAGGATAATGCATATGTAGGTCAAGTGAATGTAATAAAATATATTGCATAATGTTTTTTCTGTGCACTCTGAGGAACCTACTAAGGTAGTCTAGCCAATAAAGTACTGGAAAATACGGGCCACGGTTTATATTGTATTTTATGAGTGTTTAAAACAATTTTGAATTGAATCTGATTTTCATATACTTCTAGGAAGCTCTGCAAAGAGGAAGCATCATTTATATGGACTCAAATGCTGTTCTGAATGCCCAGACATTGGAGCAATTGCATGAATTGCCTTTCACATCAATGCAGGCACCAATCATGGCCATGGGAACAGAGGTTGGAGGGTAAGCATTTAATTCATTTTGAAATTGATCTGAATCGCATCTAATTCATCTTGAAACTGATCTGAATCATTTGAGAGTATACCTTCAGAAACAAGAAACTTGACATTATGTGCTGTCGCTATATGTTAGCCAGGCTGGCTCTGAAACAGTACAAATCTACTATGTGTTAGCCAGGCTGGCTCTGAAACAGTGCAAATCTACTATGTGTTAGCCAGGCTGGCTATGAAACAGTGCAAATCTACTTGTATTTTTTGAAACAAAGTCCCAGTCAATGAAGCTGTTCCAATATTAGTCCATATTGTTAACAAGAAGCGTGTGCTGATATCTTTTTGGAAGATATTTGAAAGGTGCAAAGGAACTCATAGACTGGCTTGTTTCATTTCAAAGGAATAGGGAAATAAGCATTATGTGTTGGAAAAATAATTCAGCGGAATTATCACAACAGGGGAATAGAGATTCTCATGCATATAAAAAATGCCAGATGGGCATAGCAGTAGGATGGAAATGACTGCTGTAGTCATAGGTTTGGATTCACTGCATTTAGTAAAGTCTTGGATCAGCAGATCAGGCATTGCAGGTTTTTGAGGTAATTAGTGTGCCAGAGGCTGGTCTATGTTCATGCAGGTTGGGCTGGCTAGTAGCCTTGGGCTTAGTCAGTGTGGCCAGGGAAGAGGGACTTTGAATTAACATTGTGATTTCAGAAAGTCAAGCCATGGGGATCAGGATAAGATAGACTTCAGGGTGTGAAAGTGTTGCAGTGAGATGGCAGGATGCCTGAGGAATGTAAGGTAAATGATTGACTTGTCCAAAAGGTCTTCCAACCTGGGGTAGCACTTGCATTGCAAGATTTTCCCAGCAGCAGCCAGCAATGACACTGACGTGTGTTATGCCATTGAATTTCCCATCTGTAGAAGGGGCTCAGTGGCCATGGATCTCTCTGTCTCCATGTTAAGGGATTGGCAAGCTACTAACATCAATCTCAAGCCTTCTGACACCCACAGCTAACTCTGCTACTGTTCATCTGCTCTGCCTCCTGTAAGGATTCGCTTTCCACACAAATAGCATATATATTCAACTGATCATTCTCCACAATATCCATCGCCTTCAAAGAAGTTGCCCTCACCTCCCGTTTCAGCATTTCACAGGGACCGTTCTCTTTGAACTTCCCGCCCCACTTTTCCATTCTCATCCACCTCTCCCTTTCTGATGGCACTTTCTTCTGCAACCACAGGCAATGCAACACTTGCCCTTTCACCTTTTCCTTTCACTCTCCACAGGTGTCAAGGGAGAAAGCAGGAAAATGGGATTAGAAGGCAGAGATCAGCCATGATTGAATGGCGGAGTGGACCTGATGGGCCAAATGACTTAATTCTATTACTATCACTTGTGAACTGTCCCACCATCCAAGAACCCATACAGTTTTTCCAGCTGAAGCAGTGATTCATGTACATTCTTCCAACCTAGTTAATTGCATTTGGTGTTCACATTTGGTGGTTTTGTCCACACTGGAGAAGCCAAATGCAGATTGGGTGATTGCTTTGCAAACTACCTGCATTCTCTCTGCAGGGGCGACCCTGAGCTACTCACTGCCCATCCCACTCCCAGCCTGATGTATTATTGGTCTGTGGCGTCCTGTACTATCACAGTGAGGCCCAGAGCAAACTTGAAGGAAGATACCTTGTCTTCCATCTGGGCACGTTACTGCTTTCTGAGCTCTATTGAACTCAACAAATGCAGTACCTTGATTTCTCAGTCTCTATCATCAATTGTGATATTAGCTCAGCTTGTTGCTTTCTCCTCTCTGGGAGCGGAGGACGTATCCCGCCTGACCTGTCTGGCATGTCCCCCTGCTCCACATCTCACAACTCCCTCATTCTGTTGTCTACGTTACATCTTGTCTCTGTTTTCACTCAGTAACTGCTCCCATTCACTCTTGCTTACTGCTTATCCTCAACGGTTTCACCCTGACCAACCCACCCTCCCTGCAGCTTTTCAAGCCTATTTACTCCCCATTTCAGATGCAGCCTGACGAGCTGAGTATTTCAGGCATTTTCTGTTTTTGTTTCAGCTATTCAATGACATAATCTGTATATTTTCTGGCCTGCAGTTTATGAAATTTACTGAAGCCATTCTTTTCCATACAAACGTTTTGCTGCATCTAAAACAACACTTAGGGGAAATTGTCTGTTCCTGTACCTACATCAATTATTTAAAGAATTCCAGAATTCCATAGGTTATGATTTTTTTGATGCTCACGCATAGAATACAGTAATATCACTGTCCCTTAGCAAGATATTTTCAATATAATTGTAATGTGAAGTAGCCTAGTGCTTGGAATTAAGAATCAAAATGTTATGTATATCAACGTGTGCTAAAATGAATTGAATATGGATATACTGTAAGTAGTGAGTGAAACGTGCAAAGGTTTCCACCAGTTTTTGATTGAATATTCTAAAGTACATTCTCTGCTTTTAACATTTTATTTAAATGGTGAAATGCACATCTGAGAAAGTTGAGATTAACTATTCATTGGCTATTAATGATTTAATTAAAAAAGCAAATTATATTCCTGATAGTAAAGATGTTTTTCAATTTGAAAGTCTGCGCAGTTTAATAAATTGCAGCAGAGTTGTGTGCTCATGTTTAAGAATCTCAGTTCATTCCTACATTGAAGTGTCATGTCAAGCTTTAATTAGCCTAGGGCTCAACATGGAATCTGATGGATGATCCCTCACGGATAAGTAGTGAACTCATTACTTGTGAGAGAGTGGAATGGAATATTTTCTGTTGCTTCTGTCCAGATGAAGAAACAGGATGGTCTTTGTTAATTCAATGGTGAAAGAGGACTCTCATGGTCATGGTCACTGTTTCACTCTGTGTGGCTTTCAATGCTATACGGAACTTTCCAGAATTGGTGGGCTGCCAGCAGTGTCACCCCCTGAAACATTCATTAAGTGAACATCACGGCTGCAGTGGACCTTTAGTAAAAGCGCTAATTGCAAGTTTTCACAGGGTCTGTAATGGTGCTTGAGCAGTTCATTTCAAAGCTTTGTAGTCTGGTCTCCTGACGTCAGCAGGTTCTCTTTAAATAGACATGTGCAATAAAGAGATACGATGTATTCCTGGTCGTACTAAGAATTATTTAGCTGTGTCTTGGATTATGTACAGGAGCTCCAGTTTATGTTGAAAAGGAAGGAAATTAGCACTGTACATCTGATAGAGGAAGCGCAACAAGGTGAGTTTTATATGTATATTTTGGAGGCGTGCTTTTAGGGTTAATGAGATTTTGATCCTGTCACAATGAATTATTACATATATTAAATCTTATATATATATATATATATATATATTAAATCAGCTTGCTAAGACATTTTAATATCATATGGACATTTCATCAAATGTTTTCATGAAACATTTCAGAAAGAAAGACCATGCTTATTAAAATCTGACAACTCCTTGAGTTGGCGCCATTATACTGATGAATTGCTGTGGCTTTGATGCATGTATTTTTTAGAGAACTTTTGACAAGGAACGTTATAAACGATGGTTAGAGGAGATGAAATGTTGTGGTGTTAAGGGAAGTGTAATAAAAGGTTTAAAAGCTAGTTAGCTGGGAGAGAACAGAAAGGAACAGTTAAGACCTGTTTTTTCGAGGTGAATGGAAGTAAGCAATTTGGTTTCAATGAACAAGAAAACTTGGGTGACCATGGGGATAAATAATATTGGATCAATGAACTGGAAGGAACACCATCCTTGCAGCCTAACAAGCTCATCTGTCTCCTTCCCAGTTCTGACAAAAATCTTCCAACTGAAATGTTGGCTGTTTCTCTTTCCATTGTGGCAACCTGCCCTCCTGAGAGTTTCCAACATCTTTTGCTTCCACGATAAATACTGGTTATCTGCTGCATCAATTCTTGTTGGCGATCCATATCTCTGTGTCTCCCTCTCCCTTGAAGAAGGGTCTGAAGAAGGGTCTCGACTCGAAACGTCACCCATTCCTTCTATCCAGAGATACTAGTGTTTCAGGAGTGACACTGCTGGCAGTTCTCCAATTAGTGGAGTTACTCCACCATTTTGTGTCTACCATTGGCGTAAACCAGCATCTGCAGTTCAGCTCTGGCTGAACAACTAATCTTCTGTGTGGACTTGATAAGGAGAAGTTATTTCCTACACTTAATTAATGTTTTGTATTAAGTGTTTCCAGGTAAAGAAGTAAGTTCCAGAGTAAATGGTGAATTTGTTTTGACAGATTTGACTGAGGCAAAGGTGGAGTAAGTAGAAGTTGACAAATAAAAAAACTCTGCGGCAGTCATGGGTGATTAGAGTTGGAGCAATTCTTTCTGAATCGCATGTTATTTATGGTATTCATAAAATATAAGTAGGAAACTGCAAATAGTACATTGTAACCAAGCTTATTGCTCACATTAAATGATTGATAGCAGTCAAGAACATCTGAACAAAGTGGATGGATTAATTAATGATCGGCAAATTTTAATACATGTATTTTAAATCAGATTAGAACTGGAATTGTAAAACCTTTATATGAAGATGTGTACATTAGCAAAATGATTTGAATCTGACTGTGAATTAATTTAATCTAAGTTATTCATGTACAAAGCGCTGTGGAGTGTTTATGCAAAAGATGATGAAGTGCTATATTAATGCTAGACTTTCAGATGTTCTTTCACTTTAGAGCAAATAATCCAACCAGGATGACACCAGTGCAAGACTAATCGTTCAATAACTTGTACCTTGAGGGTGTTTGACTATAAATTATACCAAGTGTTTTGTAAACTAATTTAAAACAGTTGCAAGGAAAAGCCTGATCATGTCGTTCTTTGAGATATATTTGTGTCAGACAGCCAGTGCTGACATTTGCAGGACTGCTCAATATCTCTGCTCAATACAAAAGCATTGTTCTGAGCTGAGCTCCTGGGACCATGGCTATTTACAAGTTGAAGGCATGTGCCTCCTCAACTTCAGCTGGGGAGGGGCAAAAGTAGGTTCATGCTGTACACTTCAACAAGTGTTTAATTTAGTTTAGAGATACGGCGTGGAAACAGGCCCTTCAGCCCATTGAGGCCACGCTAACCAGTGACCCCCGCATACTAACACTATCCTACACGCACAAGGGCCAATTTACAATTTTACAAAGCCAATTAGCTGTATGTTGGAGGAAACCCGAGCTCTCAGAGAAAACCCACGCAGGTCAAAAGGCGAATGTACAAACTCCATACAGACTGCACCCGTAGTCGGGATCGAACCCGTGTCGCTGGCACTGTAAAGCAGCAACTATATCGCTGTGCAGCCCTGAGCTAGCAGATGTTTAAATATGTAATATATATAAAGCAGCCTAATGCAGACAATCACACATTGAATGATGTCCATAGAAAAGCAGTCATAGAATTTATAAATCCTACTAAATCTTTGAGCAACCTTGCTGTCACATATCCCTTCAACTTAGTAATGCAGAAGCATAGCATGCAGAAGCATAGCTGTTGGCAATTACTTTGTATTATGTCAGATCTGCATAAGATAATCTATTTTCCTTATTCCTATCTGCTCCGTGTCATTTGAAATCTGCAGAGAGTGATGGTGCAGGAACATAATCGGAACTTCCATTGATGTTTTTCTTGTTACTCATTTATGTAAGATTTGCGTCACAAAACCACCAGGCAATACACACTTCTGACAAGAGTGTGCCTAACATTTGACACTCAATAGCTTAATTACGGTTGAGTCTCCCACCGTCAACATCTTGGGGCTTGCCATTGACCAGAAATTCAACTGAAGTTGACATAATAAAAGTGTCGCCACAAGAGCATATCAGAGGCTGATATTTTGTAGCAAGTGACTGTACCTGACACTCCAGTGCCTTTTCACCATCTACAAGACCGTAGCTAGAAACATTCTGCACTTACGTGTAGAATGGTGCGTGGATGGGAAGGGTTTGGAAGGATATGGGGCAAACACGGGGCAGGTGGGACTAGCTGAGATGGGCATCTTGGTCAACTTGGATGAGTAGGACCAAAGGGCCTGTTTTCGTGCTGTATAACTCTAAAACTATCCATAACGTGCCTAGTTGTGGACAGCTCCAAGAATACTTGGGGTACCATAACCCATCTAGGATAGCCTAGATCCCAGATCTGAGATGCCTTCCAAATACATGACTTCAACCGCCAAGACTTCAGGCACAAAGGGAACACCTAGAAACCATATTAAAATCAATACATGTTTGCATTATATCCTATCTGGAGCAGGATCTGAGAGGTGATTCCCTAGTGCAATGCAGGGACTTCCAGCAAGACCATGCTCCACCATCGATGCCCTAATACCATGTCATCTTTTAGACACTTAGTTTCAGACCACGTGCAGAAGTTGAAAGGCAGAGGTAGTTACAGCTGACTCGAGCCAGGTAGATTTACCCAATTGTAATTCTGCAAGAAATTATTCCCATTGGTGGGAGCAATTGGGAAAACATTTACATGTTACACATGAGCAAGTTTGTTGAGGGGAATGATTTATCTTCGACTTTTCTCATGTCATATGTAAAACTCTATAGTAACATAGATCTTAAGATGTAAAGTAGAAATAACTCTTTAATTGTTGCATAGGCCAGATTTAATAGATCTTTTAACTGCTATTGTTTTAATAGACTAGAAATAAGCATCTAATAATGAAAATACAGATGTCATGTACCACCCCAGATAAAGGGAGCATATTATTGTTTGATTTAAAGAAAGATTACTACAAGGCATTCTCTCCTAAATCATCATCACATCTAAATTGTGATGAGATTTTTAAAAAATGATCCTGGCTGTACTCATAAATGTCAATTTGTTATTTATGTTATTTAACAGTTAATTTAAACATTTGAGCTGCTGGGACTTCTTAGTACCAAATAGGTTTTTCAAAATGAGCCTACACTGCATGCATAGTTACTGAATGAAATAGTGAAATCCTGCAACAGTGAAACTTTCCCACTGCCAATGTGTGGTTATAATTCTATTTTCTGTCAGCTTAGTCTCAGTTACAATGTTAAACTCCAAGCCTTTTTTATGTAGATTTTTCATTCTGGACCCTATTTATCTGGGGATATTTAAAAGGGGATTTTTATCTTCCTGGGTGAAATGGATTCAAATCCAAGCACCATGTGGATACGAGTTGGCAATTTTGGTATTCAATGTTTGTTTTCGTTTGATTTCTAGGACAACTACTGTGATTTCAAGGGCATCTTTGGCACAAATGCAGGCATTTGGCTTTCCTGAGATCCGAGATGATAAAAATGAACTGGCAGTGGTAATTGATTCAGAAAAGCTACCAAGCATGAATCTACGGATGGAAGGAGAAGATCATCTTCAGTGCAACGAGATAATTCTGCAATTCCTGGCTTACAGCAGGTAATGTTTATGGCAATGGAAATCTAGAATCATAAGTGATCATTACCTTGCACTGACTTTCATCATGTAAATGTGATGTACAAGAATCAAACTTTATTCACAGTTTTTGTAAAACCCTATTAGACGAACGTCACCAATCCAGAGCTTGGCCTAAATGGAACGAACTGTCGGGAGTCACGGCACCCTATGATTCGGTGATATCAAATGTCATAACAGCAGCTGAAGAATTTTTATTTGAAAACTAAAAAGCTAATTTATTACTCGTAACCAGGAAGCAATGGGATTGCGACAACAACAAACAATCTCCCAAAACCTTTCAGGGAAGGAATTCTTTCAGCCTCATGTGAAACTAAAATTCTTCAGCGACTTTGTTGAATCTTAACTGGTGTCTGAAGTGGTACAACAAGAATCAATTGTAGGAGATGGATCTTCACTCTCTTCTCAAGAGGGATAATGTATGAACAATAAATGGTGATGCCCAGGTTCCATAAACGAATCAAGAAAAAATTGTGCAAGCAATGGGAAAGCAAACTTAGACATTGTTAAGGGTAGGAAGTAACTACAGATGCTGGTTTAAACCGAAGGTAGACACAAAAGGCTGTAGTAGGTCAGTGGGTCAGACAGCATCTCTGGAGAAAAGGAATAGGTGACGTTTCGGGTCGAGACCTTCTTCAGACTGAGAGTCAGGCGAAAGGGAAACGAGAGATGTAGACGGTGATATAGAGAGATATGGAACAAATGAATGAAAGATATGCAAAAAAGTAACGAGGATAACGGAAACAGGCCATTGTTAGCTAGGGACTAGATGAAAACGAGTTACAGGCAATGAGACTCAACAAGATGACTTTGAAGCTAGTATGACTTGGGTGGGGGATGGATGGAGAGAGGGGGGGATGCAAGGGTTACTTGAAGTTAGAGAAATTGATATTCATACCGCTGGGTTGTAAGCTGCCCAAGCAAAATATGAGGTGCTGTTCATCCAATTTGCATTGGGCCTCACTCTGACAATGGAGGAGGCCCATGACAGAAAAGTCAGTGTGGGAATGGGAAGGGGATTAAAGTGTTTGGCCGCCAGGAGATCAGGTAGGTCCAGGCGGACTGAGCGATCGATTGAGATATTGTTAATATTTATACTTTTAAAACTTTATCTAAAAGTCACAACATTCATTCATAACATGGGGAGGACCTGCAATGAGTTCCTTTTGTGGTAATTTTTGACGGGCAGCTCAATGAGCAGAAATCACCTAAAAAATGTTGAAAATAAACGAAGCTTCCTTTATAGTTTCTGAGTTTTTTTTCACATTGTGTGCAAATGATTCGTGAGAGATCAGGTTTGCCAGCTAGATGTTAGTCTTGCTTTTGATTAAGAGCTCAATAAATAAAATTCTACTTCAAAGACTCAAGCATATAATCTAGATTGATGCCCCAACACGGTAATCGGGGAGCTTTCTGTTACTGGAGGTGTTTTTGCATAAGGTGTTAACATGAGGGAAATGTTGCTTACTCTTAAATGATTTGATTGCCATTTTTCAAAATCGGTCATTAAAAAATAAATGCAGATATTGGAAATCTGAAATAAAAGCAGACAATATTGGACCTTTTTTGTTGCGGGCTATCCGGTCAACGAAAAGACTATACAATGACTTAAGTTAAGCTGTCCGTAGCGTACAGATACAGGATAAAGGGTATATCATTTAATCGAAGATCAAGCCTCTCATATTCCTAAACTCCTAAATGGTTCCTGTTAGTGAACCATTTCTCAACCTCATCCAATGAAATTATATGTTTCCTTAAATGTGGCACCAGAAATTTTGGCCATAGTTTAGATGTGATCTCAGGAGTGTCTGGTACAGTTGCAGTAATACTTTCATACTTTATATTTCAACTGCTTTGAAATTAAAGTTAACATTCTATTCGCCTTCCATACTACCAACTGCACTGGCATGCTAAGTATCTATCTTTAATTTGTAAGGACTTACAAATCTCACTGTGCTATAGCTTTCTATGCGTTTTCTTTGTTTAAATAATACTGCTCTTTCCTAAACGAACAACTTCACATTTTCCTACATTATGCTTCATTTGACGACTGCCCACTCACATAACCTGTCAATGTCTCTCTGTAAACAATATCCTCTTTGCTAATCGCCTTTCCCCCTTTTTTGATTGCCCCAAATTTAGCTCCCCTGCATTCATTTCCCCCAACTCACTGATACATTGTAAAAGGTTGCGGTCACTGCACTGATTCCCTTCGTTACCACATTAGTTGCAGGTTGTCAAGCAGATAATGACCTACTTGCACGCTGCTTGTTAGCCGACTGCTTCCCTCTGTATCAATTACATTCAACACTATGAGCTCCTATCATGGTGTTGGAGGTAATATATCCCATAGGAGGGAGTATTACTTCAAAATAGAAGGAAAAAGATACAGATAATTATGAGATCCAATGTCTGTCAATGGCTAATGTGCTGCTACTGTTGAATTGATGATAATGGTTTTTCCTACAAAACTTTTTTTGTTCATTATTAATTGATACTTCGTAGACAAATTGATTTACATTAACGTTTAAAACTCCAGGATATTAAATGAAAGTTAATTCATTTTAAATATCGCACTCTTCAGTTATTGATTTTTTTGCGTTGATTAATGGTTTTGAAAAAATAAAAATTAGTTACTTCAGTAAGAATGTAATATTGTGTGTTGGCATCCCTCCATGCGCAAGAGATGATGGTGAGAGGGAAATGTTCACAAGTTCAAACGTGATAGGAGCAGAATTGGGGGAATGGGTTGCGTTGGGGGAATGGGTGAGTGGTGGAATCTTACGTTGTGGAACGGGTTGCGTTGGAGGCTATGGATGAGTGGTGGAATATTGCATTGGGGGAATGGGTTACGTTGGGGAACGGATGAGTGGTGGAAACCGGTCCCGTGGGGGCTCTGGGCGAGTGGTCAAATATTGTATTAAAAATAAGCCGACCTGCACAGTTGGGGGCTATGGATGAGTGGTGGAATATTGCATTGGGGGAACGGGTTGCGTTGGGGAAACGGGTGAGTGGTGGAATCTTACGTTGGGGGAACGGGTTGCTTTGGAGGACCAGACCTCCCTTGTATCAGGGACCCAACGCGTGAGTGGTGGATCTTACAATAGACAATAGGTGCAGGAGTAGGCCATTTGGCCCTTCGAGCCAGCACCGCCATTCAATGTGATCATGGCTGATCATCCCCAATCAGTACCCCGTTTCTGCCTTCTCCCCATATCCCCTGACTCCACTATCTTTAAGAGCCCTATCTAACTATTACTTTGGGGAATGGGTTGCGTTGGGTACCAGTCCTCCCATTGGAGCTATGGGTGAGTGGTGGAATATTGCATTGGGGGAACGGGTTACGTTGGGGAACGGATGAGTGGTGGAAACAGGTTGCATTGGGGGAACGGGTAAGTGGTGGATTATTGCGTTCGGGATGGGACCCATCGGGTCCCACTTGATCTAGTATATTACTAAGACTCATCTTGTTTGTTTGTATGCATGTGTACACACACTAGGAACAATTCACAATTTTACTAAGCCAATTAGTCTACAAACCTGTACGTATTTGAAGTGTGGGAGGAAACTGAAGATCTCAGAGAAAACCAACGCAGGTCACAGGGAGAACGTACAAACTCCGTACAGATAGCGCCCGTAGTCCGGTTTCTGGCACTGTAAGTGCTGTAAAGCAGCAACTCCACAGCTGCACAACTGTGCCGCCCTAGAGACAGTTGAATATTGTAGAGTTCACCTGAAACCTTATTAGTTCAGAGGTATTCTGATTCCATGTTCAAATCTAAAGGAGATAATTGGGTATATTAGTTAATTGTATGGAAATAAATTTTGTCAAATTTGAACTAATTTCCAATGAAATATTTGTATAAATGTGAAATGAAGATCTATAGAAAGATACTTTCATTTCATTGCAAAGGCTTTGAATATGGAGGGAGAATGGTTAAAAAGAACAAACTGCATTCTTGTTTTCAGCCCTAAGCCATTGATCAAAGCATCTCTGGTGACTCTCAGTCAGCAGAGGTCAGTGAGAGATACATGGCATTAGTTTTTAGCTTGAAGCCCATTTTAAGAAATAAAATAGAAATCTGGGTATATACTTCTCCTTCATTTGACCTCCAATAATCCTCTTGGATTATCCCTTCTTGTGAATCCCCATAAATCTTAATGACAACATGAAGAGGGTTGCCATTTTGTTAGTTAAAACAGGTCTTCATTCCTTTTATTCTGACTCTTTGGACCATAGAAAATGACATGAAAATGCCAAAGAGATGACAGAGCTCGGGCAAATGATTTGCTTTATGCAGAGCCAATCAGAATTTTATATTTCTGTTGTCTTTAGGACTTTTCATGCAGAATGGTGCTGCTCAAATCAGTCAATTGAGGATTGATTGGATAAGATGCGAGCTATTGATTCACTTAAAAAGAAGATAAATAGAAGATAACTATCGTGTGTGTGCAGGAGGCAGCCATGTAAGATGTACTATGTTATTAGTAAGCTTTCGGTGGTTGATTTTTTTTCACAGGGTACCTCGGGAAAGTGATCATCCAAGATCAGTCTACTTCACCTTTCAGTTTTATCGCTTTCCACCAGTTACAACCCAACAGCTGCAACTTGTGAAGATGAAAAAAAAGGGATCTAAAAGTTCCATGCATTTCATCCTGGTACCACTAAATAAAAATGGCATTGGTAATATAGGTGAGTATTGCAAAATGTCTTGGGCATTCAAATCAGCTATTCATTTATGCATCACATGACCCTCTTCCCACATTGCTTTGGTGGCCTTAAAAAATAAGGAACTGCAGATGCTGGTATAAACCGAAGACAAATGCAAAATGCTGGAGTAACTCAGTGGGACAGGCAGCATGTTTTGAGAGAAGGAGAGTTTCGGATTGAGACCCTTCTTCAGAAATATATTATTCTGCTTCTTTCTTTCTAATACCGTTATTTGGCTTCCATTTAAATGAATCAATAGCTTGCATCTTATCCAAATGTCATGCTTTGTTGGAGAAAGTTCCACATTCTACCCATTGGGATGTCAGAATTAAAACATTTTTTGCTAACTTTGCTAAGAAACGTTTAAAATTTACTTTCGAGGATCCAGGGGAGATTATTTAGCCACTCAACTTGTTTTTCCAGTCAATGAGATCATATATTAGTCCATATATAAATACTCATCGTATTTAAAATTGATGATTCTCTTCTAGTTTAATTTGCTATCTGTGGGACTGAATTTTAAACTTCTATCCTAAGCACGTTTACAATAAATGATAACTTTACTTAATACTGTAGAGCATGATTAAATGACAATAAAAGGATCATGACGAGATTAGCCAGGATAAAGAGAAAGAAACTCTTCATATTGGCGCATGGTTCACCAGAATGTTGACCTGATCTGTGCAACAGGAAGAGGGCAAGTTCATGCCACAGCAGTCATTAGATATTTGTGGGCAGCTTCCTATGAATTCAGCAGTCACTTCATCACTGTACACAGTAACTCAAAATTATTATTAAATTGCCCACCATCTCTTTATTTACATTTGTATTGTCACTGCCAGTGATTAAGGGACCCATATATTTTTTTTGTCATTTCCTTAATCCCCCCCCCCCCCCCGTGCCAAATCTGAACTCGCAACTGTTTCTCCCCTTCCACCTGCATTCCTTCCTCTAGCTTCACAATTTGCAACTCTTCCATCCTTTTATCTCGCACTTTATGATGATTTTCATCTCTGGCCTTTGTCCAACCATCTACCTATCAAAACCTGCCCTAACCTGTATGCATCTATTACCTGGAGAAATTGAATAGGTGATGTTTCAGGTCAAAGTCTGATTCTGAAGAAGGGTCTTGATCTGAAACGTCACCGATTCTTTTTCTCCAGGGATGCTGCCTGACCCACTGAGTTACTCCTGAATTTTGTGTCTATCTTCAGTGTAAACCAGCATCCGCAGTTCCTTTCCACACTCCTATGCATCTATTATTTGCTAGTCATTGGCTTGCCCCTGCTCGCTTCCAGCTTCCTTCCCCTACCTCACTCAGCCCTCCCCCCACTTTCAGTCTGAAGAAGGGTCTCGACCCAAAACGTCACATATCCATGTTCTCCAGAGATGCTGTCGGACCCACTAAGTTACTCCAGCATGTTGCGTCTTTTTTGAATTCATTTTTAGTTCCATAATAATCCTTTTAAAAGAAAGCATTACGTTACTGAATTTCTAGTTTTTATTTCACTGACCAAAGAATTACTGGGGGTAACATCTATCTTGAAATGTTTTACTCCCATTTTCCACATGCCGCAGATTCCCCAGGGTTGGAGCTGAAATTTATGGTGGAACCCAGTCTCATGAAGGATGGAGAACAGCGGTGGTTTATGCAGTACCTGGCCTTGCAGACACTGCAGATTGATGTCTGGGATGCAGAGTCTTTGCTTTTGATTGGCACTGCTTCTGTTGACCTGAAGGTAATGATGAAAAGAAGCATAACCGCTGCAGGATGCTAATGCTGCTGTATAAGCATGTTGTTATTGTTGATTCAACATTCCAACTGAATATCTGATGAGGCAAAAATATTCATCAAGAATGACAAAATGACGTGAGCTCTGGACACACAGAGTACCTCAGAATGGCAGATGCCCCATGTTAACCGTTTCAAGCCATGTGCTGTGGATACTGTAGTTGAGATTTCTTTAAAAAAATGAAGCATTTGGCATACATGGCAATATGTTACATCTGGCTACTTTTGAACATTTCATCCACTGAATTTGTCAGAGAATTGGAGGAAGTCGTTCTGGTGAAGCAAGCACTTTATCATCCTCATCAAACTCGCACAGCTTGAGTTTGTGCAAATTATCGAGCACCCATTCACCCACATACTGTACACATTGTAATTTACAATGGCCAGTTAACCCTCCAGCACACATCTCTTATGGATGTGTAAAGAAACGAGTGCACCTGCAGTTACAAGGAGAAAATGCAAACGCCACTTTGACAGCACTGGAGGCCAGCGTTGTCAGAGCTGTGAGGCAGCAGCACTTTTAGCAAATCTCTGTGTCATCCTTACTTTCAAACTTCCACGTCATTTCACCTCAGTCTCTCTGTAATCTCCTCCAGTCCTATGTCAGTCCTCTGCTAATCCCTGCATTTAATGACTGCACCATTGGTAGCTGTGTCTTCCACAGCTAACGTTCTGAACTCTGGAATTCCATCCCTGAATCTCTGTATATCTCCATCCTCCTCATGGCATCCATAATATCTTGTTAGGTAAATTGCCATTTTACTTTGCATTAAAAGCAAAGTATTAGTTTAAAGTACATGCCTTGCTTACAAGGGTATCAAATGTTACGGGAGAAGGCAGGAGAATGGGGTTGAGAGGGAAAAATAGATCATCCATGATAGAATGGCGGTGCAGATTTGATGGGTTGAATGGCCTAATTCTGCTCCTATGTCGTATGATCATACGATAAATAAAATTGTTGTTGTATGCTCTGGATTAAAAGGAAGGTGAGATTGTAGCTGGACTTTAGGGTTACTTGTGAAAAGAGACTAATGGGAGGGATTGGGATGACTGACACAGGATTGTGACCACATTTTGATCCAGGTGGACCAAAGTTAACAATGTTTTGGTTTTGGCCGACTTATTGAAACCTCTGTGTGCATTGAATCCCTAGCCTAACTTGTATTTTGTGATTCGGACTTAGCTAAACATATTAAGAATATTTCAATCTAATTGGTTGACCAAAGGCAGCATCTGGCCTTTTCACAAAGGTCCAATCTAGAAATGGGTTTTTTAATAACTCAAATAATTCTATTATTTTTAGTGCCAAAGACCTTCGAGTTTCTGGGCATGAACAAGTAGCTGCTGCTGTTCATTAATCACTGACTGCAAAATACAAGCCAAAGCACTCGAAAGTTTAGTGGAACTCCCATTGCACATGTTTTGCAAAGTTGGGTACATGAGAGTAATAATAACATCTTATTGTTGCAGCATTTGCTACGTCACGGTCTTTCTGCAGTCCAGGTGTCCCATGAACTGGAGGTGGTAAACACAGACTATGCCCCAGATGTACCGTTGTCCGTATCTGATTTCACAAATCATGGTGCCGTTAAGCCTTATGGAGTGACAACAGTAATAAAAGGAAAGCTACATCTGCGCCTAGGAAACGTTGGTGAGTAAGCCTATGGTCTGAATCATTGAAAATAGACACAAAATACTGGAGTAACTCAGCGGGACAGGCAACATCTCTGGATAGAAGGAATGGGTGATGTTTTGGGTTGAGACCCTTCTGGAGATGAGTGAATATAGTATCTGAATCATTGTTGATTTGGTTTTGTGATAGTCTAGAAAATGAAAAATATATGAGTAACCCCATACAGAGGAAGCTATAGAGTGGATACAATTATGACTTAAAAAAAACATTTGGACAGATATATAGATAGGAAGGGTTTGGAAGGTTATGGGTCATAGGTTGGCAAATGGAACTACATATACCATATATTCAGCAATTTCCCAATGTATTAGATTCAATTTATGAAGAAAAACACCCACTCCTTTCACTGCCTCGCTGTAGTTCCTTTTGGTGACTTCTCAAGTTTCAGTAAGTCCCTCAGCATGTAGTCCTGCAGTCTGGAATGGCAGGCCGCAACATTCCCCTACTGACATCCCATTGTGTTGGTAGGCCAATAAGTTTTGGGCAGACCAAAGAGCATCTTTCAGCGAGCTGCCGATCTTCCAGCAGCGCTTGATATCCATATCTGAACGCGTCTCTGGGAACAGCCCATAAATCAAAGAGTCCTTTATTATGGAGACGCTCAGGATGAACCGTGACAAGGACATTGTCCAAATCTACACTCTGCGAAGAGGTGAATATCAATATCCTTTACTGTTCAGTCGGAGTTACTAATTACCGTTGCTAATCAACAGCGGTTTCCTGCGATGGGGGCCGTGACATCCGCCTGTGCTGGGTGCCGCCGAGATTAATGGGTATCTGCTGGATATGTTCTGTGACTGATACAGTGCTGCAAGTAACTGCAGACACAGGATGATGATGAAGGAAAGAGGAAAGAAGGCCTGAGGATTGGCCAAGATTGACTGGCAATTAATTCTAAAAGGGTTGACGGTGGATATGCAATGGAAGACATCTAAAGACTGCATGGATGAACTACAAAAATTGTTCATCCCAGTTTGGCAAAAGAATAAATCAGGGAAGGTAGTGCATCCGTGGATAACAAGGGAAATCAGGGATAGTATCAAAGCGAAGGATGATGCGTACAAATTAGCCAGAAAAAGCAGCATACCGGAGGACTGGGAGAAATTCAGAGACCAGCAGAGGAGGACAAAGGGCTTAATTAGGAATAGAAAAATAGATTATGAAAGAAAACTGGCAGGGAACATAAAAACTGACTGCAAAAGTTTTTATAGATATGTGAAAAGAAAGAGATTAGTTAAAACAAATGTAGGTCCCTTGCAGTCAGAAACAGGTGAGTTGATCATGGGGAACAAGGATATGGCGGACCAATTGAATAACTACTTTGGTTCCGTCTTCACTAAAGAAGACATAAATAATCTGCCGGAAATAGCAGGGGACCGCGGGTCAAAGGAGTTGGAGGAATTGAGTGAAATCCAGGTTAGCCGGGAAGTGGTGTTGGGTAAATTGAATGGATTAAAGGCCGATAAATCCCAAGGGCCAGATAGGCTGCATCCCAGAGTACTTAAGGAAGTAGCTCCATAAATAGTGGATGCATTAGTAATAATCTTTCAAAACTCTTTAGATTCTGGAGTAGTTCCTGAGGATTGGCGGGTAGCAAACGTAACCCCACTTTTTAAGAAGGGAGGGGGAGAGAAAACGGGGAATTACAGACCAGTTAGTCTAATATCGGTAGTGGGGAAACTGCTAGAGTCAGTTATTAAAGATGGGATAGCAGCACATTTGGAAAGTGGTGAAATCATTGGACAAAGTCAGCATGGATTTACAAAAGGTAAATCATATCTGACGATTCTTATAGAATTTTTCGAGGATGTAACTAGTAGCGTGGATAGGGGAGAACCAGTGGATGTGGTGTATCTGGACTTCCAGAAGGCTTTCGACAAGGTCCCACATAAGAGATTAGTATACAAACTTAAAGCACATGGCATTGGGGGTTCAGTATTGATGTGGATAGAGAACTGACTGGCAAACAGGAAGCAAAGAGTAGGAGTAAACGGGTCCTTTTCACAATGGCAGGCAGTGACTAGTGGGGTACCGCAAGGCTCAGTGCTGGGACCCCAGCTATTTACAATATATATTAATGATCTGGATGAGGGAATTGAAGGCAATATCTCCAAGTTTGCGGATGACACTAAGCTGGGGGGCAGTGTTAGCTGTGAGGAGGATGCTAGGAGACTGCAAGGTGACTTGGATAGGCTGGGTGAGTGGGCAAATGTTTGGCAGATGCAGTATAATGTGGATAAATGTGAGGTTATCCATTTTGGTGGCAAAAACAGGAAAGCAGACTATTATCTAAATGGTGGCCAACTAGGAAAAGGGGAGATGCAGCGAGACCTGGGTGTCATGGTACACCAGTCATTGAAAGTAGGCATGCAGGTGCAGCAGGCAGTGAAGAAAGCGAATGGTATGTTAGCTTTCATAGCAAAAGGATTTGAGTATAGGAGCAGGGAGGTTCTACTGCAGTTGTACAGGGTCTTGGTGAGACCACACCTGGAGTATTGCGTACAGTTTTGGTCTCCAAATCTGAGGAAGGACATTATTGCCATAGAGGGAGTGCAGAGAAGGTTCACCAGACTGATTCCTGGGATGTCAGGACTGTCTTATGAAGAAAGACTGGATAGACTTGGTTTATACTCTCTAGAATTTAGGAGATTGAGAGGGGATCTTATAGAAACTTATAAAATTCTTAAGGGGTTGGACAGGCTAGATGCAGGAAGATTGCTCCCGATGTTGGGGAAGTCCAGGACAAGGGGTCACAACTTAAGGATAAGGGGGAAATCCTTTAAAACCGAGATGAGAAGAACTTTTTTCACACAGAGAGTGGTGAATCTCTGGAACTTGCTGCCACAGAGGGTAGTCGAGGCCAGTTCATTGGCTATATTTAAGAGGGAGTTAGATGTGGCCCTTGTGGCTAAGGGGATCAGAGGGTATGGAGAGAAGGCAGGTACGGGATACTGAGTTGGATGATCAGCCATGATCATATTGAATGGCGGTGCAGGCTCGAAGGGCCGAATGGCCTACTCCTGCACCTAATTTCTATGTTTCTATGTTTCTAGGATGCCTGAGACAGACATATGCCTGAGACAAGCTGAGGAGCTGAGTGAGAAAACAAATGATGGTTGTAAATATTTATAGGAAAGTTGTTTAAATTTTGGAGATGTCAATGAGCTGTCCAAGGGAACTTTCTTGTTGAAATGTTTATGAATTAGCTGCCATAAGATTTAGAAAAAATAGTATCTGAACTCAAATTGATGTCTCTAACTACAGATACACTTTAAACTCAGGCACATTGCAATCATGTAAATTGAATTCAAGTTAAACCCGCTTCAATGACCGAACTGTCCGACAACCAAATTAAATTCCCATGGATGACTTATCCTTCAATCAGAAAAATGTCATGATGTGGAAAGGATTTATGCTGTTGTGTTAGTAATTGAAAGACTGGCTGAACCATGTCTCAATCAGGAGAACAGTGCTTCATGCTCATTTGAATGCTACTTCTGAGCTTCAGTTGCGGTCTGAGGATAACAGTATTTAGGTTCTCTAGGAACTTTGCCATGTGAGAGAAAGGTAGCAATCAGCCATGATTGTCTGACTTGTGGAAATTCCCTTAAATTATTACCAATGTTCAACATAGAAATTTGTAGTCAGCTACTTGCCCCTTTGAGCCTGCTCTGCCATTTACTGTAATTGTGGCAGATGGTTCATATTCATTGTCCTGCTTTTCTCCAATATATCTTGATCTCAACCCTTTAGAACTATATCTACCTCCTTGAATGCATTTAATGATCTAGCCTCATGTGGAAGAGAATTCCACAGGTTTACCACTCCCTTGATGAAGAAATGTATCTTTATCTCAATCTTAAATTATATGCCCTGCATCCTTAAGCTTTGACCACAATTGGAACAATTTCCTTCAACTAGTCTATCCAATCATGTCAGGATTTTATCACTGAAGTCCCCACTCATTCTTTCAAATTCTCATGAATATAAGCCTCAAACTCTCTCCGTATGCCAGTCCTGAATCCAGCAATCAGTTTGGGGAACCATTGCTCCACTCCCTTCATTGCAAAAGCATCCTGTCTCAGAGAAGGAAACCAAAATTGCACCCAGTATTCAAGATTTGATCTCACCAAAACCCCTTGGAAGGGCAGTAAGCCATCCCTGTTCTGTTCTGTACTTAATTCCTGATGTTATGAAGACCTTTGCCGCCTTAACCACCTGCTGTGCCTTCATGTGTAGGAAGGAACTACAAATGCTGCTTTGCACCAAAGATAGACCCAAAATGTCCAAGGAAGTGTCTTGACCCGAAACATCACCCATTTATTTTCTCCATAGATGCTGCCTGACCCGCTGAATTACTCCAGCATTTTGTGTCTTATCTTTTACTGTACTATGCTTACTTTCATTGATTGGTCAACAAGGACTACCCATGTTTTGCTGCGCCTCCTCCTTTCTTAATATTTCATTGTTCAGATAATAATCTGCCTTCCTCCTTTTACCTGTAAAGTGAATAATCTCACGTTTCCACATTAAACTGCATCTGCCGTTTATTTTCCCACACACTTAATCTGCCTAAATCATTCTGGAGAATCTCTACAGCTCACCCTCCCACCCAGCGTTGAGTCTTTTGCAAAGTTGTAGTCGTCACATTTAATTCTCTCATCCGAATCATTAATGCGTATTGTGACTACTTGGTGTCCAGGCACTGAACTGATCCGAAAAGGAACAGTTTACGTCTGTTTTTTTTGTTTCCTGTCTGTTAAGCTGTTCTCTATCCATTTCCCCCGATTCCATGTTCTTTAATGTTTACACTAATCTGTTTCATGGGGTTTGGTGAAAGCTTTCTGAATTTTCAAAAACAGCATCTCAACTCGTTTTCACCCATTCACTCTACCAGTCACATCCTCAAAAATCTCCGGTACATTTGTCAAGCATGATCTCATTCTGACTTTGACCAGTGTTGTCAATGTTTTGCTATTTCACCTATACTATTACTAAAACTCTCATCTTGACCACTTCTCGTCTACGCTGTAAATAAATTTGAGCAAAAATGCTACCCTATATCGCTATGATTTTTTCGCCATCTTACTCACGGTTCTCTGCTCCAAGACACCAAGTTTTGTTCCGATCGGTGAAATAATACAAAAGTTATGAAGGTTTTTAAAATCGTGAGATTGGTCTTCTCGCCTGTCAGTCACCATGAAGGTAACGCCCCTTCCGGGGGCCAGGAGAATAAAGCCCTGGAGGCTGGTCGTGAGTCAGTCAGCCCGCCCAGAAGACCATGAGTGGGAGTTGAGTCCAGAACTGTGAATCTATGCCGTGCTGACTGAACTGTGAGCCCACCAGCCGTGGCTGAGCCCAGAGGTCACGCTCATTCCAGAAGTCCCGCTCAGTCCAGAGTCGCGCTCATACCGGAAGTCCCGTTCAGTCCAGAGTCGCGCTCATTTCCGTAGTCCCGCTCAGTCCAAAGGTCGCGCTGTGTGTGTGATGGAGGGTGTGTGCAAAATTGCATGTAGTCAGAAAATGTGCAAAATTGCATGTAGTCAGAAAATGTGCAAAATTGCATGTAGTTCCAAGACATGGATCACGAAAGTTGATTTCTAGACACATTTTTGATGCTCGGCCCACAGCCTATAAACACAACAAAGTTAATATGTGTAGGAATGAACTGCAGATGCTGGTTTAAATCGAAGATAGACACAACATGCTGGAGTAACTCAGCCGGACAGGCAGCATCTCTGGAGAGAAGGAATGGGTGACATTTTGGGTCTTGACCCGAAATGTCACCCATTCCTTCTCTCCAGAGATGCTGCCTGTCCCGCTGTTACTCCAGCATTTTGTGTCTATCCACAATAAAGTTAATATGCTGGTTTGGTTATTAGTGTCATGACTTGGTCTCCATAGGTCACCGGAGTGAGCAGAGAGTGAAGAGACCTTTGCCTACTCATCAGTCCAAGATCATTTCTGCCCATGACAATACCAGCAGGTTTCACGGAGGAAGTTTGACTACTCTAACTGTAGGGAACATAAATGGTAAGTCACTGATCAAATATTACTCAACCTCTATATATGATTCACAATAAGAACTTTGAGTAAACTTTAACAGAACCCTGATGATACATGTACAGTGTACATGTAGTTTTACCTAAACATTTATGTACGCATTCTGTAGTAGCAAATAAATTGTATTCATATATAGAAAAATAAATCACTTTCGGTTCCTGTATTTGTTTAGTTCTCCAACTACTCCAGAAAGCACAAGACACTTGATTTAAGTGTAGAATTGTGGGGGGAGGGGGGTTAGTGTGACGAGCTGGAGGCGAGAAAAGACCAGGATCAATCAGGGCCGGCCACAAACGATGTCAGGCAGAGCTTGGCCTGTTGGGTCTATTGTTTGCCAGGGAAGGTATGATCTCAAGAGGGAAACAATATGGAGAACTGTGGAACTGGTAAAATGTCTCGAGTGGAGGGAGGGGGAGGGAGGGAGGAGGGGAAGGGAGTGTAAGTAGAAGTTACTTAAATGTAGAGTTCAATGTTCACACCAGGCTAAATAGGAGATTCTGTTCCTCCAATTTGCGTGAGGCTTCACTCTGGCAATGGAGGAGGCCCAGGACGGAAAGGTCAGTATGGGAATGGGAAGGGGAGTTGAAATGGTTGGCAACAACGAGATCCCATCGGCCTCAGCGGACTCAGTGGAAACATTCAGCGAAATGGTCGCGGAGTCTATGTTGGGACTCTCCGATGTACAGGAGCCCGCACCAGGAGTTACTCCATCCTGCTCTTTGTGTCCACACTTGATTTAAGTAGTTTGCAGAATAACTTTTGTTTGCATATAACACAATTAATGCATATATAAAAATAGGTTCCTGTATTCTGCAGTTCTGCAGCTATTTCTGGAAAGCTATCGAGATGTACACTCTTCAGTTTGCTTGCTACAGAGATATACCACAGATATCACAATTATGAACTCATGATACTGAATCCTTTAAATATAGACTTATTTACATCGCACTCCCAGTATCCCAGAGATACTTGGCACAACCAAGAGAGTCTTCACATCTATTTGTGAACTCTTTGAGTTTTTAAACATCTTACCTCCGCATGTATTCCATTTATTCTGTTTATTACAGAAGCTACTAAAGCTACACATTAAACATTTATAGTCATCATCAGTTTGGTTACTTATTTCCTTGCAAAAATAATTTGTATGGATGGCAACCAGTTATTTGTAGCAGAACATAAGCCACCCTTATATTCTGCTTATTTTAGAAAACCAACTGGTTCAAGACACAAGACAGTCAGATTATTACTTAATCTTAAACATGACTAATAATAAGTAGCCACTTGAGAAGCAGTAGGCCCTTTGTCTCCTTGCATCACAACACCATGTGTGAATGAGCTGCCAGCCCACCAGGCCTGAGTGACTGAGCTGCCAGCCCACCAGGCCTGAGTGACTGAGCTGCCAGCCCAAGAATCCTTTCGGCCCACAACACCCATACTAGCGCTGCAGAAAGCCCCCCCCCCCCACTGGCCAACCAATATTGGAATTGGTGGAGAGGTGGAATATTGCGTTGGGAGACCAGCCCTCCCGTGTGAACATGGGACCCAACGGGTCCCACTTAGTCTAGAAGTTATTGTAAATCCATCATTCACAGATTTAAAGTTAACAATTAAAATAGCATCAGTAGACATTGGTGGGAGAGAAATGTATCTTCATTGAAAACCTAGCTCAAATTTTCTATCTACATGTTTTTGTCTCAAACTCACAGATAATGGGGCTGGCGCTTTATCATAATAATAATAATAATAATAATAATATCTTTTATTGTCATTGCACGTCAGTGCAACGAGATTTAGTGTGCAGCTCCACTGATGTACAAGAAAGGTAAATAAATACAAAACATAAATAAGCAAGCTGAATTGATTGACGTGACCATCTGAGGGAGACTGTCCAAAGGGGGTGGGTGGGGGGGGGCACTCATTAGGGCCGGTTCAGAGCCGCTATAGCTCTTGGGATAAAACTGTTCTTGAGTCTGGAGGTTCGGGCGTAGAAGGCCTTGTAACGTCTGCCGGAGGGAAGTAGTTGAAACAGACCGTGGCAGGGGTGTGATGAGTCCTTATGGATGCTGAGGGCCTTCCTGAGGCACCGCGTGTGGTAGATGCCCTCCAAGCTCTGTCCCGATGATCCGCTGCGCTCTGTTGACGACGCGCTGAAGAGCTCTCCTCTCCGCCTCCGTGCAGCTGAGATACCACACTGAGATGCCAGATGTCATCTGCTTTAATATCTGAAACCATCATTCACATTACACGTAATCTTCAAATGACAAGGAATCCAGCCTTATCGTCATTCTTTTACACCAATACATCTTTTTAGTCTTTCCTCTTAGTCTTATAATTGTTTCCTTCTCAAATATTTATCAGTAATAATGTACATTTTTTTTAAGGTTACAAGGTGTACAGAGCACAGCGTTTGGTGGACCTAGATGGTGAGCTGGCCTCAGTCCTTTTTTCCAGAGCAAGGATCAACAGTGTTGGGCAGATGCAATCAGACAGCGACGGAGAGATCATTCGCAAACGGAAGCTGAGCCGGATGATATCTGTTCGACAGCAGGAGTCTGGCACTGATCTTCAATCAAAGAGTCACATTCTGGTAAGATGCATAGATTTAAGCATTCCAATAAAATAAACCTTTCGTATTGATACAAACTCTTAATGTTATAACATAAGCAAAATGTAAAATGATAAAAGGTAAAATGAGTCGGTGATTAATGATTCGGTGATTAAATGATTCGGTGTTAAATATCGGCTAAATGTAGCAAAATATTCCACAATTCCAGTACTGATGGTGGAAACCAGGATCCTGGGACCATTTGAGGCTGAATAATTAGTGATTTAATTCCCTCGACGTGTACCTGTATTTTGCAGTGGTTCTGATGGCAAAACTACTGGTGTTCACAGTGTGATCATGACAGCAACTTCAGGATTTCTGTGCTGTTCTAGTTTAAATGTGAAATCCTGAAGTTGACCCCAATTCAGTCCGGTCTCCGATGCTAAAAACAGGGTGGAGATCCAGGTGACACTCTGAACTTGGATGAATTGCTGAAAGATTAATTTCAAATTAAATCCGCATTAAGATTTTGAGGCCAACCTGAGGAGGTGCAAAGTGTAAAATGAGGCAAGACAACAAACAGATAGCAGATGTAACATCTGGAGAATAGATTTAAAATAACCTGTTAATTCTAAAATATTTTTATGATCTTTATAACAGTAATTGATTTAGAAATATTTGCTGGGATCCCTGGGATGGCTGGACTGTCATATGAGGAAAGATTGAAACGACTAAGCTTGTATTCACTGGAGTTTAGAAGGATGAGAGGGATCTTATAGAAACATATAAAATTATAAAAGGACTGGACAAGCGAGATGCAGGAAAAATGTTCCCAATGTTGGTGAGTCCAGAACCAGGGGCCACAGTCTTAGAATAAAGGGGAGGTCATTTAAGACTGAGGTGAGAAAAAACGTTTTCACCCTGAGAGCTGTGAATTTATGGAATTCCCTGCCACAGACGGCCGTGGAGGCCAAGTCTTTAAGAGAGAGTTAGATACTCTAGGGACTAGTGGAGTCAAGGGATATGGGGAGAAGGCAGGCACGGGTTATTGATAGGGGATGATCAGCCATGATCACAATGAATGGCGGTGCTGGCTCGAAGGGCCGAATAGCCTCCTCCTGCACTTATTTTCTATGTTTCTATGTTTCTATATTTCTTAATATTTAAATTGGTTTAATAATTGATTTTTTTTTAAACATTGAGGATTGTTAATTTTAAAATACATCTTAAACTAATATTATTTCTATGGCTAGTTTTATGAGATCTTACGTCTTCAATGTTCCCGACTTTTAAAAAATCCTTCCAAAGGCTTATTAATTTAGATTTGACGTATATATTAATAGTGTCACATAAAGCTTTTGTCTCAAACAAAATACAAAAATAATGGTGAACTTCTTCATTGCATTTCCATATGCAGTGAACTGAATTCATTCTGAAATCCCTGGTCCTGCTTACTTTTATACAATGCTGGAGGCGCTCATTTGGAAACTCACAGGTTTCCAAATAGTCAGCGGTCTGTCCTTCCAGTCAATGCCTTGTGTTCTTTTCCAGGGAAAGCGTGAAGAACGGATCCAGCATGAGCGAGACCTGCAGGTCATAGAAGCATATCGCGAGCAACTCAAAGCACAGAACATCAACAAGATGTTATCCCTGGCCATTACCACACAGTTCACATTGTACTCTACACTTGGGAATGCTGAATTTTTTGAATTTACTCTGAAAAATCCTTACAGTGTTCAGCACACTGTAACAGTTGAGTGTGAACATCCAGAACTCAGGTATGTTGCTCTCCAGATAACAGCATGAAGTCTGGTCTCCAACATCCATCTTCTTGTACCCACAGTTACTCGGAACCCAGCTTCTCATTCTTGACCTCCAGCAAACTTGCTTTTCTAAAGATCTTGACTTTAATTCACTGCCTTCAGGGTTATAGTTGGAAGCAAACTTGGGGATCCATAGAACATAAAACAATACAACATAGAAACAATTTAATTAGCCCACCATGTGTGTGCCAACAGTAATACGAATCAAAACTGATAATATCTACCCCTATCCATAGCGCCATATTTCCTGCCTGTTCTTGTGTTTCTCTAAATGCTCCTCTAATATTGCTATCATATCTGGGAGTGCATTCCAAGCACCTACCATCCTCTGTGTAAAATAAAAAATCTTATAAATCCCTTTTCATTTGCCCGGCTAATCTTAAACCTATTCCCTCTTGTGTTTGACATTACTACCCTTGGAAAAAGACTTTGACCATCTACTTTAGGCCTCTCATAATTTTATATGTTTCAGTCAGGTCACCCTCAGCCTCCGACGTTCCAGCGAAAATAATACAAGTTTGTTCAACCACTCCTTAAAGCTAATACTCTCCAGTCCAGGCCAAACCCTCATGAATGTGACCCAACCAAAGTTTTATACAGCTGCAACAGAGTTTAATACTTTCACAATCAATGCCTTGACTGATGAACGTAAGCATGCCACATGCCTTTTTTACCACCCAATCTACCTATGTTGCCACTTTCAGGTTGCTGTGGACTTGCATCCAAAGGTCCCTCCAAACATCTTGATTTTAATGCAATTAAAAAGAATATTAAAGAGATGCATCTAGTGATGATTGATCTGTTGAAGTTGTGCCCATGTATATTACTGATCGGGATGGTGTTCCTCACCTAAAAGAGAGTATGTTCAAATGATTGCAAGTTACTAGATAAGGATTTCATTGTTCATCCCTGCTTTGTATTCTTTCTGCATTTTCTTTGGCCCTCCAGCTTTCCCCAGCAAATGATTTACTTACAGGCTCCATCAGATGTTGATCTTTTCCTGGGTATGAGGATGTATAAAACATGGAATTGCAATTGGCCTGTTTTTCCTTTCATATAAAAATGCCTTCACTCCTGGTGAGAAATGCCATCAATTTCTGATCCGTGAGCACATAATTCTGATACTTAAGTAGTGAACAGTTTTCCCCTTTGACACATTCAACTGGTACTAATCCCATGGCTGAGGTAATATTATTATTCTGATGAAGAAATAGAGAAGCAGAGATACATAGAACATACAGCACAGGAATGGGCCCTTCTGCCCACAAAGTTTATGCTGAGCATGGTTAGTCTAGTTTAGAGATACAGCATGAAAACAGGCCCTTCGGCCCACTGAGTCTGCACCAACCAGTGATACCTGCACATTAACACTATCCTACACACATTAGGGACAATTTACACATACACCAAGCCAATTAACCTACAAACCTGTACCTCTTTGGAGTGGGCGAGGAAATCGAAGATTTTAGCGAAAAACTACGCGGTCACGGGGAGAACGTACAAACTCCGTACAGACAGCACCCGTAGTCGGGATCGAACCCGGGTCTCTGGCACTGCAAGCGTTGTAAGACAGCAAGTCTACTGCTGTGCTATCGTGGCTGCCCACTGAGCCAAGTTAAGTTGATTTTAGCTGCCTGCGTGTGATCCATCTGCCTCTATCCCTTACACTTCCATATGCTTATCTAAAAGCCTCTTAAACGCCACTATTGTATCTGCCACCACCGCCACCCCAAGCAATGCATTCCAGGCCTCCACCACCCTCTGTGTAAAAAAAAATCTTGCCCTGTACATCTCCATTAAATGTTCCCCCTCTCATCTTATACCTGTAACCTCTGGTGTTGGACATTTCCACTCTGGGAAAAAGGTTATGACTGTCCACCTTATCTATGCCTCACATAATGTTATATACTTCTATCAAGTCTCCCTTTAACCTCCGATGTCCTATCTACTTGTGCTGCCACCTCCAATGAGCAATGAACTTGGACTCCCAAGATCCCTCTGCACATCAATGCTGGTAATTGTCTTGCCAGTAATTGTATACTCTCCCCTTACAATCAACCTCCTAAAGTGCAACACCTCACACTTGCTCGGGTTCAACTCTCTCTCAATTAAACTCAATTTCTCTGCCCATTTCTTCAGCTGATCTATATCCCGCTCTATCTTGTGACAGGCTTTCTCACTGTCTGCAACTCCAATTTTGGTGTCAGCCCAAGTGCTCACTAGCCTATCTGCATTTGTTCTTTGTTATGTTCTTGTATTGTTCCCAGTGTCATTGTGAACAGCAGAGAATGGAAGTACTTCAAGAACCTGAGCAAAGTACAGACCCCTTTGGAAGAGGATATGTTCCACATTGACGGAGGTGTACAGTTCCCACAAATCTACCTACGGCCCAAAGAGACTGTCTATATCCCATTTAAATATCAAACCTTCAGCGTTGATCATTCTGTTGCCCCACAGGTACAATCTGATCTTAGAACATCTGTTTTGACATCTTGTTTTGTTTGTTTTGGTTGTATTAAATTCAGAACTAATATCAAGTAAGAACACAGCCTAATAATAATTAATTGTTTCTGGTTCTGCTGGTCTGTTGCTGAAATTGTAGATATTAGTGGTTGCTATAGAAATACTACAATAAATGAAAACAGAACTTGCATACGTACAATCCCCTTCATAGTATCAGAACGTCTTAAAACACTGCAATGAATTAAATTATTTTAAAGCTTTGTAACTATTGGACTATGGCAAATTAAATTACCAAAGTATCACAGATTTAGTTGACTGTGGTTTGTTATTATTTTCAATCATGCTAATTTTACCAAAATCTCTGCTGGGTGATATGTTTGTATCAGGATGTTGGGTGATATTTCTACTGTACTCATGACTGAATTTCAAAGAGCAAAAATGCTGGAAGCTGTAAAATGCGAGGGATGAAATAGTTTAGTTTCAGTTTAGTTTAGAGATACAGCACCCAGCTCGGACCAACGAGTTCCCGCCGACCAGCTATCCCCGCACACTTACTCTATCCTAGACACACTAGGGTAACATTTAGAATTATACCAAATCAATTAACCTACAAACCTGTATATCCTTGGAGTATGGCAGGAAAATGGAGATCCTGGAGAAAACCCACGCAGGTCACGGGGAGAACATACAAACTCTGTACAGACTGCACCGGCAGAGCGGATCATACGCGGACCTCTGGCTCTCTGGCACTGTAAGACAGTAACTCTACTGCTGCGCCACCATGCTTGTGAAAATAGTAGCAGCAGCCATTTAGCTTTGCTGACATATTGACTGGACTTTGCTGATATTATCCTGCTCCCACTGTCACCAAAAGCAAATGTTTGAGGGTTTATCCTTCTGATACAAAGTTCAGTGTCAGGACATATGCTCTCAATGTCCTCCTTCTGTGCTATGGAGTTAAATTATTCTAGAATTGTGTTCAGCCACAATGACGTGAGACAAGTTCATTTATTTTGAAACAATTAAATAACAAATATTTAATAGTTTCAAAGTGATGTTCAGTTCTTTTCAAGCATTCATATATTGAAGCTGTTTAATTAATTCAGATGTTTTGTAAAAGTAACAAACATTCAGCAATGTTCAAAATCCCTGACAGATTTGACAGTCAGTTTTAGACAGAGGTAAGGTTTAGCTGAGTATTAAAGACTTTCCCAGGTGTTTTATTGACATTGTTCAGGTCATTTCAGTGAGATTGTAAGATCACACCAAACGCTGTCAACACACAGGACATTGTCATTTGGGACTGGGCAATGACTGCAAAAGCAAGGTACAGACTTTTCACACAGGCCAGCGCTGAGTGTGTGTGTAGGTTGCCACTGGCATCACGGTTTTGCCCACTGGAGCAATAGTAAAAAGGCATATATTCTTGTGGGTGGCATTCTGGGGCAGCCAATAGAGCTGCTGCCTCAAAGCGCCAGAGATTCGGGTGTACGATCCTGGTGCTGTCTGTGTGGAGTTTGCACATTCTTTCCTTCCTACACATTTTGTCTAGCATCTGCAGTTCCTTCCTACACACTTCCTGTGACCACGTTGATTTTGTCAGGGTGCATTGGTTTCCTCCCACATCCCAAAGACGAGTGGGAGTTTAGGATAATTTGTCTGTTTAAATTGCCCCCACTGTATAGAGTTGATGAGAAAGTGGGATAACATAGAACTAGAGTGAGCAAGTGATCAATGGTCGGCGTGGAATCGGTGGTCCGAAGAGCCTGTTTCCAGGCTGTATCTGTAAACTATACATTGTGTCAGAATTTAATTTGGCTTGAAAGACATGGACTTTTGTACTATGCCCGTGTTATTCTACACGGTGGAGGTTAAAGAAGTGGGAAGTGGTGTCAAAATGGGAATTGTTTGTATGAACCTTTTGTATATTACATACTACGTACTGCATACAACAACATGCACAGATTGTATTGAATATAAAATGGTGTTGGCATTGAGTCCGACTATTAAGATTCTTTGTAATTTTATAACAAATAACTGCCTGTCCTTACTTTAGCCTGAACCATGTTAAATCTGATGTATATCCAGTGAAGTTCAGTTTAGTTTTGTTGACCAATAATGTACAGTGAAAAGCTTTTGTTGCATGCTAACCAGTCAGCGGAAAGACTGTACGTGATTGCAAATGAGTCATTCACAGTGTACAGATGCATCTTGTTGATTAAAGACACAGAGTTTTCCAATGCAGGTCTGAAATTGACTGCTTCTCTCAGGGTATCTGGTGAGAGCCACTTAATTCTTAATGACTTTCTAGGATTTGAGATCGCTGAGGAAGAACAGTGAATTATGCTTGCGGTACATGGTGCTTCCTTGATTTAAAAAAAAAGAACGAGTTTTTCCCCAGTGTCTGCTAACTTTGGATTCATTCATTGTTTTCAACCCAGTGATGTAGCAAAAGAAATGCAGAGAGCAGCTAATTACTATGCACTGAACTGAACAGGCTTGTGATGTGTGTAATTTGATGTGGATTTAGAAACACAATGAAAAGCACATAAAATGCCCCAGAATCAGCATGGAAAGATCCTACCCTGGTGGTTCAATTCGAAAGCAGGTTCTGCATCACTCAGAATGATGCATTTCACCACTAAGGCATCAGGGGGATATAGTATTTAAATGTTAATTTGTGATTTACTCGGAGGAGCTTCTGGTTGCAAGATTTTGTTCTGACAAGACTGCTGATTACTGGAATTTTGATTTTCTATTCATTTTTGCGTGGAAGGCGCTGCACTTTGAACAATTCTGGGTTCCACTGGCTTCAAGTTTGACCAGTTCACTACTGTTATTAACCTAGATTTCCAAAGTGCAATAAACTATCTAAAATGTAACCCTGTTTTCATTGAAGTAATGTCTATTGAAAAATCCAGACTGCAGAGGACTAATAGGACCATTTAGCATTTTTCAATAAGATCGACACAAAATGCAGCGGGGTCAGGCAGCATCTCTGGAGAAAACGAATAGGTGGCGTTTCGGGTCGAGAAGTTTCTTCGGACCGAGAGTCAGGGGAAAAGGAAATGAGAGATATAGATGGAACGGAGGACAAATGAATACAAGACATACAAAAAGCAGCTGTCGTGTGAGTGGGTTAGGTGATAACGAGTTATACAGACGGTGAAACAACAGGATGACAGTGAAACTAGTACGACGACTAGGGTGGAGGACGGATGGAGAGAGAGAGGTTGCAAGGGTTGATTGAAGTTAAATACATTTTTCAGTAGTTGGTTCCCTTCTTAAAATATGTGCCCAATGGGTTAGTTGTTATGTTCAAGAAGGAACTGCAGATGCTGGAAAATCGAAGGTAGACAAAATTGTTGGAGAAACTCAGCGGGTGCAGCAGCATCTATGGGGCGAAGGAAATAGGCAACGTTTCGGGCCGAAACGTTGCCTATTTCCTTCGCTCCATAGATGTTGCCGCACCCGCTGGGTTAGCTATTATGTTGATTTTAATTTCCTAAAATATTCCCATTTTCAGGGAAGTTTCATTAGAATGGAGAGAGCAAGTATAACTCCCTATTCAAAGAGGGAGGGAATCAGAAAGCAGGAGACTACAGGGCGGTTAGTTTAACATTAGTACTCGGGAATATGTTAGAAGCTTTTATTAAAGACATGGTTACAACTTGAGGCAATCAGCCAAACTCGGCGTGGTTTCATGAAAGGGAAATCATTTTTGACCATTTTATTTGAGCATGTGTTGTGAATGATGGGGTACTGAATGATAATTAGATTTCCAGAGAGCATGATATATTGTGCCATATTGGAGATTATTGCACAATATAATAGCTCATGGTGTGGGGGGTAACATTTGGCTCGGATCGAAGACTGGCCAGGAAACTGAGAATAGCCATAGATAGGAATTTTACTGGTTAGCTGAATGTAACAAGTGGTGTCACACACAGAGCAGTGTGTCCAGTTTTGGTCACCCAGGTTACTTGGAAAGAGTTCAGAGATTTAGGAGAATGTTGCCAATGGGGAGAGGTTGGCCTACGCTTGGTCTCACCAATGTAGATCAGCTGATCTACATCGGTGAGACCAAGCGTAGGCTTGCCGATCGTTTCGCCGAACACCTCCGCTCGGTCAGCATTAACCAACCTGATCTCCCTGTGGCTCAGCACTTCAACTCCCCCTCCCATTCCGAATCCGACCTTTCCATCCTGGGCCTCCTCCATGGCCAGAGTGAGCACCATTGGAAATTGGAGGAGCAGCACCTCATGTTCCGCTTGGGCAGTTTGCACCCTAGCGGCATGAACATTGACTTCTCCAATTTCCGGTAGCCCTTGCTGTCTCCTCCCCTTCTCAGCTCTCCCTCAGCCCTCGGGCTCCTCCTTTTCTTTTCTCCTTTCTTCTCCCCGCCCCCCCACCCTACATCAGTCTGAAGAAGGGTTTTGGCCCGAAACGTTGCCTATTTCCTTCGCTCCATAGATGCTGCTGCACCCGCTGAGTTTCTCCAGCATTTTTGTCTACCTTCGATTTTCCAGCATCTGTAGTTCCTTCTTAAACAATAAAACTGCAAACGCTGGAAATCTTTAAAAAAAACAGAAACGCTGGAAATGTTTAGCAGGTCAGGCAGCATCTGTGGAAAAAGAAACAGACGATGTTTCAGATCAAACACCCTTTGACAGGAAAGGATCAACAACCTGAAATGTTAGCTCTGTTTCTCTTCCCACAGACGTGGTCCAAACTACTCAGTATTCCCAGTAGTTTCTGTCTTCAGAGTTGAGATTCCAATCATACCAGCCGTGACTTTATGAAATGCCATTGCAGGCTCAAGGATCAAACGGTCTAATCCTGCTGCTAATTTGTATGTACATGCGTAAACAACCAGCAAGATTAGAGTTTGTGACAATGCGATAAGGTTCAACTGAATGACATGTATGGAAATGGCTGTCAGAATCCTGCATCATGTCGCAGTGGGATGCAGGTTACAATAATTGATACTGCTGTATAAATTATCACGCTCCTCTGTTGGATTGAACCACAGACCTGGCAGTGTCTCCAATGGCAGGAAAAATCAGGGTCCTATTGCGTTATTTATTTCAACAACGTAGCAAATCAATAAATTGTGCTTGCAGTGCTGCATTTTACTTACAGTACATCTCACTTGTTTAAAATTGGCAAAGAGGAGAATATTTGACCACTGAGCAACCAGAGAGCAATGATGAACTACTATCTAACTCTTTGATGACCCATGGACTATCCTTGATCGGACTTTGCTGGCTTTATTTACACTGAATGTCATTCCCTGATCATGTACAGTATCTATACACTGTAAATAGATCGACCGTAATCCTGTATTGTCTTTTTGCTGACTAGTTAGCACGCAACAAAAGCTTTTCAGTGTACCGCTGTGAAAATAAACCCAAGTGAACTGAACACTGATATTGAGACATTGTGGTTCTGCCATTTACTTCTATATGGCTTTGATTATAGAGCAATACCAGCAGAGACCTAGCTCTCAGCAACATGTGGGCCACCCTGAATGGAATTGGCAAGTTGTTAGAAGAAAGAGGGGAACCAAGAGACACATTTTTTTAAAACTTGTCATTTTAAGCTTCATATTGTAAACTTGTTATTTTTTATCTCAGGGTCCATCTGATGGGAGTCTTGCTAGAAAGAACCTGATCAATCGGGAACAGCCCCACACACCCAAGAAGATTGAAGTACGTATTATCCCATCAACAGTTTGCCTCTGAATGTGTGCTGTTCTATTTCATTACTTCAGCTGTAGATTAACCATGATGTTTCTGCTACGTGTTTTTCATCTGGTGGGTGAAGAGTAACAGTTCCAGAATTCTATTAATTTAATCTTGCTTTTTGGATTGAAATTATTTTATTCTTAAATACAAGAAGTGATATTGTTTCAGTGGTCCATGACGCATTTATTAAATAACATCAAAACAAAAGCCCACACTTGGTCCGTCAGTATCTGCAGACTGGGAGTTTGGTTTACAATTTCAAATATAATCCTTTCCCATAATCTAAAATCTCACTCCATATTAACCATGGGTGCTCTTGATCATTGCCCTATTTTATGAAAAAAATGAGCATAAACACATACAGGCATTTGAATTTGTTTTTCACTGGAAATTCCTGGAAGGTAAAACCAGACACTTGCTAGAACTGCTTCCTGCTTCCCACTAAAATAAGAATGGTGGTACGGAAAACCAAAAGCCCGCTTACCCATGGCAAAGCAAGGAAGAAACATTCTTCAACAACTCCACAACCCTGTGTCTTTCCTACTTTCGTCACACACATTAGTTTAATTTTTTTAGTTTAGTTTAGAGATACTGCACGGAAACAGGCCCTTCGGCCCACTGATTCTGCACCGACCAGCGATCCCCGCACATTAACACCATCCTACACACACTGGGATAATTTACATTGATACCAAGCCAATTAACCTACAGACCTGTACATCTTTGGTGTGTGGGAGGAAACCGAAGATCTCAGAGAAAACCCATGTGGTCACAGGGAGAACGTACAAACTCTGTACAGACAGCAGCCGTAGTCGGGATTGAACCCGGGTCTCCAGCGCTGTAAGCGTTGCAAGGCAGCAACTCTGCCGCTGCGCCACGGTACCGCCCTAGTCCTAGCATGATTAAATTCTGCTTTCTACATGAATTCTACACACCAATACCTCCCCAACATTGTAAGGTGTGACAAAGATAAAATTCACCAGTTATAGATATTGTAATCATTGTGATAAAAACAAAATACCTAAATGAAAAGATGAATGCTGGAAATATTCAGCAGGTCTAACAGCATCTTTGGAAAGAGAAAAGGGAGTAGTATTTTCGGTCAATGATCTGTCCTGGAAATTGGAAACTTGTTGAGGTGTAGGGAAACCTTGGGAGGAGAACTTCTTCAAAGTAGGCAAGAATGTGAGGAGACATGGTCAAAAACAAAGGGAAAGACCTGTGATAGTCTGTAAGGCATGAGAGCTTAAATGATACAGTGAATGACTTGGCTGTTGGATACCATCTTCAGGATGGTTGCAGCAGTTTGTGTGGCCTCGTGAATAACTGTTCCCTAAAATTCTCGAAGATCAACGTTCACAGGTGTCAAGAGTCAAGTAAAGCATTTAATTATCGCATGTCCCAGGACCAGAAACATGAAATTCCTATTTACTGCAGCCTTACAGGCACATTAAAAGCAACAACACAACATATAAATATACAATAATATTTGCTGTTATTATATAAAATATAATATAAAAATAAAATATAAAAAATATACAGTTATTGTCGGTAAACCCTAAGTACAACTTTAAAATCCTAACCCTAAGTACCTAAAGGCCCTGTCCCACTTTCACAACCTAATTCACCACCTCTGTCGAGATTGCCCTTGACTCATACTCGCGGCATGGTCGCCACGAGGTCGTAGGCGGTCGTAGGTAGTTCATAGCGGGCCGTGATGCTAGTCGTAGATACTCGTGGCATCAGGTAGGGCGGGGCGTTTTTCTAGCATGATGAAAAATGTCCACGAGTAAAAAAGGTCGTGAATTAGGTCGTGAAAGTGGGTCAGGCCCTTAAGGGTGGTGAATCTGTGGAATTCTTTGTCACAGAAGGCTGTGGAGGCAAAGTCAGTGGATATATTTCAGGCAGAAATAGATAGATTCTTGATTAGTACAGGTGTCAGAGGTTATGGGGAGAAGGTATGAGAATGGGGTTAGGAGGGAGAGATGGATCAGCCATGATTGAATGGTGAATTAGACTTAATGGGCCGAATGGTCTAATTCTGCTCCTATCACATGACCTTATGACCTTATTTTAAGGCTTTCCATGTTATATGTACAGCAAACAGTACTTGAAGAGCAACGGTGGTTGGAAAAGATTGATTGAACTATAGTTCAAGGAGGGAGAGATAGATCAGCTATAACTGAGTGGCAGAGTAGACCTGATGGGCCGAATGGCCTAATTCTACTCCTATGACATATGAACTAATGAACTTGCCCTAAGTGCAACCTTAATATCCCATAGAAGTTTGGTGCTGATGTAGGGTTGTGATTCGTGTTACGCTGGGTGGTTCAAGAACCTGATAATTGATGTGTAGAACCTCAAGGTAACGGTTCTCAAGCTTCTTCCCAAAGGTGGCTGCGAGATGGCAATGTGGCCAGGGTGGTGTGAGTCTGATGATATTAGCTGCCTTCTTGTGGTAGCGCTTCCTGAAGATCCATTTGATGGTGATTAGATCACTACTCATGACAGACGAGGCACTTTCTATGGCCTTCTTCAGTCTTGAACATTTGAATTACTGAAATGATCCATGATGCAACCAGTCAAGGTGCCATCGTACACCTGTAAAAGTTTAATAGAATACCAACACCTGCAAATTCCCCTCGAAATCGCACACCATGCTGACCTGAAAATGTTTTGTTTATTCCAAGTTTAAAACTTTGGAACGATCTATCTAACTTTTGCAGCATTTTCATAAAGAGTCTCACCACCACATTCTTAAGCAGTTAAAAATAGGCAACTGCTGCTTCTGTTGTGGGACTGAATATAAAACACTTGGCTGGAGGAGGTGAATTGAGAAGAGCATAAACATTTTCTGAAATTGTCATAACCAGTGGGTTCTGAAGCACCTAATCAGTTGCTGTTTCCTTGCTTGAAGCCTCAGTGGAATAGTTCAGAAAGCAAAGGTCTGAGTAAGTTGGTGATTTAAAGTGTCAAATAACCAGAAGCTCAGGACATGTCTGTGGAATCAATTGAGCAATTGGCAAAGCAATCACTTGAAGTGCATTTGATCTCCCCAGCGTAGCAGAAACCACATCTGAATAGTAAAACGGTAAACCGAATTGAAGGAGAAGCAAGCAAATCCTTTATTCTTCTGAAGATAGAGCATCGGGTTGAAAGATAGTAGTATGTGATTAGTATGGGTTTGTTTAGTGAGCTGCCTAGGAAAGAAGAAATTTTACAGAGCCTAACAACTATAGATGACCTTCTGGCGATAAAAGGATAATAAATAATATATTTGATATAATGATCACAACCACTGATTTATAGGTTCTTTGTAAATGTTCTAAATATATCTAAATATTTTCAAATTTACAATATTTACAAATTACTAATTTTTCACCATGTTGAAAAATTTGCGGCGACTATAATGAGGCCACGACTTGTTCCCAGAATGCGGGAACTCCTCTCGACCATGAAGGCGACTCCCCGGCAACTTCCCGTGAACATGTGGCGACCATGTGGCGACTGCATAGTTTCCTGCAGTCGCCTAAAAATTTGCCTGAGTGGGACAGTCCCATAAGGCATTAACTCCCATCATATTACCTTGAAATCCAGTTACAGTTTCTAGGGTACTGCTGTTTCAATACAAGCAAATGTCCCAGCCAGTTTGTGCACACCAGGATCAACCAGAGTACAATGAGATAAACATTGCATGGATTTGTTTGTTAGTGTTGATTAAGAGAGGAATATTATCCACTTATCTTTTTCATGGTAAAAGTCTGAAGAACTGGGCAGTCTGAAGAAGGGGCTTGACCTGAGACGTCACTTTTCCTTTTCTCCAAAGATGTTGCCTGACCTGCCAAGTTTCTCCAGTATTTTATGTCACCCTTTTTCATATGAGGCTTTGGAATATCAAGTATTCTGGTGCATATGGGGTTTCAAACCCGTTGGCTGTTGTTGCCTCACCTAAACAAAGCTGTGATGAATAATAAATTACTGGGATTCGTACATTTTAATCTTTAAACAGGACAATAGAGTTTTTAAAAGGAAACACTGTGTTATAAAAAATTTCCCTGATCAGCAAATCTCCAATTTGTGTTTATGTATTGTCTGAGGTTCATTATATTTACTTAAATAAAAAAAAACAAAAAAACATTACAATTTCCTTTAATTGTATCCTTTGTTTCAGGTATATTTTAAAATAGAAGATCAGAAGCCAATTGCTATCCTCCACGTGAGTGTTGAGGCTCAGCCATATGTGATTGATCAGACATTCCGCTTTTACCATCCCGAGCTTACATTTTTGAAGAAGTCTATCCGCCTCCCACCATTTCAGGTTTTGACAGGTATTATTTGTCTCTCATAATATACCGCCTCTGTACAGTTCTAAATATTGAATGTATTAACAGTACTTATTCCTTACTACTAATATAAAATCCCCTCTAGTGCAAACAAAGTGTGTAGAAAGCAACTGCAGATGCTGGTTTAAACCGAAGATAGACACCTATTCCTTTTCTCCAGAGATGCTGCCTGACCCGCTGAGTTACTCCAGCTTTTTGACAAAATGTAGATTCTACATGGTCAAAGATGGGGGGGTCTTGAACTGTGAGCTGGCCATTTATGGTTGAAATAAGAAGCTCTATACTTTCCTTAAGTGCAATATTGTTATGTCATCATGTTGAATTTATTGCCATATACACAAGTGCAGCAGGGTACAGGTACAATGATAAATCCTGCAGCAGCAGCATCGCAGGCATGTCGACAAACTAACACAAAAAATCAAATTATACATAAATTATGCATAAATTTATTTATTTAGCGAATGCAAAGTCCTTTAGCCAAGCAGTTGCCTCTTGATCTGCTGTATGAAGGGTGACAAGTCCTCCTTTGAGTCTTTGTTGAGGGCATGCTTCAATGATGTGTTGCATTGTTTGCTGCTCTCCACAAGCACACCGTGGGGTTGGGCTGCTGCCCCATTTGTGAAGGCTGGCCAAGCAGGGGCCATGTCCAGTCCTGAATCTATTCAGCGTCGTCCACTGCTTCCTTGGGAGATTGGTGCCAGGGACCGGTAGGGTGGGGTCTGACACCAGATGTTTATTTGGGACGTCCTTGGACTCCCATTCCTTTTTCCAAGCTGATTGGATGGTGAAATCAGCTGGTGGTGGGTTCTTCCAAATTGGTCGTCTAGATGGAAGTCGAGCAGTGGGTGGGTTGAAGATGTCCATGTGAATTGGCAGGTGAGGGGAGTTTTTGGTCTTTTGGAGCATCCTTTGAGTGAGGACTACTCGCCGGATGTGTGGAGGGGCTATGTTGGATAGGACAGGGAGCCAGGGGAGTGGTGTTGAGCGGATTGTTCCTGTGAGGATCCTCATTGTTGAGTTCAATTGGGTGTCCACATGGTGTGTGTGGGATGACCTGGACCAAACAGGGGCACAATATTCGGCTGAAGAAAATGCAAGGGCTAGTGCTGAAATGCGCAGTGTGGGGGCTGCTGCCCCCCACTTTGAGCCAGCAAGCTTACTGAGGAGATTGTTTCTGGACTTCACCTTAGCTGCTGTTCTTTTGAGATGTTCCTTGAAGGATAGGGTCCTGTCAAGGGTCACTCCGAGGTAGGTTGGAGTGGGGGCATACTTCAGTTTGGTCCTGCTCAGATAGATGTTTGGTTCTCTTGTGGCTTCTGCATTATGGAGGTGGCACACAGTGGAGACCGTCTTTGCTGGGCTTGGTTTTAGGCGCCAGTTTTTGCAGTACTCGTCCAGTTTAGCAAGGTCTTCATTGAGCACCTGTTCCAATGTACCAAAATCTGGTGCTTGGAAGGCCAAACAGATGTCATCTGCATAGATGAATTTGCGGGATTTGGTGGTGGGTAGGTCATTTGTGTAAAGGTTGAACAAGGTTGGGGCTAAAACTGACCCTTGCGGGAGCCCATTCTTCTGTATTCTCCATGCACTCTTGTTCTGTCCAAGGTGAACTCTGAATCTGCGGTTGGAGAGCAGAGATTTGATGGTTTCTGATGCCCAGGCAGGGAGTGCTTTGGTGAGTTTTAGGAGGAGGCCTTTGTGCCACACAGTGTCATAGGCTGCGGTGAGATCAAGGAACACTGCCCCGGTCTTCAGTTTGTTCTCGAAGCCGTTTTCAATGCAGGTGGTTAGGGCCAGAACTCGTTCTCCTGTGCTGCGGTCCTTGCGGAAACCTGCCTGATCCACACTGAGAATCTCTTCTACTCCTGGAGATATACGTTGTAGTATAAGGCGTTCTAAGATTTTGAGTGGGACGCAGAGTAGAGAGATTGGGCGGTAGCTTGCTGGTAGTTTTTCGTCTTTGCCAGGTTTTGGTATAGCAATGACTTTTGCTGTCCGCCATATCTTTGGGATGGAGTTAGTCTGTATGGCCCTAGTGTAGAGTTGGGTCAGCCAGGTTAGAGCTCGGGGGCCCAGGTGTTTCATGAACTCTGGAGAGATGTTATCATAACCTGCTGCCTTTCCACATTTCAGGCCCTGCAGGACCTTCTCCAGTTCAGCCACCTCGAAGGGCTCAGGGTTTCTTTCCTTTCCAGGTGTTCGTCGAAGTGTCCTTAGCTCTGTTGCGACAGCTCTTCTGGTGGACTTGTCTTGGGATGCTTTTGCAATATTCAGTAGGTGGGATGCAACCTGGTTGGGTGTGACAGAAGGTCGGCTTTGGGTAGGGGGTTTCTGTGCAGCTCCTAGGCGGCGGATGAGGCGCCAGCATTTTCTGCTAGAGTGGGTGAAGTTTAGCTCTGCTACTGTCTCCTCCCATTTCCTTTGCTGAGCTGAAGATAGTGATTCAATGAGATGTTCTGCTATCTCAGGGTCCCCTGATGTTTTGTAGGTTTGTAGGGGGGCAGCGCTTTCTCCATCCAGGCATGGGACGTAGAGGGGACGGTAGCCTCTTGGAATTGTTTTGTGGGCGGCTTTATAGATGGCGCTGCAGAAACGGTTGTATGCTTCATCTACAGTGATGGTGTGGAGTGGGATGGTAACAACACTCTGGTCTAGAGTTTCACTGTATTTCTTCCAGTTGGCTTTGCGGAAATTCCAGCGCATCTTTCTTGAACTGTTTATGACTGGGAGGTGTAGGCCGATGTGTATGAGTGAGGGGCGGTGTTGACTGTGTGGGAAATCTTCCAGGATGAGGGTCTGTGCAGGGTAATGGGTTCCATTCAAAGAGCTGACCCAGCACAGGTCAGGAGAGTAGTCCTTGTTCCACCTGGCAGAGTGGAATGTTCCTCTTTGTTTTGGGTCGTGTATGAGAGCAAGGTCATTTCTGGATGCCCAGTCTGAAGGTGCCTCCCCATCATGATCCGCTGCTGGGTAACCCCATAAATAACACATAATGTCTGAAATTAAGAAAGAAACAAGGCATTAAGGCAGAACATAATTGGAAAAAATACAAAATGATGTAGCATAAGTTTATTCCATATATATCCCATATATATTTTTGCCTTTTCCACAGAACCATTTATTTTTGCCTATCTGCATGGCATTGTCTATGTGGAATTGGAAATTGGGTTGTCATTGTTATGGCGGATGGCTGTGATATGAATTTCCAACCCTTCAGCAATCTTGTGCAGTTTGCTGGGATCTCACAGTGAAGAAGGGAGAGCTTTAGTTTGGATTGAAGTACATGGTCCATGTGGAAAGAAAATAAGTATAATTCCCCAATCACTCTAACGGCTGTTTAGAGTCGGGATGGCTTAGGTCACTGGATTTAGCATGTAATCACTTGAAGTAGCCTTCAACAGTGGAATTTAGGGGGAAGGGCTTTTTATTACCACCCTAAATGGCCAGCTCACAGTTCTAGACTCCGCATCTTGGTCCATGTAGAATCTGCATTTGCCCTGAAGTATTCATTTCAACATTTATATGCTCCCCCTAGCTCAGATCATAGAGCATTTTAACATATCCTACCACACTTATGCCGATGACACACAACTATATATCGCAGTGTCACCACATGACCATAGTCCCCTACACTCACTGAGCCAGTGTGTCAAACATATCAATGAGTGGATGAACCAGAATTTCCTCCAGCTCAATGCAAATAAGACAGAAATTATTGTCTTTGGTCCCAAAAAAACAAGGCTAGAGGTGAGTGCTCAACTCGACTCAATTGCACTGAAAACCACAGACAAAGCCAGAAATCTTGGTGTAGTTATGGACTCGGATTTGAATTTTAACAGCCATATAAGGATCATTACCAGATCTGCCTATTACCATCTAAAAAATATTGCAAGAATCAAGGGATTTCTGTCCAAAGAAGACACTGAAAAACTTGTTCATGCATATATTTTTAGTAGGTTAGATTATTGTAATGGCATCTTTACAGGTCTCAATAAAAAATCAATTAAACAACTGCAGCTTATCCAAAATGCCGCTGCCAGAGTCTTGACCAACACCAAGAAAATGGACCACATTACACCTGTCCTTAAATCTTTGCACTGGCTCCCTGTGTGTAAGAGGATAGATTTTAAAATTCTGTTACTGACCTACAAGGCACTGAATGGTCTTGGTCCAAAATACATCTCTAACCTACTTGTTGTATATGAGGCGCCTAGACTCCTCAGGTCTTCAGGGACAGGTTTACTCTGTGTTCCCAGGGTCAGAACTAAAAAGGCTGAAGCAGCATTGGGTTTTAATGCTCCACACCTGTGGAACAAGCTCCCTGAACACCTGAGGTGTGCACAGACTGTAAGCGCATTTAAATCAGGCCTAAAAACACTGTTGTTTACTATAGCTTTTCCATAACCCGACATGCAGGTAATCTTAACCGTCTAATTTTAACCCTTTTATGAGCTTTTTAAAATCGTTTTATTGTTTCATTGACGTTGTTTTATTATTCATACATTTGTCGTATTATTTTGCAATTTTTAATTATTGACTATTTTATTTTTTCTTTCCTGTAAAGCACCTTGAATTGCTGTTTGCACGAATGGTGCTATACAAATAAATTTGCCTTGCCTTGCCTTGCCTTGAAGTACACAAAGTTCTGGAGTAACTCAACAGGTCAGGCAGCATTTGGAGAGCATGGATAGGTGATGTTTCAAGTCGAAATCAGTCTTCAGACTTGAGTCTGAAGAAGACTCGAGTCAGACCTGAGTCTGAAGAAGGGTCTTGACCCTAAATGTCACCTATCCATGCTCTCCAGAGATGCTGCCTGACCTGTTGAGTTACTCCAGCACTTTGTGTCCTTTTGTGTATTAACCAGCATCTGCAGTTCTTTGTTAATACATTCTCTCTTGCTATTTTTAATCTTTCTATTTACCAATTAATTGATTACAGTCCGCTTGTATATTTCATGCTCGTTTATGCTCATGTTCTGTTTCCTTTCTTTATCAATTTCTTCATTCTTTGCAGAATTCTGAATCACTCCCAATCCTCTAGCTGACTTGGATATTGGGCAACTTAAAAAAAACTTTTCTCGTAGTTTTAATACTCACATTATTTTCTCCTGTAGGCAATGATAAGCCGACCTATTCCATCGAGTTCTTGTGTTTTTAAATAATATATCATGTTTCTTTGTTCCAAATTATATATTATTTCTTGAAATGCCTTTAAAATATTTTCCCAATTTATCATAGTCAGTTCACCTCTTATTGGTTTGTAATTTAATTTGTTTAGATTGAAAATCCATGTTGAATAACATCATTTTATGTAAAAATCTATCCTTTTTGGCCACTCTTTCCTCGGGGTCCATCGACGGCAAAACTATGCACGGTACAATGTTCAAAATAGCCTGTTCTATCAATGGTTTCTCAACCTGCTGATCTAGAAATCCATCTCATATACATTCCACCTCACAAAATGTAGCCAGCATTTCTTTAACTGCCAAAGATAGACACAAAATGCTGGAGTAACTCAGCGGGACAGGCAGCATCTCTAGGGAGAAGGAATTATGACGTTTCAGGTCGAGACCCTTCTTCAGAAACGTTCAAACAGTTCCTTCATACACATTTCTTTAACTGCCCCCCTTTAACTTGTTAAACAGAACAATATCAGCATTTGAAACAGTCCATTTTCTGACATTGCTCTTGTAAATTGAATAGCATTGTACAGCTTATTTCAATGACATTGGTTATATTTAAAAAATATATAAGTTATATTTCCTTCTCTGAGTCCTAAGCCTGCTCCATATTCTGAAACTGTGACTACTGGTTCTGGACTTCCTCACCATCCCCAAATATCTGCGTGGTAAGTCATTGCTGCTCTCCCGACATAACAAGGACATTCTTCCTCGGATACAGAGAGCAAAACCTCACACAATACTCAATGTGTGATCTCACTGTGGCAGTTGCACAATTGTACCATTGCATTAAATGTACTGAAACCCTCTTGCTCTGAAAGTCAATGTATCCTCATTATATAGCACCTGCCACTCACCCGACCTGTGCAAATCACTTTAGCTAAGCCCTGCGCTATTCCACCAGTCGCTACCTGTCACACAGACAAGGGCTTGTTTATTCCTATATTTTGTTTACTCGCTCTGCCTATCAGTTTTGATCCGAAACCCATATTCTTTCATTTTTTACGCTTATCACGTGTTGAATCTCGTCAAAGGCCTCCTGAAAGTCCACATACAACAAATACCCTGGCACTGCCCCATTCACTCTTCAAGTTATACATCAAACATCTTGTCAAAGCATGATTTCACTTTCATGAACAAAAGCTGACTTTGACCAGTCCTGTCAATATTTTCCAAATGATTTGCCATTTTACCCTGTTGAATCTTTAAAAATAGACTCGATCATTTTATGTGAGAAGGAACTGCAGATGCTGGTTTAAACTGAAGATATACACAACAAGCTGGAGTGACCTGCTGGGTTACTCTAGCTTTTTGTGTCCATCATTTTCTGCACTGTAAATGTCAGTTTAATAATTGTATGTTTTCTTTCAACCTCCTTTTTCAAACAGTGGTGTTACATTAGCTATCTGATTGCTAATGCATCTATTTCTTGGCCCACTTCCTTAAATTCTCCAGGATGTAGAGTATAGTGCCCTCAGGAATTATCAGCCTGCATTCTCCTGATTTTCCCTGACACCATTTTCCCTGGTAGTATTGATTTCCTTCAGTTTCCCCCTCTCACTACACCTCAGTACCCCTAAAATTTCTGTTAGTTCATTTATTGTCTTCTTCCTGCAGACAGAATCAAAGTATTGGTTCAATTGTTCTGCCTATTTCTTTGTTCCTGTTGATGAATATTCCTGAAGAGGTCTAAATTTCTCTTCTCTGGTGGAATTCTCTCCACGTATTCATTTTATAATCAATTTTTATGTCCCCTGCAATCTTATTTTTACACTCCGGTTTCTTCCTCTCAACTAATCCCTTGGTCCTCCTTCCCCGAGTTCTAAACTGTTCCCATTCCTCAGGTTTGCTACTGTTTTATTTTTAATGCTGATGGGATTGAACAATTGTGGTTCCTCCGCGCGCTTCTTAAGTGTATGCCATTGTGGATCTACTGCCAATAACATAAGCAAATTTGCCTCATCTATCTCAGTATCATATCTAACTACCATTCCCAGAAGAAACAGAGGAGATTAAAATAAATAATTTATTGAACTTAATTATGTTTACATAAAAATTGTAAGATTCTTTAGCTACACAAAATTGATTGATTGATACTTTGTTATTACATGTGATGTCACAGTGAAGTTCTTTGTTTTGCATACCTTACACCAACTATGCAAAGGGTCATCACATATTATAAAATGTTGAATGTAGTCCCCAATGGTCCCTCTTTGTTCACTGGGCACACCACCCCCCCCCCCCCCCCCCCCCCCCCCACCCTCCCCCCCACTCCCAAGTCAGGAAGTCCCTCTTTGTTTTATTTCGGCGGCCCCCCTATGCCTGGCTAAAACCATTTTGATATCTATGACTCATTTTCATACTTCGCAGTATATTTACTCACAATATGGGAGTTGTCGGAGTATGTGAAAACAGTTTGGAAGGTGACTCTGGGGAAAGGGACATTTGCGTCCTTTTCTGGCAGTGGGCCACAACTTCATCAGTCAAACTGTTGTCAAAACCAGCAGCAAACATACATTGTCATTATTCAACTTCACTGTCCAAATTGTCTTTCCCCCAAATTTCACCTGCTGTCATTTATTCTATTCACATCAACAGCATCTTTTGTTAATTGGATGTTGAGATTTGTGTTGCGGTTGCAGTTCCTATTGTGCTTTTCACGAGTGTTATTTGAAATTTTCCAGATATGAAGGTGAAGGAATCACAAGCCGAGTTTCAAATATATGTCCGTTGCACCGATTTAAACGTCATTTGTAACACAAAGAAAATGGTACGTTTTTGTTGTACGGGAAACGCTGTAATGGTTGAATGCTTTTGGCCATTAAACATTCTGGTAACTTTTTAAGGCTAATTATGCAGACAAACAGATACAACAAAATGGTTTCAGATATAAATGTAGTGCTGGGAATCAAAGAAAAGTGTACTAAGATGATACCAGAACTTGGCCTATACTTCTCTCGAATAATTGAATATGCTGATCCATAAAGTGGAAATATTGGTCATGAATCATGGAATTTGTTTATAAACCTCTCTTTACTCTTTTGGGGTTAAGAAGCAAAAATAACTGTGGCTGAAAGGTTTGCCTAGTAATTGGTTTGATTGATCTTAAGGAAATACATCCACCCTTAGTCATTAGTCCAAATCCATCTGCTTTGTGCTTTTACAAAGTTAATATTTTCATCATGCCTTTGCACAGTTCCAGTGGTATCCCCAAAGAAGTGTAATCGTTTTTAAATGGCAGTTTAGGTCAATATTAAATGTCTAGGAGAAGCATCTCAGGGAAGCTTGTAAGAATTCTGTAGGTTTCAATGAGATCATCTCTAATTTCTCTAAACTCAAAAGAATATAGCCCCAGTCTACTTAACTTCTTTTCTTGCAAACACCCCATCCCAGGAATTAGTGTTCGCAGCCTTTGTTGCATTATCTTCAGTGCTTAGGTAGGACAAATCTATACACAAGTTTCCAGCTGCAGATTTATTTGGGCATCATATAATTCCAGTATACAAAATGTTTAAGAAAGAACTGCAGATGCTGGAAAAATCGAAGGTAGACAAAAATGCTGGAGAAACTCAGCGTGTGAGGCAGCATCTATGGACCGAAGGAATAGGTGACGTTTTGGGTCAAGACCCTTCTTCAGACTTCTTCTGAAGAAGGGACTCGACCCGAAACGTCACCTATTCCTTCGCTCCATAGTACTGCCTCACCCGCTGAGTTTCTCCAGCATTTTTGTCTACCATATAATTCTAGTAAGACATTTTATACTAAATCAATTTGCAGTTTTAGGCTAATATACTATCTGCCTTCCTTATTCCTTGCTAAATCTTGTTGATGATCTTTGAATTGTGAAAACCTACACTAAGTTAATTCCAAAAAACAATCCGCTGTATTAATTATTTGAATGTTAATTATTACTTGTTTAATATCTTACTTTTTCAGTATAATTTTTCAATGCACCATAATCAGCGACCATATTATCAATGATTTCAGTGGGTGGTTAGGATAACGTCCCCATCATTACTCACAGTGTGTGAAAATTCTCTATGCAGTGAGACTGGCTGGTAAGTGCCTACAATTACCCAGCCTTCCACAGCTCTGGGATTGCTGTGTGATCACAGAGGCTTGAAATTGCAGTCAGCTTCTCCCATCCAGCAAGAAATGACAAAGTAATGCAGTTGCCGACCAGTCACAGTGGCCGGTCTGCTTGAATATCTTGCCCTGGTTTGGTTGACATGCAGGAACAGCTTTAGTTTCAGAGATACAGCGTGGAAAAAGGCCCTTCGGCCCGCCGAGTCCATCACCCTTTCACAATGGTTCATTGTTATCCCACTTTCGCATCCACTCCCTACACACTCGGAGGAGTTTACACAGGCCAACACGGTTGTGGGATGTGGGAGGAAACCGGAGCACCGAGAGGAAACCCATGCAGTCACAGGGAAAATATCCAAACTTCACACAGACAACAGGCAAGGTCAGGATCGAACCTAGGTCTCCGGCGCTGTGAGGCAGCAGCTCTACCAGCTGCGCCACAATGCCATCCTTTCATTTCAATGAACGGAAATGGCTACAAAGTACAAAGGGGAGTATGAGGTAATTTAATCTCTTTTATACTTTTAAATTTCTACAAATGTTTTGTGTGTTTGTAATTTAATTATTTATATATTTTTTTAAATCATTTAATAATTAATTTTAATAATGTTTGAGCTCAAGAAACAATTGTCAGTTTTTACAGCTTTGACAGCTAGCTAAGGGATATGGTTGGCTTTCCTTCAGCATTACCTTCTGCACGAACAGCACAACCTCTAATGGTTTTTCCAAGAACCACAATAAATGTGCCTGGCAGGCTGCTGACCCCAAATTCTGGGCCATTATCTTCACATTATCAGACGAGATAATCAGAGTTGCAAACAGTGCACTATTTTGGATTCTTTCAAATTTCCAGCCTTTCCCACAGAAGATGATAACGCAGCCTCTACATTCTGCAGAGAACGCTGGATCATCCTGTGACAGGAGGATTCGAGAGGATGTCCATCAGGATGAATTTGTGGTGAATGATGAAAGAGACAAAACAATTCAGCTAAATTCTTAAGCCATAATTCAAAGGAGATTCTGTTGTGACCTTGAACAAAACAGAGTAATATATAGGGAAGTCCTTTCATGGAGTTTGAATTCAGCTATTAAATAGAGTCACAGAGTCAATACATGGATGGAGGTTTGATAATTATCCAGCTAAATGGATTACCCATTAAAACATGAATATTTATTTCTGTTTCTGCCACACTGATCAGAATGTTAATGTTAGTCATTGAACAGTGGCAATTTAGTTTTCACTTTGTTACATGGTGTTAAAGATGTCTCCGATTAGCTTCTAAAATGGTGGCACAGCAGTAGAGTTGTTGCTTTACAGCGCCAGAGACCTGGGTTTGATCCTGACTACGGGTACTGTCTGTACAAAATTTGTATGTTCTCCCCGTGACCTGCGTGAGTTTTCTCCTGGAGCCCTGCTTTCCTCCCACACTTCAAAGATGTACAGGTCTGTAGGTTAATTGGCTTGGTAAAAATGTAAGTTGTACCAAGTGTGTGTTGAATAGTGTTAATGTGCTGGTCTGCGTGGTCTCGGTGGGCCGAAGTGCTTGTTTCTGCGCTGTACAGGTGCACAACCTTTTATCCGAAGATCCAAATAACGAAAACCTCCGAATAGCGGCCATTTTTTCAGTCCTTGAAGAAAGGTCCTTGAAAACGTTCACCGAGGGCGGCCCGCAGAGGTGACAGCGGAACCTCCGGTCGGTCCTCGAAGAAAGGGGAACTAAATCCCCATTCATAAAAGAGAAGGTGAGGGTATATTGTGCGGGAGGGTTAATAATTGACAATATGCTGCTGCCTGCCCGCTGAGTTAAAAAGTTCCCACGGTAGACTCACGAAACACAGTGTTTCGTGAGTCTTGCGTGGGAACTTTTTAACTCAGCGGGCAGGCAGCAGCAGATTGTCGCTCGCTTCAGTTTCACCCCACCTACACCCCTCTGCTTCCCGACCATGTGTGTGACCCCTTCCCTCCCCTCTCCAGCTCCCCGCCCATTGCACCGGCGCGGGGGCTTTGCACTGTCTTCACGTCGGTGATTGCAGCAGGACAGTGACAGTCACCGGAGACGTCAGGACCAACGGGACACCGACCCCCAGGCCCACTGCAAGCACGGAGATCCCAGAGACCCACAGCCAACAGCAGCCCAGCCCAGCCCCGCTCCAACTACAGAGGGACCTGGGTTGCGGATGACGGGGTGCAGCTCGGGGCGTCGTAGGGGCCCATCGGGGAGCGGGTTCCTGTTGGTCCTGACGTCTCCGGCCACCTGCCATCCTCCGGGAGCTGTACCGCCCTTGCAGGAGAGTGGGGTTGTTTGCAGTTGCAGAGGGAGGGGGCAAGGGCGGTACAGTTCCCAGTCTCAGCTCCAGTCCAGGGGGGTGGCCGGAGACGTCAGGACCAACGGGACACCGACCCCCAGGCCCACTGCGAGCACGGAGATCCCAGAGACCCACTCCAGCAGCAACTCCAGCCCAGCCCCGCTCCAACTCCAGAGGAACACGTAGGGGCAGAAGCTGATGGTGTGCAAGGTACGTCTTGTTCTTGGGGTGGCGGATGAGGGGGCGCAGCTCGGGCTGTGGGCAAACTGCCACTTGTCGCCGTAGCGGCCCATCGGGGAGCGGATTCCTCTGGAGTTGGAGGGGGGGGGGGTTATTGTGCTGTTTGATCGCCCCCTGCTATCCCAGGGACAGGGAGACACAGCGGCTTTTTAGACTGGTGGGCAATCACTTCCAAAGTTCTGCCCACACAGTCAGTACACCTCTCCTACACTGCATTTCATACAAACATTTATTCTGCAAGAAAAAACTACATTGAAGACTCAAACTCGCGACCGAGTTTACTGCCGCGATCAAGGCGCAAACTCGCGACCTTGCGGATATGAGCCGAGCACTCTACCACTGAGCCAGCCATTAAAATCTACGCTAAAAAATTTCCATTCCGAAGACCGACAAATTCTGAATTACGAAAAGTGTCTGGTCCCAAGGCTTTCGGATAAAAGGTTGTGCACCTGTATCTCTAAAACTAAAAACTAAAACTAAATACAATACAATACAATACAATACAATACCATTTATTTGAACTTCAAATGAAGTTCAAATGAAATTTGGTTTCTGCAGTCATACAACAAGAAAAAAAACCCCAAGACACACAATGAACACAATTAACACAAACATCCATCACAGTGAATCTCCTCCTCACTATGATGGAAGGCAAAGTCATCGTCTCTCCCCTGTTTTCCATTCTTCTCCCGATGTTAAAGCCCCCAGCGGGCGATGGCAAGTCCCGCGGCCGTTAAAGCCGCGCCGGGCGATGGCAAGTCCCGCGGCCGTTAAAGCCGCGCCGGGCGATGTAAGGCCCTGCTCCGGGTCGTTTTCAACCCCGCAATTCGGGCAGGAGAAGTTGCCATTCCAGGAGCTCCGAAAAGCGGTCTCCCACCAGAGACCCTCGAGCTCCCGATGTCACCGTCCACCGGGCCTGCGGCTGGAGCCTCCGAAGCTCCGGAGTCGGGTTGCAGCTGCGCGCCACCACAGCTGTCCACGCTCCAAAGCCGGCCAGCTCTACGATGGTGAGTCCGCAGGCTCCGTGACTGGAGCCCCCTGGTCGTTCCGGTTGGAGGCCGCTCTGCGGTGTTAGGCCCCAACGACAACGATAATCTGGTTCCATGTTGTGTAACTCTACGAATAGAATCACAGAATCACAGAATCGTTATAGTGTAGATGGGAGTATTTTGGTCCATCGAGACCCTGGTAGCTTTCTTTAAAACTGTTCCAACTAATCTCACTCACCCACACCTCCCCATGGACCTTGCAAATTATTTTTTATCGGAGACATATCCAACTCCCTTTAGACTGATATAATTGAATTTGCTGCCACTATGACTCCAGCAGTCATTCCGCCTCATTTTAAAATTTAGTTTAGAGATACATCGCGGAAACAGGACCTTCCGTGCCAACCAGCGATCACTGCACACTAACACTGTCACACTAACACACTAGGGACAATTTACAATGTTACCAAAGCCAACTAACCTACTAACCCGTACGTCTTTGGAGTGTGGGAGAAAACCAGAGCACCCAGAGAAAACTCACGCAGGTCACAAGGAAAACGTACAAACTCCGCACAGACAGCACCCGCGGTCAGGATCAAACCGGGTCTCTGGCGCCGTAAGGCCGCAACTCTACCGTTGCGCCATGTGCCGTTCCTTTTAAAATATTTCCCCACTATCTTTCTGCCAATCTCCTTCATTTTGTGTCCCCTAGTTTTTGTCTCCTCCATCAATGAGAAATAGTTCTCTCTTTCCACTTTTTTCATGCTCTCGTGATTGTAAACGCCTATATCACACCTCCTTGCAAACACCTCTGATCTAAGAAAAACCTTGACTTCTCCAGTCTTTCCACACAAGTGAAATCACTCATCCCTTGCATCATATTTTCGTGAATCTCGTCTGAACTGACTTTAAAAGCCTTCATATTTTTATCAACTGTGGTGACCAGAACTGGACACGGTACTTCAGTTGTGGCTGAACGTGCTATAATGTTCCACATATCTGTTTGGGAGGAAACTGAAGAATGTGGAGATACAGTGAGATTGTTGGATTAATCCCCTTGGTCCGGGAAGTTAGGACAAGAAGCTGTAGTTTTCTAGCATAGAGGCTCTCGATGGACTAGACTCTACAGGGATTTTATTTTTAAAATATCTGTGGATAATTTCACTGCTGGCGACTTAAGTTTTTTTTTTAACCTGTCCTAACCACTTTCTTTGGGATTCAGATAATTTAATGTAACCAGTAGTCCATATGCACTCATTCACTTGCTGAATGGCTGCCCTTCACTCCTCTCCCAACATTCATTACCACTGAAGACAGTGAAACCAGCAAATCAACTCGTGATAGACACAAAAAGCTGGAGTAACTCATTGGGACAGGCGGCATCTCTGGGGAGAAAGAATGGGTGACGTTTCGAGTTGTGGGTCTCTCCATTCCTTCTCTCCAAAGATACTGCCTGTCCCGCTGAGTTATTCCAGCTTTTTGTATCTATCTTTGATTTAAACCGACACCTGCAGTTCCTTTCTTCACAATTCAACTCTTGACCCCATCCTATCTACTTGGGAGCACAATTAGCACCTGAATAAACTCCCAAATATCACCTCCAATGATTCCAATACATTATAAATACTTCCTGCAGCAAGATCAATTAATTATGCTTTGTCTCAATTTTGTTTCTTTTGCAGGCTCCCAATGAACCCCAAGATATTTTCTTGAAAGTGGCATGTGGACCCACTCCAGAGATCAAGAAGTTTTTTGTCCTGATTTACATGTGAGTGACCACCACTGATTCCATTCAAAAATGTTTGTTACTGAAATTAGGCACCATCTCACCATATGTACGATGAGCATTTGATGGCTTGAGCCTGTACTCTCCAGAGTTTAGAAGGACACGTGGGAACCTCATTGAAACTTACCAAATTGTGAAAGGCCTGGATAGAGAAAGGCCATGATCAGATTTTGGATCGTAACTGATCGGTGGTTTTAGGGAGCTGATTTTATTCAGGGAAATAAGTATGTAGTTTGAATTAATAAATTCTTATCTGCACACTGTTTGATCTGCAGGATTCAAACCCAAGGCTTTCAATATCATATATTGTTTTCTATCCACAATTGCGGGTTTCCTGTTGGAAATGGGCCCCAGGTGACACTTTCCCTTCTCCTATCACAAAAAGGGTGAATTCGGAATCTGTGTTTTGCATCATTTGGGAGTAGCAAAAAAGAAACTGATAAAAGCAGGGTAATTGACAGAAAATTCTTCTGGGGCCTTCTCTATTCTGTGACTGCAAAGAACATCTGAAATATACAATAAAAAAGCAGGCCAGGCAGCCTCTATGGAGAGGGAACAGAGCAGGGTTCTAATGCAGGGTCATTGATCTGAAAGTAATTCTGTTACTCTCGAAGATAGACACAAAAAGCTGGAGTAACTCAGTGGGACAGGCAGCATCTCTGGAGAGAAGGAATGGGTGATGTTTTGGGTCGAGACCCTTCTTCAGGCCAGCATCTGCTATCTTCTGTTTAAACTAGCATCTGCAGTTCCTTCCTACACATTCTATTTCTCTCTCTTTGCTGATGTTGCCTGACCTGTAGAGCATCCCCAGCATTTTCAGCTTTCATTTCATTGTTCTGTAGCCTGATTGAAATTTAACATGCTGAAAGATATGGAGTAATACTCCCCGCTACCACATGGTAGCAGAAAGTCATATTAACTCACGTCACAAAATGGGTGGCACAGTGAGGCAGTGGTAAAGATGTTAACTTACAGCACCAGAGACCCGGGTTCAATACTGATGACGGGTGCTGTCTGTAGGGAGTTTGTACATTCTCCTAGTGGCCGCATAGTCTCCAGGTGCTCCGGTTTCCTCCCACACTCTAAAGATGTGCAGGTTTGTAGGTTAATTGGCTTCAGTAAAAATTATAAATTGTCCCTAGTGTGCAGGGTAGTGCTGGTGTTCGCTGGTCAGCGCAGCCTCGGTGGCCGACGGCCCTGTTTCCGCTCTGTATCTCTAAAATCTAAAATCTAAAAATCTAATTCCACACTTGACACCAGGTACTGAAAAAGAGCTCTCCTGAAAATCTTTGCCAAGAGACTGGATACGATCACAGTGTAAAAGGATGTAATTTTGTTGCAAAAACATTAGTTTTTCTGCATATTGTGCTGAAATTAATCAAATAAGGTGGGAAATGTATGTAAACAATTGAAGCATTCTCATGCATTTTGCAGGGACCCCTGGCTGGCCATGCCTATCCAGATATGGCAGTTCTATGTACAGTCACTCCAGCGGGTAGATGTCAACTGTGTGGTGGGCCAGCTAGCCCAATTGTCACTGGTGTTGCGAGGCACACAATCTGCCAGAAAGGTGGCTGCCTACACCTCAGACCCTGAACAGATTGAGGTAACTGGAAATTTATTGTCAAATGGCAAATGGAATTCAATGCAGAAAAGTGGAATTCAGGAAAGTAAAAACAGCAGGGGAATATACAATTAATGGTAAGGGACTGAGATGTTGAGGGATGCTAGGTTGCTTGCCCTTTTATCCCTGAAGGTAGCAAGCCATGTTTCAGAATTGTATAAGACATTAGATAAGCCATAGCTAGAATATCGTGTACAGCACAATAGAGATGTGATTAGAGATGGCACAGGGGATTGAGAGCAATGGGGCTGGGCCAGAGGAGGCATTGAGGCCAGGGTCGATCAGCCAGGTTCATATTGACTAGCAGGACAGGCTTGAGGGGTCAGAAGTCCCACTTCTGCTTCTATTTTCCTGTGTACTTATACATCGCTGTCTCACAGTTCAATAACCTGGACACAATTCTGACCTCTAATTTTGTCTATGTGAAGTTTGCAACTTCTCCTGAGTGGGTGAGTTTCCCCTGAGCACTCCACTTTCCTTCAGCCTCCCAAAGACATGCGGGACCTCAGTGGATTGGCAACAGTAAATGTTCCCAAATACAGATAGGTGGTAAGAAAGTCAGGGCAGGATGGGGTGGGGGTGGTGGTGACACTGGGTGGTGAGGAGGTATTAATCATCTGAAAGAGAGTTGGTTACAGGGAAATAAAGAGGGATAGGATTGTTCTGCGAACAGGCATTGATCAATAGGCTGTATCTATCAGATTTTGAATTAAAAAATATATTTCAATAGTTTATTGAGATAATATGAAGTACTATCATCCTATTGTATATTTGAGAGGATGCGGCTAAGATTTTTAAGAATGTTGCCAGGTCTGTAGAATTATAGTTATAATGAGAGACTACCTAGGCTTTGGTTCTTTTATTTGTGACAAAGGAGATTTAGGCAATTAAAATTAGATATGTACAATTTTAAAAGTTGGTATTTGGAGACGAAATACTGTTTGAATTTGTTTGTATGATCATCTAGATTACGCCATCAGATGTCTTTACACTTCCACCACATGTGGTCAAAGATCTGCATCTTCGCATCCGGCCTCAGATAGAAGGAGAGAGATGCATCTATCTGAATGTGGTAGATGTAGATTTCCATCAGCTGGTGGCTTCTTGGCTTGTGTGCTTAACCTGTAAACAACCCACCATCTGTAAGGTAACAAGATTTTATGTAGTTGAACCATTTTCTGAAAAAATAGATTGAGTAAGGATATTGGTCTTTTCATCATTCCACTCGACCAACAGTGACCATGCCTCTTTAACTGAGGACAACTCATTGCGTCCATCTTTCCTAGTTTTTAATTTTCTTGCCTGTCGGTAGAGCCTCTCACCCTCTGCTATGATGCTCCCTTTGGCCCCGACTCCTCCCTGAGCTCCAACACTTCCCTTGGTCCTAATACTTCCCTCAGACTACACTTCTTTGGCCCTGGTCTTTTCTCAGTCCCACTATTTCTCAAAACACCAGCTCTTCTTCGGTTCCCACTGAGTCCCCGCACTGTCCAGCGATCCCCATACACTAGTTCTTTCCCAGACACTAGGGGCAATTTACAGAAGCCAATTAACCTACAAACCTGCACATCTTCGGAATGTGGGAGGAAACCACCGGGTGGCGCCAGCAATGGCAGCCTTGCCAACAGTCTGTCTGTCCTTTCCTTCTTTGTGTTTAAATAGTATGTATTGTGTTAAATGTATGTTTTTAGTGTTCTTTAACTTGATTTATGTGGGGGGTGGAGGGGAGGGGGGTTGGGGGAAACTTTTTCTAATCTCTTACCTCGACAGAGTTGCGATTTCTTTCCGTATCGTATCTCCGTCCGCACTGCGTTCTAACATCGAGGAGTTGGCATCCTTTGCTGGAGACTGGTTTTGAGCGCTCCATCGCGGGTGCCTGCGGTCTTCCCATCGCGGTGCCCGCGATCCCTTTGCCAGGGGTCTTCCTCGGAGCTCCAACCGCGGGTGCTTGCGGATTTAACATCATGGAGCCCGCGGTCACTCGTCAGAGACCGACATCGGGAACTCAAAGCCGCGGGAGTTTCGACCACCCCAACGCGGGAGTTTGATTGCCCCGACGCGGGGGCTTCGACCGCCGGCTGCGGGAGCTTTGATCTCCCCGACGGATGGTTCAACTGCCCCAACTGCGGGAGAATAAAGAGGAAGAAGATCGGACTTTATTGTCTTCTATCACATTGAGGAATGTGGGGAATCCGCTGTGGTGGATGTTTATGTTAACTTTTATGTATTTGTGTGTCTTGTTGCTTTTTTTTCATATGGCCGTATGGTAATTTGCATATCATTGTACCTTAATTGGTACATGTGACAATAAAAGACCTTTGAAACCTTTGAAACCGTAGCACTCGGAGAAAACCCACGCGGTCACAGGGAGGACATGCAAACTCCGTACTGGTAGCACCCATAGTCAGGATCGAACCCGGGTCTCTGGTGCTGTAAGGCGGCAATTCTACTGCTGCTGCTCTGGTTTCCTCCCACATTCCAAAGACGTGCAGGTTTGTAGGTTAATTGGATCTATAAATTGTCCCTAATGTGTAGGATATAACTAATTTCAGTTTCAGTTTAGTTTATTGTCACGTGTACCAAGATACAGTGAAAAGCTTTTGTTGCGTGCTATCCAGTCAGCAGAAAGGCAGTACATGATTACAATTCAGCCATTTGCAGTGTACGGGTAGTCTACGAGCGATTGCTGGTCAAAATGGTACTCAGTGTGCTGAAGGGCTTGTTTCCATGATGTATCCCTAAACTAAATCAAACTAAGCTAAACTAAAGATGTTGAGAAATAATGAACCTTATTTTGGCTGATTGGTGAAAAATGAAGCCTTTTCTACTCTTGAAGTCAGACTATTGACTAGAATAAAGAAAAATAAATAGGGCTGGCTTACTGATATTCCCAGCGTGCCTCTGCAGTTTCTAATTTTGCTCTTTCCTTTGTTCAAGGCCTTTGAGATCTCTATTTCTGTCGAGGAAGGGAAAGGTATCAACAAGCGGATCAATTACACCAATCCCTACCCAACAAAACGATTGTACTTCCTGCGAACCAATCGCGCTGATTTACTCCTGTTCAAAGAAGATTCTTTTGAGGTAAGAGCCTTAAATAATTCAGTTTATGAACTTTTTTTTCATTCTTACAAAGTTATGCAGAAATATTAGAAAGTTAATATTAGATAATATTAGATTCCAGGAATGAGTGGGTTGAAATATGATGAGCGTTTGATGGCACTGGGCCTCTACTTGCTGGAGTTTAGATGAGGGGATATCTCATTGAAACTTACCGAATAGTGAAAGGCCTGAATAGAGTGGATGTGGAGAGGATGTTTCCACTTGTGGGAGAGTCTAGGACCAGAGGCCATGGTCTCAGAATTGAAGAATGTCAGAGGGTGGTGAATCTGTGGGAATTAATTGACAGAAGGCTGTGGAGAACAAGTCAATGGGTATACATAAGGCAGAGATTGATGATTCTTGATTAGTACGGGTGTCAGGGGATATGGGGAGAAGGCAGAATGGAAGTAGACAAGATGGGCCAAATGGCCAAATTCTGCCCCTATCTCTTATAAACGTAAATCCATCAGAAAGACATAGAAACGTATCCAAGGAATTATTTGCTTACCTACACCGTTAAAGCTGATTGGCAATGTTACTCCATTTGTGATTTTACAGTGCGTAAGTGATCTCACACCTGGAGTAAACCTACTCAGTTCTGGTCATCAGCCACACAAATGTTGTGATGTAGCAACAATGAATAGCTATAAGATGGAGGGAATGAACCTTACGTTCTACAGTCTGGAACCTCATTGTGGAAAATGAATGGTTAAATGGTATTTTGAATATAGAAATGAAATCACTACAGAATAAAACATAAGATCCCAGCATCTGATGTTGTGCACTCTGCTAGATGCAGGGTAAGAACATGCACAAAATCTGAACTGCTGGAAACATTGGTCAGATGGAATCTGTGAATAGAGAAACATTAGTTTTGACAAAGGGAATATTTCAGGGAAAAACTGGGAACCATTGTGATAATTATTTAGTTTAGTTTAGAGATACAGCTCGGAAACAGACGCTACGGCCCACTGGGTCCGCGTGACCAGTGGTCCCCGCACATTAACACTATCCTACACACACTAAGGACAATATACATTTATAACAAGCCAATTAGCCTACAAACCTGTATGTCTTTGGAGTGTGGGAGGAAACCGAAGATCTCGGAGAAAACCCATGCAGGTCACAGGAAGAACATACAAACTCCATACAGACAGCGCCCGTAGTCAGGATCGAACCCGGGTCCCTGGTGCAGTAAGGCAGCACCTCTACCACTGTGTCACCGTGCTGCCCTTAATCTGTTGATGAAGCATCCAGCCCATCATGTTCATAATGGCTTTCAACCAGCAGAGATATTCCTTTTGTTCCATTCATACTTCCCCGTCTTTTTGCAACTTACACCAACTTGTTTTCTCACTATCCCAGTCTTGACGTAAGGTCTTTGACCCAAAATGATTATTCTGTTTCACGTTTCATTGACGATGCAAATGGCAGATTGCGGCAACCAATTTTTGCTTGTTAAACAACAACAAGCCTGGACATGATATGAGGAAAAGTCCAGTTGGGGGGCACTTTGGAAACCAAGTTAATGTTACATTCACTCCACCTAACATATGCCATCAACAGTGTGTTGTGCCTCAAATTACTTACCTGCCTCTTCAAAAAAAATGTTTGTGGAAAAAATGGTCAAATTTAGAGTTGAATAAACCAATTCTGGTGAGTCCACCCTCTCCTCAGGCAGTGCTTCCCACACAATAATCACACATTTATTAAAATATAGTTTCTGTAGTGTGTATTTGATTTCATTCCCCTGCAAATGTTGGCCATCATTTCTAGTTTAAACAAGGTATAACAGGCTTCACAACATGTGTTTCCTCGGCACTGTGGATATCAAACCACTTCTAGTAAAGTATTTGAGATGCTACATTAATCTCACCTGTTCACCACAAGGAATCCCAACAGCCAATTCCAACCACTGTGTGTGGCCTTTCACATCTAGACCTTAATATAGATAACAAAAAGCAAGGATCCCAGCATTGATCCATGTGGTTACCGCTAGTTCTACAGATGCGCCGTGGAAAGCATTTGATCAAGATGCATCACAGCATGGTTTGGGAACAGCTCCATCCAAGACCGCAAGAAATTCCAGAGAATTGTGGACGCAGCCTAGACTATCACACAAACCACATCCCTTCTATTGACTCCATTTATACCTCACACTGCCTCGGCAAGGCCAGCAGCACAATCAAGGGTGAGTCACACCCTGGCCACTCCCTCTTCTCCCCTCACCTATCAAGCACGAGGTATAGAAGTGTGAAAATGCACACCTCCAGATTCAGTTTATATAGTCTAAGCTGACTTCATTATACTGCTTGACATTTCCTATAATGTTATAACTTAGTTAGCAAAGTATTTATGGGCATCAAAGTTTTTGGCTTCAAAAACCTGTTCTTTGATTAATTGTTGAATGTTTTGGTTGATGTGTTCCTGAGTTCACAAGCTCCCAATTTGTTTCAGCTTGAAGGTGGTGAAACCTACCACATAGGCCTACGGTTTGCACCAGTCCTGAATACTGGGGAGGAGGAAATCCTGGTTTTCATTAATGATCAGGCAGAAAACAATGAAGAAACTTATTGTGTGAAAGTAACATACCAATAAAATCATACTTGAATGCCAGATGCACCGGAGTGTGTGAAGTCACTTCATTTTAAGAAAGATACAACCCTCCGCCATCAACCTGTGGAAGGATCGTCACTGCTGAAGCTCATGTGCACATGCCAGTCTGTCAATTAAATCCCTTGGACAAGATTTGACTGCTGCACCAGCAGGAAAGCTTTCAGTTCCATTTTAAACTGCAACAAAGTGACTGCTACTTGTCAGGCTGGTACTCTGCTTCATACTGCATCAAATGATTGCCAAATCATGGGATTGTATCACTCGATTCACACTTTGCTCTCTCAATCCAAACTGTTTTGTTGCCAAAATGTAATTCTTGCCTCTAATGTGGTACTGGTTGTAGATAATAGAAGAGGTCCAAGCATCACTCATAAATATAATTGCTTGCTTTAGTTTCCATAACATGGTTCCTCTCTGTCGGCTGAAAGCCTTATCTTTATTTTCATTAACTCAAAGTCCTCCTGCTCCAACAGACTTCTCGCCAATCTTCCAAGCTGCATCCTGGACAATCTCCAATTCATCGAGTGTGCAGCTGCCCAACTCTTTTGCAATGTCCCATTCACTCAGCAGTGCTTTTCTTCAACAGCCATTGGCAATAGTTCAAATCAAATGAAAATTACAATTTTGGTTATCCTTTTAAAATCTCTCCATGAATTATAGTAATTGACCTTTTCAATATTATGGCCTTATGACCCACATGATGTACTGTTAACTTTCACGTGTGTCCTTATGTGACATTATTTCCAGCTAGAATGTTTTAAATATTAGAGTCTTCATCTTCTTTTGTGCAAAGCTTCCTAACTACTTGCATCTTCTCTATCTGTTTTTAAAATCCTTTTGGAATATTCTGTTGGGTAACTCTTCTGTTTCTTCTTCCTGATCTGTATAGTCGTTTGCGGGCATTAGACTGTGTTAAATATACTGGACAGATACAACTACTACTTCCTTGTCAACGTGCAGCAACTGACCAAACAAGAACCAGGAAATCCTACTGGCAGAATGTACTTGATCAACACTTTTCCTACTCTCCTTAAAGTCAAGGAGGGTTCTTGCAAATAATTCATGCCCTCCCCCAGCCTCTAATCCACACAGAGCGCTCCTCTCCTCATCCCTTCAAGCCCCCGCACAAAGTCTTCCTACTAATCCTCACTCCTCCCCACCTGATGTGCTCCTCATCACCCTCTCCCCATCCCTTGCACAGTGTGTAGCTGCTGGTTCTCTCACCAAAACAATCTTCTGCTGGTCCTTAACCCAGTCTCTCCCCCACCCCCAACACAATGCTCTCTGCTTGACCTCTTCCCCTCACCCACATAGTTCTCCTCCTGATCCCGTTGCCACTGCACGCTACACCCAATGCTCCTACCAGTCCTCTAACTTCTCACTGAGTGTGCCTGCAGGTATAGCCTTGCATGCAATACTCTGAGAGCCTCTTTGTTTATCTGTATTCTGATACCACAGACTTTGGCACTGAGTATGATAATAAAGATTTTCATTTTATCTCCTTCAAACACTTCTGGTAGAGTGGCACCAGAGAAATAAGATCTATGGAATTCAACTACATGATAGTTGAAAGTTAGCTGATGTTATCAAGGGAACATCAGAACTTGTAACAAGGTCTGTGTGGAGGTGCTGCTGAAGCAACGACAGCTCAAAGGATTTGGGACCTTGAAGTGTATAATCCTTTGTAAAAACCTACTGACATGTTCATTCTGGTTTTATAATGTAAACATACAGATGTTGTTTTCCATACTGATGGAAAGAAAATAATCTGCAGGGCTCTGGGAATGTGGCAGGGGAGTGGGACTGGGGGCGTGGCTAATGTATTGAGTTAGCACAAACCTAATGTGCCAAAGGTCCTCCTTCCATGTTGCGACGTTCCCGTGATTCTGTGTGATCAGGCATGTCTGTGCCCAAATGCAACATTTGCTCTGACAGTGTTTGTATTGACAGACGGTATCATATCTTATAAGTAGTGTCCGCAGATGTGCTTGGTGTCCTCAATGACAGACAGTCTCCGTGTTGTTAGGTAGCAAGCAGTCACAGCATTAACAGGCAGAGTCCTCGCGGGCAATCATTCCCTACATTGACAGGTTTCATACTTATTTAACCGGCAATCTCCAAATTGGCAGGCAGTGCCTACGGTGATGGGTAGTCTTTGCGTTAATAGGTAGTGCCCACAGTGACAGACTGTATCCACTGACTGATGATGTCTTGACTGGCACACTGACAAGTATTGTTCACGTTGATAAATGGTGCACATACTGCAAGGTGATGTCCACATTGACAGGGTGGCCCCACATTGACAGCACCACCAGCATTAACAGGCATCACCTGAACTGACATGCAATTGATTAGAAGTTGACTTCAAAGTATATAATGTTTATAAAAAATATATTTTTGTGTGGAGAAAAATATTCAAGATCTTAAACTATTATTTTTAACATTTAGCCTGTGTTTGTTTTCTGAAAGGTCCAATCATTTCAGTTCTGACATGCTGCCGGCATAAGTGTAAAATTGGAAATACTGTGGCAGCTTGTTGACTGTGAAACCCCATCCAGCCAGTTTGCCCCTTTTTGTCATGAATAATCCACAAAACATATTTTTTAAAGGAAGAATATACTAGTCTACTACAAACAACTGGGTTATGTGCAGATTTTTACAATGTCATTTGTACTAATGTATTCCTTTTTATAGTTCCAGATTTTGTTATTGAGTAACACTATAAAGAGAATGTTTTACAATTTAAAAAAATAAAATCAATCTGGTTTATTAGTCTGTGTCTTTTTCTAGGAAGGAAAGAGATAAAATAATTGATCTGGAACATGTAAGTAAGATTGATACTGGTTTTAATCCAGAACAATGGAATCCTGTGAACAATATGTTTAAGCAATTCTTTATTTATGTGTATCTTGCTGAGAAATACTAGAAGCTATCGAAGATAGACACAAAATGCTGGAGTAACTCAGCGGGTCGGGCAGCATCTCTGGAGAAAAGGAATAGGTGACATTTCGGGTCGAGACCCTTCTTTAGACAGAGAGTCAGGGGAGTTGAAACTAGAGGTTTCCCTATTCTTTTTCTCCAGAGATGCTGCTTAATCGTTTTCTCCAGAGATGCTGCTTGACCCGCTGAATTACTCCAGCATTTTGAGACTATCTTTGGTGTTAAAGTAGCATCTGCAATTCCTTCGTACCCTAGTTGCTGCTAATTGGTGAAACCACGCAAGGAGGCCCGGGGGAACATCATGAAGCGTTGTACTGTGCAGGAAGGTCGGGGCAGATGAGAGGGCCCACGAGTATACCGAGCAGCAGTGGTGTAGCAGTAGAGCTGCTGCCTTACAGTGCCAGAGGTCCGCGTTCGATCATGGCTACGGGTGCTGTCTGTATGGAGTTTGTACGATCTCCCCGTGACCTGCGTGGGTTTTCTCCAGGAACACGGGATCCTGATCTCCAGGATCTTAGGTTTCCTCTCACACTCTAAAGATGTGCAGATTTGTAGATTAAATGGCTTGGTGTGAATGTAAATTGTCCCCAGTGTGTGTAGGATAGTGTTAGTGTGCGGGTATCGCTGGTCGGTGTGGACTCGGCGGGTCGAAGGGCCTGTTTCCGTGCTGTATCTATGAAACTAAAAACTAAAACCTCTGTGTTCTCGACACTCACATTCTTAACTCAACATGCGTAGCTGTTCCTATCTTTTCTCGTGCAGGAATATGGTTTGAGATGCTGCATTTAACATCAATTTGAATGCCACCCTGGTGGGTTGGAATTTGGCAATTGATGGCTACTGTCCATTTTTATTTCTGTAAACCATTTCATATCTTAAGGTGTACACATCATTCTTCTTACATAATGTTCTTCAGTTTGAATTCTTTATTAAGTAGACAGAGAATTGCCGTTTAATTTTAATTTTAGAAGAATTCTTACAGATTTGTTCTTGAAATTTTTATTTTGATGAGATCAATAATTCATTCAACTTTTGGTATTCACACAAACATGTTGAGAAGGATCTGCTTGGTCCTTATCCGGAGTCTATGTGCGACCAGATCCAAACCAAAAATGTTAACTTTGGAAGATGAAGTTACCACCAACAATTAGGTATGTTGCAAAGCCTACCTGAAGCGTCTTTGAAAATCTGCCGTTGCGGGTGTGCGCGATTTTGGCGCCGTTTAGAGGGGGCGGGTTTAAAACGCGATTTTCTCTAGGCTGTTCAAATCGAAGATGTTCAGCCTAGTTAATTATTAACGAAACATCGCTGGAAGACCCCGTCGCAAAAGCTATTATTAGGTTTAAAGGCCTTGAATAATAGTTATAGTAGTTTAAAAATCAATCTCTAAACCCGCGACCGCCAGCAACCGCAGGGTCTCATAAAGCAAACCACAGAAGGTATGCTGTATATTTTTACATTAAAAAGGGCTTCTAAAGATCCCTTTATACAAAATTTAATATTGCGAGTAGCTCATTTTGGGCCCATTATATCGCGCAGTATTTTTCTGGGCATTTGGGGCACAAATCTACCGCAATGTGAACGTTCTAAACCAGCGCGTTCCACAGGATCCCACTAGAAAGCTGATTTAAATGGGCATTTATTTACAGCAATTGAACACTGAATTCCTTCCATTTGGTCTATAAATTAATGTAAATGAGATTTAAAAATCATGTTTTATTGTGAATTATTTGTGAATATTATTTGGACATTTAGGCTATTTAAAAATGTTAATAATTTATTAAGAAATGGATAGATGTTTAGATCTAGTAATTGAAGTCTGAAATTAGCTACAATTAGGTAACTAACTAATTATATGCTTTAATTTCAGGTCATCCAAGTAAGATTATTTTATATTTGTTTCAGAATGCTTCAATCTATGATAACTGAAAATTTCATTCAGTTCTCTTAATTTTTAAGAAAGTTATGGGCTTTTGACTGTTCACGATCACAACTTTTTTGTTATGTCCATAGAAAATCAATAGGGAACAAGATGCTCATTTCCGAGTATGAAAATGGCCATAACTTTTTAAATACTTGAGATATGAAAGTGAATTAGGTGTCAAATTAAACTTATTTTTATGCTTTATCTGATGGGATAAATTGCAGACTTGATTTTTAAAATCTCAAAATTTTGTAACATTGCTACAACAATTCACTCATTTTTGCTTAATTTGTTGGCTGTTACTCTTCATTGTCCTCTTTCTGGACAAAGCCACCAGATCTGAGGCCTTCTGTGTAAAACCTGTTCAAGTTGAATCATAATCATACTTTATTAGCCAAGTAGGTTTTGCAACATACGAGGAATTTGATTTGCCATACAATCATATTATTAAAAAGCAACAAAACACACAAAATACATTTTAACATGAACATCCACCACAGTGATTCCTCCACATTCATCATTGTGATGGAAGGCGAAAAAAAAGTTCAATCTCTTTCCTTTGTTCTCCCGTGGTCGGGGACCTCAAGTCTTCCGTTGACGGGACGATCTTGGTTCCCGTAGCCCGCGGTCAGGCCCTCCGCATTAGGGCGATCAAACTCCTGCATCGGGGGCATGTCAGCTCCCAACGCCGGGCGATCGACCCCAGGTCGGGGCTGGTTGAACCTTCTGCGACTTTGGAGCTTTCCGACTCGGTCTCTAACCGAGACTGCAAGCTCCTCGATGGTGAAATCCGCAGGCCGTGGTTGGAGCATCGATCCTAGGCAAGGGATTTGCCCCGATGGTAAATCCACATCCCCGCGGTGGGGCTCAAAGTCAGTCCCGAGCAAGCCCACCAGCTCCATGATGTTAGACTGCAGAGCGACCAGAGATACAATCCGGAAAACAATCACATCTCTGGCAAGGTAAGAGATTGAAAAAACGTTTCCCCCGAACCCCTCCCCCACCCACATAAAACAAGCCAGAGAACATTAACACAAACTATTAAAACACACTAAAAATAACAAAAAAAGATGAAAAGACCGACTGACAGTTGGCGAGGTTGCCATCGTGCAGCGCCCCCTGGTGGTAGAGCGACAATGAACAACACTTTAAGCTGAATAGCAAAATGTGTATTAAGTGAAGCAGCTGGATTTCTCTCAATTGCTCACCTTTATTCACTTTGGTGTTATGCTTGATGCATAGTTTCTCAGACCAGCCTGAACAGAGCAAGGACCTGGAATGCTTGGGCTGGAAAAAGGCAGGAACTGAATCCAAAAGTTATCAACTGGAGGTAGTTGACTCAAGTTTAAAAACAAACAATTGAAAACATTTTGGAAAGAGTTGGAATGAATACATCTTTTAAATAGCTTGCCCTGACACAATAGGACCAATAGTTTCCTATAGTGCCTTCATAGATGCCAATATAGATACCAATTTTTATCTGATAATGTAATTGGTGAAAAGCCATTATTATGATGCCATTCATATCACATTACTTGTTAAATGCAACAGTGCACCAATTCAAAATGGTCCACATAGAATGATTTTATCTTTATAAAAAACGACACTATGTGTAATTATTGAGATGTCTACACACAAGATTTATCGGGAACATTTTACCCATCATTCTCCATCTTAAATGAACCATGAAGTTGCACTTCCCTTTGCGTGTTTTGAAACATTTGTACGGTCCAGCTCAGTGCTAGGAAATATATATCGATACCATTTATTGTTTGTTAAAGATATTTGCACGCTGGTCAAGATGGTAGCCTATTCTTAATGGAGAATCTGCAACAAGTGTGTACAACATGCAAAACACATACCACACTAATGACATTTAAAAAATCATTTTCCGCTGCCCTTTCTCAAGGGGAGCAGAAATACTCTTTATTTTGCATAAAGCACGAAACTGAAGTGAATATAGGTGAACAATTGTACAGCCTTCCAGATGGTATATTATAAGAGAGCACTGCACTTTCCTCTCCACATGGTGAATTATGTTAATGCACGGGTCTGAAAATTCAGTCATACAAGAAAGCTGGCCTTGTCAAATTGGTCCTGTTCGTGTGACCTGCTTTGATTTGTTATCGTGCCATTAGTAAGAGATTTGCAAGGACTTGCGTGGTCAGGTGGTGCAATAGCATTGAAAGCTCATTAAGCTCAAATATTCTTTGGAGTCTTGTCACTTCTGTGTTTATTAATTTGTACAATTCCTTTTGTTTGTCTGCCTTGACTTTTGGCTTCCCTGCATTTGAACAGAATAGGAAAATTATACGCAAGTCCCGATCTTCCAATCTACCCCATTGTGGACCCCGCACTTTTTTTTATCTACACTTCCTCTGTACCCATCACACTATATTCTGCACACTGTTTATTTTATTTTTGAACTACATGTTGCAAAATTAGATGACAGATCTCTGAATCTAGTAGACAAATCATTGTTTGAATCCATCCTCATTTTGGTAATTAAAAAATATACTAAAGTGCTGGAGTAGCTCAGCGGACCAGGTAGCATTTCTGGTGAACAGTGATAGGTGACGATTTGGGAAACATCACTTATCCATGTTCTTCAGGGATGCTTCCTGAACTGCTGAGTTACTCCAGCATTTGTGTCTTCTTTTTGTAAGCCAGCTTGTTCCTTGTGAGTCCTCATTTTGGGGATATTTAGCAATGGCAGAATAATTTCTTGCACAGAGGCATCGGAGGCAATGTTAGATAAGCACAAGGAGAGAGAAAGAAAAAAAAGAGCTGATTATGAGGGAGATGAAATGAAGAGGCCTGGGACTCATGGTGAGCATGAGTAAGGCATTTTTGAGCTGAGTGACCAATACCTATGCCCCATGTACTACACAATAAGGCGTGAAGTACAGTCAATAACAGATGTCGACAAAGGAATTTTCATCCTTTTGAATGAAAATATTTCACAAGCAGAAAGACTGATATTATTACTCATAGATGATGCACTGCAGGAAAGCGATGGAATGGAAGATTGAGAGTGTTATAGAGAAGGGGAAATTAATGTCTGACAATAAATCAGTAGGAATTATGGATTGAACCTCAACCTCCCTGGAATAGATGGATGAATATTGATTTAGCTGGCGTATTCGGTGAATGAAATATCAGAGACCAAGTTTTTTAATTCATACTTATAATTTATCTCTCTGAGATACTTTTCGAGGAAAATGTACTTTTTGCTCCTGGATTGCCATTTCATTTCTGTGTGTGTTGATACCAAATCTGTTGTTAGTAATTGACTGGATTCCTGCTGAAATTTTTGTGAGTAGGTTGGCAATATTAACATTTAGATGAAATAACAACAGTCCAGCTGATTTTGTTTTTGACCACTTCAAGTGCCCGTCTATATATTTAGAATTATCAGAGTGAAATTAAGCAATAAAGAGTTTGTAGTCAGTGGGTGGGTGGTTACTAAACCTGTTGTATGTACGTTATTTCACTAGGATACTACATTGGGGGCTAATGTGAAATTTCACATCTACTCCTCGTAGAGTCAAAGTTATAGTTGTACAGCATGGAAAGAGGCCCTTCAGCCCAACTTGACCACACCAGCCATTATGTCCCATCTACACTAGTCCAACCCGCCTGCATTTGACCCATATCCCTCTAGACCTGTCCTATCTATGTATCTGTCCAGCTGTTTCTTAAACGCTGCGATAGTTCCAACTTCAACCACCTCCTCCGACAGCTCGTTCCATACACCCATCACCCTATGTGAAAAAAAGTCACCCCTCATGTTCCTATTAAATCTTTTCCCCCCTCACCTTAAACTTATGTTCTCTGCCTCTCGATTCCCTACTCTGGGCAAGAGACTCCGTGCATCAGCAAGAGACTCTGTGCATCTTTGAAGAACTGCAGAAAACGAGCAAGGCTTTAGACTTTCCACCTGGGATTGAATAATAACATTATTTTGAGAGAGAGAACAAGATAATATGAAGAAGAGTCCCGACCCAAAACATCACATATTCCATGTTCTCCAGGGATGGTGCCTCACTCACTGAATTACTTCAGTACTTTGTGGTTTTTTTTCTTCTGTAAACCAGCATCTGCAATTCCTTGTTTCTGCAGGATAACATGCTTGTTTTGTTGTATCTACAGTATCTTTGGCATAAACCAGCATATGCAGTTCCTTCTTACACACCTCTAGTGAGCAATCTGTGGAGAAGATATTCAAGAAAAAAAATGTTTTAGGAATATACTAAGAAGCCATATTTGTTTCTTATTCTCTGATTTTGTGCACATTTTGTCCAATAATATTCTTTTTAATATTGCTCTTCCTTTTCATATATGTATTTTATCTGATAAATTCCAAACATAAAAGGGATCTTTCATAGAGCAATTGTTATTTTCGGACTAAACTTGCTATATTGGCTAAATAATTTCAAACAAATGTTTGCCCTTTTCTGAATGTTGTTATTCACTTTTGATTTTAAGAACTCTCTATTTAAAATCACTTTCATCATATCATCTGACAACTCTATACTCTCAGCGAGTCTCAGATTCTTGTTTTGGTATTTAGTTTGCTTAGTACAGATTATTGGATAATTTTTATAAACCATTTTAGATAAAGGTAAATAAAATTTTAGGAGCTGTCATATCAATAAAAGGTTTATTAACATTTGGTAAAATTTATAGCTCCCCACTCTTTAGCACAGATCGAATTATCTTCAATCAAACTAATGGAAAATTGTAAAAGCTAATTTCAGGGCTATTTATTTTGCTCTATGGACATAAAATATAGATTGCAAAATATGTGAACCATTTTTATGTTTGAAGTGTTTATAAGTGTTGATTATCTGTGATATATCCAATATTTCTGACTTCAATAGTCCTTCCTGCTTATGAAGATAAGAGCAGCCATGCATTTATAATGATATAATATCATCCATCGAGATAGAAAAAATATATTTTCTTATCGTAATATTATGATCAGAATGCCATGAATAAAAACTGAAATCTTAGAAAACTGAAAGATTTCCTGGATGGGGTTTGTAATCTAAACTTCCAGCCCCACGGCTACAACTTGTGTCAAGAATGCAACTATTATCGTAGCAATTACATTGGACAACTCTTTTGCTTCAATTCTTTCTAAAATCAGTTGTTTTTAAGGTGCATTTTCTACCCCTATTCTTGCTTCTAAAATCTATTACTACGCTGAACTTCACATTCTTTTGCCTACAATCTTTCAAAGCTTGTGGACTCCTTGTTTTGCTGGAGCATGTGATTTATGATACTGTTCAATCTAATTCCTGGGTTCAGAATATTTATAAGTCTGCGATAAATCGAAGCCAAGCCAGCCCAACCTCCTGTGCCCAGTGCCATGCAGCCTGAGATATTTACAGCACCTTCATGAAATTCCTTGCAATAAGCTGGGAGTATTCTATTTCTCTGCTGCAGAATGATGAACTCCACCGACCATAAATAACAAGGGCAGTATCTCTTTGGAGTTCAAGCACAATTTTTGACTTGAGAAACTTGTTTGTTGGACCACGTGCCTTCAAAGTTGGCTCTATCAGGCGAAGGCTGGTTAAATAACCTTCTACTTTTGCCAGTGGGGCTAGTGTTGTAACCAATTTGCTTGAGGAAGAGTTTGTCAAATTCCATCTAGACTTTGTGTGGGAAGGAACTGCAGATGCTGGTTTACACTGAAGATCAGTGGCGGACTGGCCAGGGTGTCAGATTGCCCAATGGCAAGTGGGCCCCTGATGAAGTGGGCCCCCTTTGTCTCCTGGCAAACAATATTTTTAGACCCAGTCCGCTACTGCTGAAGATTGACATAAAATGCTGAAGTAACTCAGTGGGACAGGCAGAATCTCTGGAGAGAAGGAATGAGTGATGTTTTGGGTCGAGATCTGAAGAAGGGTCTCGACCCGAAATGTCACCCATTTCTTCTTGCCCGAGATGCTGCCCTGTCCTGCAGAGGAATTTCAGCAGCTCGTTATTATCTTCCATCTAGAATTTGGCAGGATCACCAAGTGTTTCTGATTGACATTGTGGCCATTACTCTCATGTAGGAAGTTCAAAAGATTTGAACATGTATAACTATAGAGAAAAAAAGGCCATTTAGTTTGAATATTTTTTTATTGGATCCATACTGTTCAATAAAATGATATTTAAAACAATCGGTAATGGCACGGTGGCGCAGCGGTAGAGTTGCTGCCTTATAGCTCCAGAGACCCGGGTACGATCCTGATTACGGTGTGATGGATGTACGGAATTGTCCGTTCACCCCGTGACCACGTGGGTTTTCCCCGGGTGCTGCAGTTTCTACCCGCACTCCAAAGTCGTACAGGTTTGTAGGTCAATTGGCTTCGGTATAAAATTGTAAATTGTCCCTAGTGTGAGTTTTATAATGCTAGTGTATGGGGATCGCGAGTCGACGTGGCCTCTGTGGGCCGAAGGGCCTGTTTCTGCGCTGTATCTCTAAACTAAACTAAAAATCCCATTTCCCAGAAGTCATTCCTCAGCCATCTAGACAAGAGTATGTTATCCTTGCCATGTTTAAACGCGATAAGGAGAGTTAACACCTACCACTGATAAACAATATGAAAGTTGCAAGAGTGTATCCAGGTCTGCCATTCTTGAGTCTAAAGCAGTGTCACAGAGCATGCCTGTCTACTCAACAGTAACAATTTCAATCAGTTCAAAACTCACATGCACAGCATTATCAAACTAATCGTTCACCTTTCCCTCTTATTGGTGTTTTCACATAGTAATTTTCTGAATTGTAATTTACATTAGCAATCACACTGCCATAATTGTTGCAATTATGTAAAGCATGATATTATCGTTAGTAAAGTCAAACTGAATATTCATCAAGCTTAAACAGCATGCACTATACCTGCATCAGGTGATTAAACAGGCCTAATGTTGAAAATGTATGATCAGTGCAGATTACTAAATTCAAATTGAATGTTGCTCCACTTTATTCTTCCTATTTATTATTCCTATATTCACAGTTGTTGATTTTCATAAAGTAAAGCCCCATCTAATAATTCTAGGTCATACAACGTGGAAACAGGTCCTTCTGCCCAACTTGCCCACACCGATTAACATGTCCTTCTACACTAGTCCCACCTGCCTGCATTTGGTCCATATCTTCTAAACCTGTCCTATCCCGTCTAAATGTTTCTTTTTTTTTTTTTTTTAATATTTTATTTTATTAGAAGTAAGTACAGTCATATGGCACCAAAGTGCCTAATATATATTTTCATAATACATTTTATGTACAACTTCTTTTTTTTTTTTTTATTACACTGAAAAAAGATTAGAATAAGAAAAAGAAGTTAGATAGTAAAGGATAGAAAGATGTGAAATATATAGTGTGTGAAAAAAGAAAACGAGTAAATGAAGAAAGTTGAGAGATAGAATAGAGAAAAGAAAAGAAAAGAAAAAAAGAAAAGGAGATCATTATTTATAGTCTTGACCAACCCTCGTCCAGTCCTGAAACAGTTATTTTTTACAATTGTGTTGCACCATATGATTCCAAAAAAACGACGAATGGAGACCAACTCGTTATGAATTGGTCTGATTTATCCATTAGGAGGAATCGCATTTCCTCAAGATGAGCGGTGTCCAACATACTTGCAATCCACATTTTAAGCGTTGGTATTGATGTACCCTTCCAAAATTTAAGAATTAATTTTTTTGCTATTAGGAATAGATTTTGAGATGTATTCAATTTATTCCCATCTTCCATTACGCCAAATATAATCATTTCAGTATTAGGTTCCATTCTTGTCTTGAATAATTTTGTAAATATTTCAAAAATATCATTCCAAAATCTATAAAGTTTTATGCAGGAAACTAAGGAGTGTGTTATAGTTGCCTTTTGGGCTAGACATTTATCACAAGTGGCGGATATATTTGGATAAAATTTGTTCAATCTTGTTTTTGAATAATATAATCTATGTACAATTTTAAATTGAATTAGATTATGTCTTACATTAATTGAACATTTGTGAATATATATCAGGTATTTTTCCCATTTAACCTTCGTAATTTTTATCATTAGTTCCCGTTCCCACTCTTCTCTAAGTACCTCTGTCGATGGTAGGTCTATATTTAGAATACTATTATATAAATATTTGTTTCTTAAACGTTGCAATATTACCTGCCTCAACTATCTTCTCCAGCAGCTTGTTCCATACACCTACCACCCTTTGTGTGAAAATGTTACCCCTCGGGTTTCTATTAAATCTTTCACCTCTCACCTTAAACCTATGACCTCTGGTTCTCGATTCCCCTACTCTGGGCAAGAGACTCTGTGCATCTACCCAATCTATTCCTTTCGTGATTTTGTACACCTCCGTTAGATCAGGTTGACAAAGTGAAATTCAACACACATTCCTCTACAAAGCATAAAGTGCTGGAGTAACTCAGCAGGCAACATTAGTGGAGGGATTTTCTGTCCAATAACCCCCACAATTAAAATGTGGATTATGGAAATGTCGGAGACCTTACATTTGGAAAGAACTAGACTTGTCTTAATGGACAAACAAGAACTTTTTGTCAGAATATGGTCTCCATTTATTGACTATTTGAAGGGTAGAATGGTTCGGCACAAAGAACTGACTGAAGCTCGAACTCAGAATGAGATGAAAAGTTATATCTCCAAAGTTGTATTATTAGTAAATTATTCCATTCTTCTTTATCATACTTTTTTTTTCTCTCCTTATTATTTTCTATCCATAAAAAAAATAGAAGCAGTCATTAAATAACTGATAATATTAGTAATGTATGACTGATATACATGAAATGTTCTTATTATGTACTTGCTTCTAATAAAAAAAAATATTTTTTAAACATCTGTGGAGGGAATGGACAGGTGACATTTCAGGTCAGGACCCTTTGCCTATCCATTCCCTCCAAAGATAATGCCTGACACCTAGTTAGACAAGAGTTACTCTAACACCTTGTGTTTCCCTCAAGATTGCAGCACCTGCAGTTCTTTGTGTCTTCACAAATTTCTGTATAAACTGGTCATTTTTGTTTGCTGAAATATCATGCTCTTTGAGTCACCTACAATGACTACTGTTGTAAAATGATGTAACAGGTGTAGTTTAGAGAGAGTTTAGAGACACAGTATGGAAACAGGTCCATGTCAACCATCAATCACCTATTCACACTAATTCCATGTTATCCCACTTTCTCTTCCATGCCCTACACATTAGAAGCAGTTTACAGAGGCCAATTAACCATGCGTCTTTGGGATTTGAGAGGGAACCGGAGTACCCGGAGGAAACCCACGTGGGCACAGAGAGAATGTGCAAATCTCCACACAGACAGCAGCCGAGGTCAGGAATGAACCCTGCTAGAGGACCCTTAAACTAATTCCATTGCTCTACTCTCTAACTTCACAGCTACCCATTCTCCAAATAAATGGACAGGAAAGCTCGGAATTGTCTTCCATTTCTCTGGATGGGCGATGGTTAAGGACGAAACCAATAGATATTAACTAAAGTTATAAAGTTGCCTTGAGGAAGGGGAAGGGGAAGGGGAGTCAGTTTACCCCAAGACAGAAGGGGGAGGAGTTGTACAGTTTGATAGCTGCAGGGAAGATGGATCTCCTGTGCCATTCAGTGCTGCATCTTGGTGGAACCAGTCTGTTGCTGAAGGTGCTCCTCAGGTTGATCAGCGAGTCATGGAGGGGGTGAGCTGTATTGTCCAAGATGCTCCGCAGTTTGAGCAGCATTCTAACATTCTAATTGATTTTAACATGATCAGGATGAAGTGAAATAAATGGTACCGGTGTGTTGTTGAGGATGATCTTCTGGCATTAGAACTTTAAGACTAACCAGCCAACGCACAAAACGTAAATCAATAAGACAAAGCACATGAAGAACTATCTAACTTGGCTGTATGGCCACCCGTCGCTGAGGGGAATGATGCACAGTGCTTTGTAAATGTACAATAACCAAGTAATGGTAATCTATAACAGTTCGAATGCAATTGAAAGTCTCAACCAAGATATAGTGGGTAATGTTGCAGAATATGTTATCTCAGTCAACAATTTGTGAACAATATGGCGGACAATAATCTGAGTGTGATCATCCGGTAATCACCATGTACCTGGCAACTAATTAACCCCCCCCCCCCTCCCCTTCCCGCTCCCTCCCTCCCCTCCCCCGTGCTTCTTCAGTGGTGAATAAGGCAAAGACTATCAAGAGAGATGCAACGGTACACAAAATTGCTGGGGAAACTCAGCGGGTGCAGCAGCATCTATGGAGCGAAGGAAATAGGCGACGTTTCGGGCCGAAACCCTTCTTCAGACTGATGGGGGGTGGGGGAGAAAGAAGGAAAAGGGGAGGAGGAGGAGGAGCCCGAGGGCGGGCGGATGGGAGGGTGGGAGATGCAAGATGTTTTCATGGAGAGGACAGGTTTGGAGGGATATGGACCAAATGCAGGTAGGTGGGACTGGTGTAGCTGGGACATGTTGGCCGGTGTGGGCAGGTTGAGCCAAGGGGGCCTGTTTCCAAACTGTATCACTCTATGACTCTAATCCCTGTCAAAGAATTTTAAGTGCAGGTAGAATACAATCACAATGTAGTATTAGAGGAATTTCACTTATTTCAAATATTGTTTATAATGGTCGCATAATGCAGTTCAACAAAGTTTAACATTGCTGCTTAACATCACTTAGATAAATTAATATTCACAGAAGCAATCTAATCAATATCCATAAAACATTTAACTACTTTAAACCTACTTTTTGACATCTAATATTTCTCAGCCAGATTTTTAATATGACGTTGATTCATAGGACTAGTGATAAAAAGAGACTTACATCTCTGGTAGGGAAGTTGCAGAAGATTCTGAGACCAGAGACAGGGTTTATGTTCTCTTGGGAAGGCAGGGACTGATCAGGAGGAGTCCGTATGGTTTTGTGCAGGGGAGATCATGTCTCACATTTCTGATTAGGATTTGGAGGATTTTTGATCTTTGCATATTTCTGATCACCCAGTCAAAGGAAGGATGTCATTAACGATAATGTTTTATTATTATAGTTTAATGTTTTATGTGTCATTCCTAACTGTCATGTATGTCATGTTGTCACCAAGGTGGAGCACCAAGGCAAATTCCTTTTAGGTGAATACTTGGCCATTAAATGTATTCATTCATTTAAGCCAAGCAACGATTCTTCCCCAGTCTGGTTCACCGCCTCAGGGCTCTTTATGGATTTTTCAAATGTTTTTTAGAAATAAAATATGGAAGATGTTCGAGAAGCTCAGCAGGAGAGGCAACATTGTGGAAATAGGAATAGAAATAACAGGCACGAACCTTGAAGTCTGTTTGTTCATTTGTGATCCTCACATTTAGTTAATTCTCAGATCTATCCTTTTAAGTCCATGTGACTTCCCCGCTATCTTCTCCTCACCTTTCTTTCCAGGTAATCTGTTCAATATCTCTCTTTTTCATGCTGCCATGTATTCTGGTTATGCAGCCATCAATCCTTACAGCTTCAGTGAAATTGATGGCTCTCTGCTGGATCACCTCACAACAATACATATATCAAGAATCATTGATGTCCAAACACAAGTTCTTTTGGGACACCACTGGTCATATGTTTCCATTTCAATCCGTTATCCCTATTCTCCATCTTACAATGCTCAACTAATTTTCAATACACATCAATAATTTGTTTTCAATTTCATGAGCTTTATTTTTAGACAACAGTCTTAGGATTTGATAATTGGAGTGGGATGTGGTTCAAACAAAATATGAATCATATCAGCCAGTAATTGTCAATATTATTATAGAGCTCAATTATTCATTTTTGTGCCATGAAAGTATGTATAACATTTTAACACAGCAGTCCATCAGGATGGGGATTAGCTGAATTTGTAAGTTCTCAAACAAATAATTGTCAGTAAAATGGAATTGTTAGTGGTGAAGAGTATACAAAATGCAACAGTGATGAAGATAATTACATCCTTGCAAAGAGAGAAAGCTAATTATGTTAATTTAGGATAAGGCAGTTAAACCTTTCAATGCACAGACCAGAAACTGGGAATATGTGGAAACAAAGAACTGCCGATGCTGGTTTATAGACACAAAGTACTGGAGTAACTCAGCAGGTCAGGCAGCATCTCAAGATGAAAAGGATGGTGACGTTTTGGGTTGGGACCCTTCAGGGAAGAGGTCTGAAGAAGGGTCCAAATCCCAAACGTCACCTATCCTTTTTCTCCATAGATGCTGCCTGACCCGCTGAGTTACTTTTGTGTCTATCGCTGGGAATAAATAATTGGACATAATTAACATTTGACTATCAATGACTGGTATTTAAAAAATAAACAAAGAGAACAGATTTTTACAAATTAATTGGCATCAGAAACAAAGGCCAGCAATAAAGTGTGTTGGAAGCAACTGCAGATTACACTGAAGATAAACACAAAATGCTGGAGTATCTCAGCGGGTCAGGCAACATCTCTGGAGAAAAGGAATAGGTGACATTTCAGGTCGAGACCCTTCTTCAGACTGACTCTGAAGAAGGGTCTCGACCCGAAAAGTCATCTATTCTTTTTCTCCAAGTAATCAAGGGTGTCAGGGTATAGAAAAATGACCCAAATTTAAATACTCTATATCTAAATGCATGTCATAGCCACAAGATGGATCAATTAACAGTACAGATAGTTGTAAATGGGCTTTCCTCAATTGCAACTCTGGAAACATGGCTGCAGGGTGACAAAAGCAGAGACATAAATATTCCCGGTTATTTGACATTCAGGAGAGTCTGGGAAAAAGAGAAAGGAGGCAGGGTAAGGATGATGTTAGTGTAGGAGTTAGGAACATTTTGGCTCAGCGGATTATAGTACAGAATGAGAATTGGTTTGGGTGAAACTATGAAACAGCAGGGGCAATGGTGCAATGCTAGTACTGCTGCATTACAGTGCCAGAGAATCAGGCTCGATCCTGACTATGGGTGCTGTATGCATGGATCTTGTACATTCTCCCTATAGCCATGTGGGTTTTCTCCAGGTGCTCCGGTTTCATCCCACATTCCAAAGACAAAGAAGGTTAATTGGCTTCTGCAAATTGTCCCTAGTGTCTAGGATAGAACTAGTGTATGGGTAATTGCTGGTTGGTGCGTACTCCATGGCTGAAGGAGTTTTCACCCTAAACTCAACTGAACTAAGCAAATAGGGAAATAGATCGGGTAGATGCAGAGAGTCTCTTGCCTAGACTAGGTGAATCGAGGACCAGAGGACATGCAGTAGATTTAAGGTGAAGGGGAAAAGATTTAATAGGATTCTGCGGGGTAACTTTTTCACACAAAGGGTGGTGGGTGTAAGGAACAAGCTGCCAGAGGAGGTAGTTGAGGCTGGGACTATCCCAATGCTTAAGAAACAGTTAGACAGGTAAATGGATAGGACATGTTTGGAGGGATAAGGACCAAACGCAGGCAGGTGGTTCTAGTATAGCTGGTACATGCTGGCTGGTGTGGGCAAATTGGGCCAAAGGGCCTGTTTCCACACTGTGTCACTCTATGACTAAGCAGAAGACAGAAACCATTGGTCACCAGTTTCTCACCAAGTCTCGTGTGTCTGCAACTATTGTTCAATACACAATTACTTGGAAATGACGTGTCTGTTATTGAAGTGCATATACTTGACTCTTCATAATAAACCACATTGGATTTACTTATGATAGCTGGAGTGACTCAGCGGGTCAGGCAGCATCTCTGGAGAAAAGGGATGTGTGACTCAGCGGGTCGAGACCCTTCTTCTGACTGAGAGGGGAAAGGAAAACAAGAGACATAGACGGTGATATAGAAAAGGAACAAATGAATGAATAATCAGTTGAATTTTCAGAGATATAGAACTAAAGAACAAATCTACATCATTCTATATCGTCCATATCCCTCATTTCCCTTTCCCCTGACGTTCAGTTTGAAGAAGGGTCTCAACCTAAAATGTCAAATATTATTTCTCTCCAGAGATGCTGCCTGTCCCGCTGAGTTACTCCGGCTTTTTGTGTCTATCTTCGGTTTAAACCAGCATCTGCAGTTCCTTCTTACACACTAGGTTCATACATTGGTCGGTGAACTTCTGGAAATAGAAACATAGAAAATAGGTGCAGGAGTAGGCCATTCGGCCTTTCAAGCCAGCACCGCCATTCAATATGATCATTATTGATCATCCAAAATCAGTATCCCGTTCCTGCTTTCTCCCCATATCTCTTGATTCTGTTAGCCCTAAGAGCTATATCTAACTCTCTCTTGAAAACATCCAGTGAATTGGCCTCCGCTGCCTTCTGTGGCAGAGAGTTCCACGGATTCACAACACTCTGGGTGAAAAAGTTTTGCCTCATCTCAGTCCTAAATGGCCTACCCCTTATTCTCAAACTGTGACCCCTGGTTCTGGACTCCCCCAACATCGGGAATATTTTTTCGGCATCTACCCTGTCCAATCCCATAAGAATTCTATTTGTATCTATAAGATCCCTTCTCACCCTTCTAACCTCCAGTGAATATAAGCCCAGTCGATCCATTCTTTCATCATTTGTCAGTCCGGCCATCCTGGGAATTAACCAGGTGAACCTACGCTGCACTCCCTCAATAGCAAGAATGTCCTTCCTCAAATTAGAAGAACAAAACTGCACACAATACACCAGGTGTGGTCTCACCAGGGCCCTGTATAACTGCAGTAGGACCTCCTTGCTCCTATACTCAAATCCTCACACTATGAAGGCCAACATGCCATTTGCTTTCTTCACCCAAATAGAGCTGTAGAACCATACTCCAGTGAGCAATGTTAGACACAGAAAGCTGCAGGAACTCAGCGGTTCCTTCCTACACGCTGGATTTGCTTATGATGTTTGAGCTGACTGACACTTCAAAAGAATAAACATGATTCCCAGCTCAAAGGCCAAACTGCTGCTGCCAGCAAGTCATAGGTGGCAGTGTTGCCTCGGTAGAAGAGATGAGACATGTTTCTGCTTCGTTATTCCTAACAACATCAGAGCACTTTATCAGCTGGCTCCAACATTCTGTCTGCATAGTTGTTTCTGAAGGCTTGTCATTCCCTGAAACATCTTTTGTTGTCTGTTTCAGTTAGGGGATTGACTAAGTAACGGAGAGAGGAAGCAGTCAAGATATGACCACACGATAAGAAGATATCCCACGCTTACAACCTGAGTGTTGAAATCATATTTTTGTGGTGTAATCAGAATCCGGAATCTATTTCATATATTTTTAATCAAAATAAACTTTATTCAAGTTAAACATATGTACAATCCAGGAGCCGTGCAAAAAATTTGCCCGACATTCTCGGAGGCTATACACAAATTACACAATTTTACCCCACACTCTTGCCACTCATATGGCCCCCTGGTGTGAACAGTACAGATTCAGATGGCTTACGGCCCTGTCCCACTTACGTGTACTTGGCACGCAAATTATGCGACCTCGTCGTTGCGTTGAGGCGCATGGGCATCGCGTGGTCGCGCGGGGCCGGTCCCACTGAGAAGCGTGGAGGGGTATGTAGTTGTGCGCGAGATCGTGCGGCGCTCTGAAATTTTGTAGCGAATGAAATCTTCGCGCGCCAACGGCCTGTCGCGTAACTGACGGCCAAAGTGGGACAGGCCCAAGACCCTGGCGCGACGCAACGTCTCACCTCCAACAGCAGCAGAAGCAGGCAAACGATCGCCGAACTCGGCCTGGGGCTCACAGCCGTTGCGGTCCGGATCCGCCCCCACTTCTACTCCCAGAGCGGGACCAAGAGAATTGAAGATAGACACAAAATGCAAGAGTAACTCAGCGGGACTGGCAGCATCACTGGAGAGAAGGAACAGATGGCGTTTCGGGTCAAGACCCTTCTTTCAGTCTGTACGGTCGAATGAAGTTGCGCGCGACCTTCGCAGGACCGCGCCTCAATGCGACCACGAGGTCGCGTAATTAGCGTGCCAAGGACACGTAAGTGGGACAGGGGCTTAAATCCTTGCCTCGAAAAAGAAAATGCGTTTCACCTCCTCAGGACATCCCAAGGCACCTTACAGCCAATAAAGCACTTTTGGTGTTTAGTCACAGCTGAACTATGACTTTTAGATCATGATCCTAATGCAGCAGCACAGATGCAGAGTTTTTGGCCGCAACAAATAGACGAGAAGTGATGTCGAAGCCACTACATCTTCCTTCCATTTCACGCCGTGTCCCACATTGCAAATGCATCACGGCTCCTGCTGTTACACCCTGACACGCATCCACACACCCAAACACCCACCCACCCACCCACACGCACAGCCATACATCCACAGTTAAGGATGGCACAGTGATGCAGCAGTAGCGTTGCTGCTGTACAGCGCCAGAGATCCGCGTTCGATCCTGACTACGGGTGCTGTCTGTACAGAGTTTATATGTTCTCCCCCTAGGACCGCGTGGTTTTCTCTGGGTGCTCCGCTTTCCTCCCACAGCTCTGTATGTTGATTGGCTTCGGCAACATTTTTAGTCATCCCTAGTGTGTAGGATAGAGCCAGTGTATGGGTTGATCGCAGGTAGGCGTGGACTCTGTGGGCCAAAGGGCCTGTTTCTGCTCTGTATCTCTAGAGTCTAGAGTCTAAACCTTTTTTGGTTGGTTATTATGTTATCTATTGAGCGCAGCGTTTACCTCCTTCTTATTCTGCTGCCAGTAAGACTTTAATTGTTCCATTGTACAAATCAAATACTCCTGAAATGCCCAAGGATGATGTGTTGGACGGGAAGGTGGCGTGAAATGTGAGGTCCAGTGGGTCTGCAGGATATGGAGGGGTTGTGGGTGAGGGCAGCATCGTTCATAATGAGGGGGAAGGTGTAGGAAGGAGCTGCAGAAGCTGCTTTACGCCGGTGATGAGGGGAAACCTCATTTCCCGAGGAACGAGGATACCTCCACCTGAAGAAGGGTCTCAACCCGAAATGCCTCCTATTTTTCTCCAGAGATGCTGCCTGACCCGTTGAATTACTCCAGCATTTTGTGTCTATCCCCTGCTTTATGTTGAGTTAGCAGGGATTCCCCTGAGTATCGGCAAGAATTTGATGGGCTGAATGGCTGAATCCTTCTGTGGTGAAAGGAGAAGGGCGGGCAGGGTGGTGCAGCGATAGAGTTGCTGCCTTACAGCAAATGCAACGCCGGAGACCCGGGTTCGATTCTGACTACGGGCGCTGCCTGTACGGAGTTTGTACGTTCTCCCCGTGATCTGCGTGGGTTTTCTGCGAGATCTTCCATTTCCTCCCACACTCCAAAGACGTACAGGTTTTTAGGTTAATTGGCTTGGTAAATGTAAAAAAAATGTCCCTAGTGGGATGGTGTTAACGTGCAGGGATCGCTGGTCGGCGCGGACACCTGTTTCCGCGCTGTATCTCTAAAACTAAATACTAAACTGGAACATAGGGAAGATGTTAGTCTTCAAGTCACCAGGAAGAGCCAATAGATCTCTTTTTCTTTCTGCAGATGCTGTTTTTATTTATTTTATGCCTGGCTCCACTCTGAAGACATCTCCTCCTCTCCTCCCCCTCCTCCAGTCACCCGACAGGTTCACAGTTTAATGCGCACACAGAATAGATTAGCTGCTCATTATGCAGAATTAATTACTTCACATGACAGGGTGAGAAACTGTCCCTTCAGCTTGAAAGCTTTTGTGCTGCTATTTTTACCATCCCTGCAAGAACAGTCTCTAATAATCAGATACTGATTTCACGGCCACTGATTAATCCATGCAGTGATTCATAGTCACTTTAATCCATTTAATTTTGCCCTTTGAACTCATCTCTTTGATTATTGCGTCTTAGAACAAATCTGTCCTACTTTCAAAAGTCCAATTTTTGTGTTGTTTCTTGTAAGGGTAGTTCTCTCAAATATGTAAAGATAAATGTATTTCCCTCCATGCCTGGGCCTGTGCTGATGCTGGGAAACAATCAGTGGCTCCAAAATCACTTTAAAGCTACCTCTCTCAACATATCTACATGGTAATTGTAGAATAAATACACTAGTGAGTATAAAGATAAATGGGGTGGAAGTTGAAAGAGTGCATGAAAATAAATTTCTTGGGGCTATAATTGACGATAAAATAAACTGGAAATCACATATTAAACATGTAAAATTAAAATTGTCAAAAAGTATCTCTGTATTATACAAAGCCAAGCAAGCTCTGGATTACAAATCACTCCGTATTCTTTATTGTTCATTAATTTTACCCTACTTAAATTATTGTGCAGAAGTCTGGGGTAATAACTATAAAAATTCGATACACTCATTAACCATGATGCAAAAAAGAGCAATTCGTATTATCCATAATGCTAAGTATCTGGGTCATACGAATCCATTATTTTTAGTCAAAATTATTAAAATTAGAAGATTTGGTTACATTCAAAACAGCTCAGATAATGTTTAGGGCCAAAAATAAAAATTTACCTGGAAACATTCAAAAATTATTTAACGAGCGTGTGGGGGGTTACAATTTAAGAGAAATATTTAACTTTAAGAAACAAAAAGTCCGTACGACTAGAAAAACCTTTTGTATTTCGGTTTATGGAGTAGGAGTGTGGAATAAATTGAACGGGGAATTAAAGCAATGCACAAACATGAATCATTTTAAAATGATATATAAAAAAATAATTCTCAAGGGGTACAGGGATGGAGGGGATGGTTGACAAGTGGGGGTTGATGTTTATCTATTGCTTTACTATTGTTTACTTATATTTGGGTACTTCAGATATGAAGTTTGTATGTACATAATAGTTGTATGTATATATATGTCTGTAGGTATTATGGGAAATTGCCTAGGGTAGTATTATTATTAGTAATTAATTGATTTTTAAATATGGTAGAAGTGTTGGGGAAAAGGGGTGAGATTTAATAAGTTATTCTTCTTCTCACTCCTTTTCGAGCTTGTACAGATACAGAGTTGGACATTGGAACTTTGATTTTGTTCTTCTCATTGCTTTGTAAATATTGATTGTAATGTCCAATTGTTTGATAATTTCGATTTTGTTACTATTAATGTCTTTAATGTCTTTACTTGTTCGGAATAAATAAATAAATAAATAAATATCGTTTGGCCAGTGTTCTTGCTAATACTAGAAGACTCCTGGTATGTTCATGAAGGGGGTAAATATCTTTCCTAATATTAAAGGGCTCAATGGTTATGTGGAGAAAGAAGGAACAGGTTCCAGGCAATTCGTGTGTTACACCATTCTTGTTCCACAAAAAATCGCCCTCACAGAATACAGAATTATATTGGAAGAAAAAAGCAAGTTGTTGGAAGAACTCAGTGGGTCAGGCAGCATCTGTGGGGGGAAATGGACAGACATCATTTTAAGGGGTCTGGACCCTTCTCTGGACTGATGGAGTAGGAGAGGAGAAAGTTGGATAAGAGTGGTGGGAGTGGGACATAATCCTAGTCGTCCCACAGAGCGGAGCGGAGAAAACTGGTATAAAGAGGAAGTGTACAGGTACTAGGGCTGATAAGCATTAGGTTTGATCCCAGTGAGGATGGGTGGAAGGGTCATAGGATCATAAGATCAAAAGATCAGAAGAGATAGGAGTAGAATTAGGCCATTCGCCCATCGTCTTCACTGCCATTCAATCGTGGCTGATTTATCTTTCCCTCCTAACAACATTCTTCTGTCTTCTCCCCATAACCTCTGACACCCGGCTCAGCTGAGGGAGAGAGAGGGGTGGGGATTACAACAGAGGCTGGGGCATGATTTGTGGAGATAGACCGAAATACCTGGAGTAACTTAGCTGCTAAGGCAGCAGACAACCCAGTGGTATGAACATTGATTTCTCTCATTCCAAGTAACATCTGCCTTGTGGGCCCCACCTTGGTCATCGGTGGCGGCTCCAATTTGTTCTCTTCCTTTTCATATCTCTAGTTTCCCTGATTCCCAGTCTGAAGAAGGGCTTCGACCCGAAACGTCACTTATTCCTTTTCTCCAGGGATGCTGCCGGACCCGCTGAGTTACTCCAGCATTTTGTGTCTATCTTCGGTTGTAAACCAGCATCTGAAGTACCTTCCTACACAGGGGAGATTTTCTCCTGTTACTTGTGAGAAAACTGGAGCACCTGCAAGAGTCCCAGTTGGTCACACGGAGAACGTGCAAACTCCACACCGACGGCAGGGGAGGTCAGGTTTGAATGAAGATCACTGGATGTTTCAACTATGTAGAGTTTGTGAGGCAGCAACTGTACATGGTGTAACCCTAGCTTGCCCCCAGGGTCTGCCAAAGAGCTTAGATATTTTCCAATCTCCCCCACATAGTTGAAACATTCCATTCCTGAGCAGCATCCTGGTGAAGGTAGACAAAAGTGCAGGAGAAACTCAGCGGGTGCAGCAGCATCTATGGAGCGAAGGAAATAGGCAACGTTTCGGGCCGAAACCCATCCTGGTGAATCTGCTCTACACCTTCTGTGGTATAATCACAGGTTTAGTTGAATTTAATTTAATTTATTGTCACATGTAGGTACAGTCTACCTGTAGGTACATTGAGGTACAGTGAAAGGTTTTTTATTGCATGCATCCAGTCAGCGGAAAGACTATACATGACTATACATGTGGACGGCAGATGGCACAATGGGCTAAGTGTTCGGCTGGCAACCGGAAGGTAGCTGGTTCGAATCCTGCTTGGAGTGCATACTGTCGTTGTGTCCTTGGGCAAGACACTTCACCCACCTTTGCCTGTGTGTGTCCTTGGGCAAGACACTTCACCCACCTTTGCCTGTCTGTATGGAAGTAATTGTGTGAAGCACTTTGGGGTCAATGCAAGTTGACTAAAAATGTGCTATATAAATAAAGACATTATTATTATTATTATTATTACAATCCAGCAGGTACAGGACACAGGGAATAAAGTTTAGCTCCAGATAAAGTCCAGTAAAGTTTGATTAAAGATTGCTCGAGGATTTCCAATGAGGTAGATAGAAGCTCAAGACCGCTCTCTATTTGTTGATGGGTTGGTTCTGTTGGCCTGATGACAGCTGGGAGGAAACTGTCCCTGAATTTGGAGGTATGCATTTTCACCCTTTTGCCCAGTGGGAGAGGGGAGAAGGGCGAATGATCGGGGTGGAACTCGTCCTTGATTACGCCGAGGCAGCGTGAAGTGTAGAAGGAGTCAATTGAAGTGAACTTGAAATTTGTGATGGTCTGGGCTGCGTCCACAATTCTCTGCAATTTCTTGCGGTCCTGGATGGAGCGGTTCCCAAACCATGCTGTGATGCATCCCGATAACCCACATGGTCACAGGGTGAATATTGCAAACCTGTCACAGTCAGCACCAGGGTACACAAAAATGCTGGAGAAACTCAGCGGGTGCAACAGCATCTATGGAGCGAAGGAGATAGGCAACGTTTCGGGCTGAAACCCTTCTTCAGACTCTGAAGCCCTTCTTCAGACTCTGAAGAAGGGTTTTGGCCCAAAACGTTGCCTATCTCCTTCGCTCCATAGATGCTGCTGCACCCGCTGAGTTTCTCCAGCATTTTTGTATACCTTCGATTTTCCAGCACCTGCAATTCCTTCTTAAACACAGTCAGCACCAGAACTGAACCGAGGTCACAGGAGCTGTTAGGCAGTAAATGTTTAGGTTCAGGTTTATTATTGATCAGTGTACCAAGGTAGGGTGAAAAGCTTTTGTTTGCGTGCCATCCAGTCACATCAGACTGCACTACGCAGGGATGCACTCAAGCCCAACAATATTACAAAAGATAGAGTGAAGAGAAAAAGAGTGGGACCATTGTATTGGATGATAGTATATCCTCCTTTGGGACCAGCTTACCCAGAGCCACCACTAGCTACCAGTTACACCACAGTACTGCACTGTTTTTCAGAGGGCACTGTTTAGGTTTGGGGTTGTGAGAGGCCAGTGAAGTTGGCCTTCCATGTGCATCCATGATAAGGGTGGTTGAGCAGGGCTGTAGGCATTGAATCTGAGCAGTGCATCTGATTCTACACCATCCGCCCCACTGAATATATGTGGGAGGAAGCCGAAGATCTCAGAGAAAACCCACGCAGGTCACGGGGAGTACGTACAAACTCGGTACAGGCAAGCACCCGTAGTCGGGATCAAACCCGGGTCTCTGGCGCTGTAAGGTAGTAGCTCTACTGCTACGCCACCGTGCCACCAGCCCTGTCAATAGTTGCTAATGATAATAATATATGTTTAAACCAGTCTCTCCATTAAATCTATAATGAATGGGCTAGCAGGTTTTCCGTGGAATAGGAGAGAGGAAATTAATGATGGTAGAAGGTGATGGAATTAGTTTCTAATTCCAGAACCATCGGACCATTAAACACAGCCACAGTGTGCAGTTCATGGGAACTTTTTCCAATATGTATTTTGCCTAAACGTTTTTGAAGATCATTTTTCTCTCCTGATAGCTTGGTTTCTTATTGTAATATTACTTTTTAAAAATTTAGTTCCTGTATCTTATCTGTTGTAAATGAGTTCTTCAGTTCAAAGACTTTCATCAAGAATTAATTTCAGCTGACAGACCGACGTGTCTCTGGGTTTTAATGAAATCGACTCATTCTAAAGCATAATAAATGTCTGCAGCAGAGCTTTTGAAAGCCTTTCACATCAAGTTGTTGCACTGATTTAATCCTATCTCTCCCTTCTCTCTCTCGGCCCCTTGTCCTCATGATCCCGGGAGAAATGGTCCCTCAAGAACGAAACGAGTCCTGAGCCAAGATCTCACCAATTTTTGTGTGTGATTGATTCAATATCATAAAAGTTGCAACTTGATTTTGACATCAATGGTGGAAGGAACTGCAGATGCTGGTTTAAACCGAAGTTTGACACAAAAAGCTGAAGTAACTCAGCGGGTCAGACAGCATCTCTGGAGCAAAGGAATGGGTGACGTATCGGGTCGAGACTGAAGAAGGGTCTCGACCCGAAACATAGAAACATAGAAATTAGGTGCAGGAGTAAGCCATTCGGCCCTTCGAGCCTGCACCGCCATTCAATATGATCATGGCTGATCATCCATCTCAGTATCCTGTACCTGCCTTCTCTCCATACCCCCTGATCCCTTTAGCCACAAGGGCCACATCTAACTCCCTCTTAAATATAGCCAATGAACTGGCCTCAACTACCTTTTGTGGCAGAGAATTCCAGAGATTCACCACTCTCTGCGTGAAAAATGTTTTTCTCATCTCGGTCCTAAAAGATTTCCCCCTTATCCTTAAACTGTGACCCCTTGTTCTGGACTTCCCCAACATCGGGAACAATCTTCCTGCATCTAGCCTGTCCAACCCCTTAAGAATTTTGTAAGTTTCTATAAGATCCCCCCCTCAATCTTCTAAATTCTAGCGAGTACAAGCCGAGTCTATCCAGTCTTTCTTCATATGAAAGTCCTGACATCCCAGGAATCAGTCTGGTGAACCTTCTCTGTACTTCTATGGCAAGAATGTCCTTTCTCAGATTAGGAGACCAAAACTGTACACAATACTCCAGGTGTGGTCTCACCAAGACCCTGTACAACTGCAGTAGAACCTCCCTGCTCCTATACTCAAATCCTTTTGCTATGAATGCTAACGTCACACATTATTTTACTCCAGCGAGGTTGTCTGTCCATCTGAGTTACTCCAGCTTTTTGTGTTTATCTGTGGTTCTGACCTTTATTCACATTGTGTAGGAAGGATCTGCAGATGCTGGTTTACACCGAAGATAGACACAAAATGCTGGAGTAACTCAGCGGGACAGGCAGCATCTCTGGATTCTGAAACAGAACGCCACACAGTTTCCTGCCTTCCCAGTCATGCTTGACTTAGGCTGGATGTAAGGTTTGTTGTGACATGTTCAGCAAACTCTGGACAGGCCATGGTGGAAATAGCCTGTATACTGGGGTCTTTCCTTATTAACGATTATTTAACGACGAATAATAGCCCAATCAGGATTAACAAATTCCTATTTCTAGCACTGGTGCACCAGTTTAAATGTTAGCATATGATATCCAAGTGCATGCTGTCCTCAGCATACAATGTGGATGATTTTGACAAGCATGTTTGGTTTCCAAAAACCTTCGAATCATCTGGAAAATTTTAATTCTTCATTAATTTTAATGTACTCCGCTAATGAAACATTAGTGTTAACGTAAAATCCCTTTTCAAACCTACAGGTATTGAAAATTCAAGCCTAGAATGTAAAATTAGTCTAAATGGGTTTTGAGAACAATACAACTGACCTGTTGGATGCTTCTTGTCTCCCAGTGTTTGGCTTTGAGCATTGCCACCCTCTGTTGTTAGACTCTGAGCCAGCTGATTGTGGATTTGTCCTCATAGAGTCAAACTGCGTTGAAACAGGCCTGCCGGCTCACCTTGTAAAAGGCATTTAGACAGGCAGATGAGCCAGGCAAGGAATGGAGGGATATAGACCATGTGCAGGCAGATAGGATTAGTTAGGATTGGCATCACTCTCAGCACAGACATCATTGCCAAAGGGCCTGTTTATGCAGGTTTATCTCGGAGATAGACACAAAATGCTGGAGTAGCTCAGTGGGTCAGGCAGCATCTCTGGAGAAGAGGAATAGGTGACATTTCGGATTTGAATCTTTGTTCAGGCTTCCAGTTTCTGACTCTAAACATCACCTATGCCTTTTCTGCAGAGATGCTGCCTGTCCCACTGAGTTACTCCATAATGTTGTGCTTACGTAATGTCGTTTTGCTAGCTGATTTATTGTGCCTGATAGGGAAGTTTGCTCACAATTTTGAGACTGGTTCTAATTCTGAATGCCTCAATATGTGTTTCTTGGCACCAGTAGTCCCTGAGCAGTGTTCTGGAACAGATGGAAGATGCACGCTTGTCCCTCAGGTAGTAATTTAATGACTTCTCAAAGATGCTGCACTCTTTCCCCAGATTATATTAATGTGCTCTTGGAAATGTTCTTAAGAGAAGAACAGATGATAACCATTAGTGTGAAATGGCATATAACAGTTTTTTTAATATCTGGGTTATTTGACTATCTGTGGGTAACAACATTCTTTTGACAGCTACAAAACTTACGATCGGCTGTGTGTGACTTGTGGAGAACAGAATTCAAAACAGAGGATTGAGAATGCACTAGGCTTGATAAGTAAATTTGCAGTTGACAATAAAATAGGTGGTATCGTAGACATTGGTTATCAGGAATTACAGTGGAATCTTGATCAGCCGGGCAAGTGGGCTGAGGAATGGCAAATGGAGTTTAATTCAGATAAGTGTGCGTTGTGCATTTGGGGAAGCCAATGGTAGCGCCCTGGGGAGCGTTATGGAGCAGGGGGATCTTGTACAAGCACAGGTGAAAGTGCCATCACATGTAGATAGGGTGGTAAAGAAGGCTTTGGAATGCTGGCCGTCATTAGTCGTGGAATTTATTATAGAGGCTGGAACATTCTGTTAGAGTTGTACAATAGCTTGGTGAGGCCACACTGAGTACAGTGTTTAGTTTTGATCACTTTGCTATAGGAAGGATGTCAATAGGCTGGAAAGAGTGCAGAGAAGATTTACGAGGATGTCGCCAGGAACTGAGCTAGAGGAAGAAGCTGGGCAGGCGAAGACTTTTACTCCCGAGAGTGTATGAAGCTGAGTGGTGATCTTGCAGGGGTGTATGAAAGCATAAAGGGAATATTGGGTGAATGCACAATCATTTTCCTTTAAAGTTCTTTTTCCTTCTTTGAAGATGTGATGACTACGACAGATGAAATGGAGGCAGTAAAAGGTGTACATTTGGAATTTCGAATTTGTTTGATGAGGTCCCTCATAGAACCATTTGAACCTTTGGAGTTCTTGACCTTGGAGAGCTGTGCAGTCTAGGTCATCATCAAAGGAATCAAGACCTATGGGGAAAGTGCAGGAAAATGATACTGAGGATGAAGTTCAATCACGACCATATAAATCGTAGATTGGACCCAAAGGCTGGATTCAAACAGGAATGCCTTGGAAAACACAGGGACTATACCAATTGACATTATACTTTCTGCAAAATTTAGCACCTGCAATCGCAAATGAACTATACATAATAAGATGACACACGAGAGCAGGATATCAGCCTTTGTGCCTAATCTGCAATTTATTTAGATCATTTCTGGAGTCCCTCAAGATTATGTTCATTCCTTTCCTCTCTCATTTTGTCCAAAACCATTGAGCAGTGTGGAGCTTAACATATAGATACTCGGCAGTTCACCGCGTGATAGCTCTTTTACAGGTTTGCAATTACAAGGGAAATACTATTTTGGTAATTGTACATGTGCATTAACTCTGTTCTAATGGGTGGGGGAGGGCTGGGATGGAGGCAGCCGAGAAATGGGGGATCAGTTTTCCTGCTAATAGATAGGCTGTGCAAGGAGGATTGTCTGCAAAAGGTTTCCAAGAGAAACAGTTGAAAACAGAGGAAGAGGCATTCCTGCATGAGGATTGCTCATATCAGCAATTTGCAATGATGCCCAATTTACATATAAATGTGCCCAACTGCAATTTGAACAGGAAGGGGTCCGTTTAGTGTGACACGAAGCATCCATCTTCAATCACGAAAGATCCTAAGAGGAGAACATTAAAGAGTGATTAAACTGAAGGTCACCTTCTGAGGATTAAGATATATATCTGAACTTTGTCATTTGAAAGAAATTCAATTTAGTTCTTTTGTACAGCAGCTGACTCCCTAACTTCTCTTATTTTTGTGGATGTGTTGCGATCTAATACATATCTTGAAGCTCCTTCACCATCCGCGATCCATTCACGGTCAGTTTATAACTCAATTAGGCAGCAGCAATCTCAGTTACTATGTCGTGGGGAGGCAATGATACCGTTGAATTCTGTGTTGAATGAATTTACAGGGAGAAGTGAAACAAACCTCCCCCCACCCACACCGTGACAATTGGCTTCTGTCTGAGATGTTGCCCTCATCAATCCCTGTAGGCGATCGCTTATAATGAGGAGGAATTGTAAAGATGGCGGATATATTCACCGGGATTATTCCCTCCTTGGGGAGATCCAGTCGTTTTTGCCCGCTTTTCTTTGTGAAGAATAGTTGTTTTCCGAATTCCAGGTTATTAATTTAATTTAAACTTCACAGCAAACGTGTTGGGATTTGGACTTGAACTTCCTACCTGCTCTCCTGGTTTCAGTATTTATGTGGCCGGCGTGAGTGTGTTTCTGATGACTGCCAATGTGACTGCCAATGTGTGTGAATGTGTGTGAGTGATTGGTGGTGGTCGGAGGGGCCGTAGGCGCAGATTGGCAGCCACGCTTCCGTCAGTCTGCCCCAGGGCAGCTGTGGCTACAGAAGTAGCTTACCACCACCGAGTGTGACTGAGGAGTGAATGAATAATGCGATGCCTTGAGTATTAGAAAGGCGCTATATAAATCCCATCCATTATTATTATTATTATGTCAAGGGGAGGATGGTTCATCTTCTCTCAGAGATAGTCATTGCTTGGCAATTGTGCGGCACATATGTTGATCTTATCGGTCTATTTCTGAATGCAGTCTAGGCTTTGTGGTGTGGTCTCTTTCATTTTCTGAGGAGTTTTGAGTGAATTGACCATTGTGCAATCCCCAGGCATCATCCCCAGTTTGGGCCTTATTTTGTTTAATTTAGTTTAGAAATACAGCGCGGTAACAGGGCCCACCGAATCCATGCCGACCAGCACACTATAACACTATTTTATTTATTTATACCAAGCCAATTAACCTACAAACCAGTACGTCCTTGGAATGTGGGAGGAAACCGGAGATCCCGGAGCAAACCCAGGGAGTTCATGGGGAGAATGTACAAACTCCATACCGACAAGCACCTGTAGTCAGATTCGAACCCGGGTCACTTGCGCTGTAAGGCAGCAACTCTATTGCTGTGTCACCATGCCACCAATGATGGAAGGAAGATTCTTCACAAAACAGTTGAAGATGGCCAGGCCTGTCCTGAGGATTCCCTGCTGAGTTGTCATGGGACTGGGATGATAAATCTCCAAAAATCACAACCATTGTTTCTTTGTACAAAGTATGACTCCATTCATTGGAGTGTTTGTTCCGTGATGCCCTGATGCCACACTTGGCCAAAGGTCGTCTTCACAACAAAGGCAGTTACTCTCACCTCACCTCCAGGATTCACTTCCTCACTCCATGTGGCACACAGTGTTCTCAGGGACTCCTTCCGTGGAGATCACGTGGAGTGAATGAGATTGGTTGGAGGCTGGTTTCTGTAACAGGGGGAATCTCGGGAGGGTGCCGGGATAGATCATTCATTAGGTATTTCTAGCTGAAGATGGTTGTTTAGTTTGGAGGTACAGTAATGAAACAGGCCCTTCAGCCCATCGTGTTCGTGCCAACCATCGGTTTGATTTGTGGAGAGGAGAAGTTTATGGCTGGAGAAAATCAGCTTATATTCCCTGAGAGGTCTCAAGAGCTTCAATCCTTGGCAGACAAATACTGGGCCCCTTCATCACTGGGAATGGAGATGTTCTCAGTAATTTAGGGTGACAAGGTGGCGCGGCTGTAGAGTGGCTGCCTTATTGAGGCAGATCCGAGTTTGATCCTGACTACGGGTGCTGTCTGTACAGAGTTTGTACGTTCTCCCCGTGACCTGCGTGGGTTTTCTCCGAGATCTTCGGTTTCCTCCCACATTCCAAAGACGCACAGGTTTGTAGGTGATTTGGCTTGGTGTAGATGTAAATTGTCCCAAGTGTGTGTAGGATAGTATTAATGTGCGGGGATCGCTGGTTGATGCGGACTCGGTGGGCCGAAGGGTCTAGTTCTGCGTTGTATCTCTAAACTAAACTAAACTTATCCTCCCTTGTGCAGTTCAATTGTACAGAGCTTTGCAGAAATGCAGAGCTTTGATCTAATCCGTTGGTTGTAGCTCACCTTTGTGCACACCTTTGTGTTGCCGAGCTTGCACATACAATGTTCAGTCTTAGGGTTGCAACCAAAGAAAGTAGAGCAACGATCTTTGGTTGCCACCTCGCTAGCATGTTATATTCACTAGAGCGAAGAAGTTGATGTCAGTTCGCCTGGTTCCAAAAGTGTTTGTAAGATGTTCAGCGGCCAAATATTGACGATACCATTCGGATGCCTTGAGATATTAACATCTCTGCTCCTAGGAGTGGAAGCAGGATTCTGCCCAACTGATAACTATAAGTGTGTAGAAAGGAACTGCAGTTGCAGGTTTACACCGAAGATAGACACAAAGCACTGGAGTAACTCAGCCGGTCAGACATCATCTCTGGAGAAAAAGGATGGGTGATCTTTCACGTCGGCACCCATCTTCAGACATACTATAAGCAATAAGCTCGGTTGTGGATCTGATGTTTTAGCCAACTGAAATTAAAAGATTTGTCAACGGACCAGCTGATACACAGGGCCAGGCAGGTATAAGTAGGGGAACTTGGATGATGAGAGAAAATGAGGCTCTTGCCAGGGAAAAAAAGGAGGAATAGGTCAGGTGGAAACAGCAGTGGCCAAGTGTATCTCTGGAGGATTTATAGGGGATTGAGAATGTACAAGGCGTGATAATTAAATTTGTCCAAGTGAAGGGTTGTTGAACTGTTGATACACATGTACAAGCAAAGCAATGCTGAATTTTTTTGTTGAGACTAATTGAGGTTGCATCTGCTTGGCCCATGACTACTCATCCATTGGGTTACCCTGGATTCCCTGCATTGGTGTTTGTTTTGCAGGGAGCTTTCTCTGAAGTAGGTGGGTGTGCTGGCTAATGGCCTACATCCTTCTAGGTGTATGTGTTGTCAGTGAGCAATGGGATGTCAAGTACGGTCTTTTCCATGAAGCCTGAGTACGATGTCAGAGGGGACATTGATACATCATTTATATTTTTGAGTGTTGTCTATGCCGCAGTCACTTGAACCTGTATCATTTGCCAGTCCTTATCGTGGGGAAAAAAGCTTAAAAATTATAGTCTTTAACATGAATTAATAATGGCTGTGAATTGGTGAGAATAAATAATTATGAAACAAAATTATTCTGCAGTTACCAAACACCATGTGAGTGTAACAAGCAATATTGTGGGAGTTAGTGAGACCTCCATCTGTGTTCTAAACTAGTCGATGAGTCACTGGCAAATTGTTAATTTATTCATTTACACAAAGTGACATTTTTCAGGATTGAATTAAGATGAGAATATTTGTTTGATTAGAGATACAACGCAGACATAAGCCCTTCGGCCCACCGAGTCCACGCTGACCAGCGATCCCCACACACTAACACTATCTACACACACGAGGGTCGTACATTAGTAATTAGTGTACAAACCTGTACGTCTTTGGAGTGTGGGAGGAAACTGGAGCTCCCAGAGAGAACACACACAGGTCACGGGGAGAATGTACAAACTCCGTACAGCCGGAACCCAAATCTGAGGAAGGACACCAAATCTGAGGAAGGACATTATTGCCCTAGAGGGAGTACAGAGAAGGTTCACCAGACTGATTCCTGGGATGTCAGGACTGTCTTATGAAGAAAGACTGGATAGACTTGGTTTATACTCTCTAGAATTTAGGAGATTGAGAGGGGATCTTATAGAAACTTATAAAATTCTTAAGGGGTTGGACAGGCTATATGCAGGAAGATTGCTCCCGATGTTGGGGAAGTTCAGGACAAGGGGTCAAAGCTTAAGGATAAGGGGGAAATCCTTTAAAACCGAGATGAGAAGAACTTTTTTCACACAGAGAGTGGTGAATCTCTGGAACTCTCTGCCACAGAGGGTAGTCGAGGCCAGTTCATTGGCTATATTTAAGAGGGAGTTAGATGTGGCCCTTGTGGCTAAGGGGATCAGAGGGTATGGAGAGAAGGCAGGTACGGGATACTGAGTTGGATGATCAGCCATGATCATATTGAATAGCGGTGCAGGCTCGAAGGGCCAAATGGCCTACTCCTGCACCTAATTTCTATGTTTCTATGTTTCTATGTTTCTAACCCATAGTCAGGATCGAACCCGGGTCTCTTACGCTGTAAGGCAGCAACACTACCACTGCGCCACTGTGCCACCCTTATCTGAAGTATGTTGCAGCATTTGTTTGTGTGGGGTTGCTGGCAGTCATATTAGAAACATAGAAAATAGGTGCAGAATTCGACCCTTTGAGCCAGCACCGCCATTCAATATGATCATGGCTGATCATCCAGAACCAGTCCCCTGTTCCTGCTTTTTCCCCATATCCCTTGATTCCGTTAGCCTTATGCTTCTCTCTGCCTTGGTTGAGAGCATAGAGATCACGGATCTATCGGAGAAAGAGTTAATTGCGAACCAACATAAGTTAGACCTATAAGAAAGAAAAACAGGACTATTTTCCAAATTACCTTTTGGTCCCAACAGGCCAAGTCGGCTGATCCTGGAGGGAAGATTTAAGGAGAGCCCAGCCCAAGTGGAGTGGCCATTTTGGGAGTGGCTGTGGCAAGGTGTAACTTTTGTGCCTGAGGTGTAAATACAGAGGCTTTGTCTCAAGAAGCTTTAGCGAGAGAGAATGCACAGTACCATGGAGAGCTGCCTATCGTGATATTTGACAGCATGGTTTGGCAACTGCTCTGCCAAAGAGAGCAAGAAATTACTGAGAGTTGTGGATGCATCCCAGTCATGCAAAGCAGCCTCCCTCCCCTCCCCTCCCCCTTTCCCCCCCAACTCCATTGCCTCCATCTACACTTTGGGCTTCCTCATGAGAGCAGCCTACACCCTCAGTCATTCCCTCTTCTCCCTTCTCCTGTTGAGCAGAACTTACAGAAACTTGAAAGCCCATACTACCAGATTCAAGACCAGTTTCTTCCCCACTATTATCAGACTCAGAACGGACCTTTCATATGCTAAGGGATTATTTTATAATATCCCAATCTACCTTGTTGTGGCCCTGGCACTTTTTATAACCTGCACTTTTTCCTGTAGATGTAACAATATATTCTGTGTAGAGAGGACTACCGTCTGAAGAAGGGTTCCGACTCGAAACGTCACTCCATCTTTTTTCTCCAGAGATGCTGCCTGACCCACTGAGTTACTCCAGCACTTTGTGTCCATCTACAATATATTCTGCATTCTGCACCCGTTCTTCTTTTGCTGTACCAGCTGCACTCATGCATGGCTAAGTTGTAATCATGAAGAGATGATTTGCCTGGATAGCACTCAATGCAAAGTTTTCCGCTGTATCTCATGACAATATTAAACCAGTACCAATGGGGGTTGCTGTCCCAGATTGTGAGTTTAGTTCACCTCAGCTGAAACACACTTTGGGATCTCCCGGCTTCTTTCTTCACTGATAAAGGCACACTTTTCACCAGGTGTAATTTAAAAAGCATTTCTGCTAAACAACTGCCAATTACTCCCTTGAAAGAATTGAAAATGATAATAAACGATACCTAATATGTTCTATTTTTCTCCTGCAGTTGAGGTTCAACCATTGAATCGCACAGGAGATTCCCTTAATAAAGGTCTGCCCAGACATTGTCCTTGCATAGAAATTGTCATGTTCATTTAGAGTCAATGACATTATGTAGAAGAGAATTTCTCTTTAATTCCTTTGATAGTTTTATCCCCTTAAATAATGTTAAATTTCATAATAACTATGCCATTAGCTGCAGGGGACTGGCAGAGCAGCCAGTAATAGTTATTGACACTTCTGGGAAGCAGATCTCAGGCTGATATTCTCTTGTCACTGTTACTTAGCTGCGTCCCATCACTTTCCTGCACACTCCACTTCTTATTCCCTTCATACAGCTAGAGTTGTTGTCACGTATATTGGTTTTGTAGACCAAAGAGACGTAATAATTTGATCAACACTAAGCTTTAGGTAATGTAATTATGTAATGTCGAGGCTCTATATGGTGCTGGTAAGGCCGCAATTGGAATATTGTGAGCAGTTTTGAGTACAGTATCTGAGGAGGGATGTGCTGGCAGGAGGAGGTTTGCAAGAATGATCCTCGGAATGAGTAGGTTAACCTATGTTGAGCGTTTGTCGATACTGGGCCTGTACTCGCTGGAGTTTAGAAGAATGAGGGGTGACTTCATTGAAACATGCAAAATAGTGAATGGCTTGGTTAGAGTGGATGTGGAGAGGATGTTTCCACTAGTGGGAGAGTCTAGGACTAGAGGTCATAGCTTCAGAATTAAAGGACGTTCTTTTAGGAAGGAGATGAGGATAAATGTCTTTAGTCAGAGGGTGGTGAATCTGTGGAATTCTTTGCCACAGAAGGCTGTGGAGGCCGTCAGTGGATATTTTTAAGGTCGAGATAGATAGATTCTTGATTAGTACATGTGTCAGAGGTCCAACCTGCTACCTAACGATGGGTCTTCCACTTGAAGCATTAACTTGGCTTCTCCTTCCACAGATGCTGCCTGACCTGCTGAGTGTTTTCAGTATTTCCTGTTGGTGAGGGCTGATAACTTTGATGTGGTTGTAACTGAGATGCATTAATGTACCCCGCTGAGGGACCTTTCTCCTACATTCACATCATAGCACACTGGCCTGAGGCTGATTTGGAAAATCCGAGTGAAAATAAATGTTTGAAAAAATAGTCTATAAATTTGCCAGAGGGGTGATCTTACAGAGATGTATAAAATCATGAGAGGAATAGATCGGGTAGATGCACAGAGTCTGTTGCCCAGAGTAGGGGAATCGAGGATCAGACGACATAGGTTTAAGGCGAAGGGGAATAGATTTAATAGGAATCGGAGGGGCAACTTTTTCACACAAAGGGTGGTGGGTGTATGGAACAAGCTGCCAGAGGAGGTAGTTGAGGCTGGGACTATCATAACATTTAAGAAACAGTTCAACAGGTACATGGATAGGACAGGTTTGGAGGGATATGGACCAAATACAGGCAGGTGGGACTAGTGTAGCTGGGACATGTTGGCCAGTGTGGGAAAGTTGGGCCAAAGGCCCGTTTCCACACTGTATCACTCTATAACTCTGCGCCTCTATGACTTTATGACAAGAACCATCAAATAAATCACCTGTCTCCATTTCTGACCCACTGGATTTCCAGTTAGCCGTCACCTAGACGTAGAAAAAATGCAAGCATAAATACTGGCATGTGAAATATAATTTAAGTGTACTTCTCGTACACTTTTGCCCGTCGGAAACCAGCACCACTGTGTCGCTAATGTTTTCAATGATTTAATAAGTAATAATTAAATAAAATACCTCTCACCTCTGCGGGGCATTCTGAACACAATTTCAGAGTTGCCTAGCAATTGTGTATAATCAGTTTCCCCTCCTAAGTGCTCACACCCACCCACGCTCATACGCCTTAACATACATAATTGAAAAGCATCATTATACTGCGTATGAAAGCAACCTTCAAGGATGCTGTTGACTACTGATCTCTGTTTTTTGTTGCTTTGATGTACATTTCTCCTCTGTCGTTGAGGTGTTACATGTGGCAGTTCTTCAGATACAATGTGCTGAATGTCTTTCCAGCAATCCCAACCCCTTCCATTCAACTCTAGAGGAACATTGGTCAGTTCTAACAAGGATCAATCAGCTACAACAGACTAGGAGTCAAACCACTACCTAGAAATTCCAGTGCACTCTGGCGATTTGATTTTATCGTTATTAAACCAAAAGTGACTTTATTTTCAGGAGTGAATACAACAAGGACCATTTTCCTGACATTTTGCATATTTCCCGAAATTTGACAGGACGATTCTTGTGTCAGAGGAAAGGTTGGTATTTTTTGGCTAACTTTCATTGTCCCCTGTTTAATATACCTGTCTGTCTCTCTGCATCATCTCAAAGAGTCTGTAAGAGACAGGTCACAATTAACACACACAGTGTGGATAGACATTTTCCTTTACTAAGAATCAATTGTGAAATGATCAGGATTTCCTGTAGCCTTTAGTCATATTATCGATGTTTTTTAAATTTCTTTATTTTGTTTTGTTTTTTTAAATATAGTACAATCTCAATATCATGCCTCTAATATCCTGCAGGTTTAGATATATCGTGGGCATTTTGCAAAGGTCCAAGATGGATGGTTGTTCATTTCTTTTAGTCATTACATTGAGCATCATATTAAATAAAAGATGTGCCAAAATTAGTTAACTTCACAGACATGGTAGCTTATAACACAAGTTAGTCCCCCGGCACAAAAAGTTGCATTGCAACTTAAAATATTCAATTATCACAGTGAGATCCAAACATGTGTGTCTTTAGTTTATTCCAGTTTCAGTCTAATAACTCAACCACCCCACCATACAGTTTGTCCACACCGTGTCCTAGTAACATGGAGTTGAATACTATATGGTGTCAGGGGTTATGGGGAGAAGGCAGGAGAATGGGGTTAGGAGGGAGAGATAGATAAGCCATGATTGAATGGCGGAGTAGACTTGATGGGCCGAATGGTTTCTGATTCTGCTCCTATCACTTATGAACTGATGAACATATGAATGAATAAACTTATTCATTCATTCATTCATTCATTCATTCATTCATTCATTCATTCATTCATATTGTGAACGGTTCGAGCACAGCAGCAAGATAAGAAGAGTTGTAAACCAGGAGTTAAAGGATTTGCTTCCAAGCAACTCAATTGGAATTCTCAGCCTCGGATATTTGACAACTGAAGTGACACCACTGACGATATCAATGGAAGATTTACTGCCAAGTCTAATCTTCACAGCTGGTTGAATATTACTGAGCTCATCATAGAACTGTCTGCAGTTTGAACCGTATCTTAATCCTGTGACATTAGCCATCTGCCGTCATTCAAGCACCATTCTGCAGATTTATTTCCACAATCAACAGTGATAAGCCTATGGCTAACCTTGGTTCAATCAGTCATTCTTCTCACCAGAGATAGACACTAAATGCTGGAGTAATGCAGCGGGACAGGCAGCATCTCTGGAGAGAAGGAATGGGTGACGTTTCGGGTCGAAACACTTCTTCAGACTGAGAAACAGGGGAGAGGGAGACATAGAGATAAGGAAGGGTAAGGTGTGAAAATGAGACATGAAACAAAATATGAGGGCTAAGGGAAGACCTGTCAAACAATGATGTGTGCTCAGATGACAAGTTTTAAGGCTTTTCTCGAAAGTCATATTATCTTCATTATAGGCAAGTGCAGGTCTGAGGCACAACCAGCTCATAATTCAGCACAAGTCGGTACGGTATCTGATGTAGACTATAAGGTTATGTGATAATAGTAAAGAATCCATGGGGCAGAGGTTCTTTGTCGCTATAGATGGGCAATGAATGGATGAATAGTTCACAGGTTTGCACCAAATAGAGTCATAGTCATGCAGTGTGAAAATAGGCTTACCCACACCGACCAACATGTCCCATCCACACTAGTCCCACATGCTTGTGTTTGGCTATTTCCCTCTAAACCCATGTACCTGTCTAAGTGCTTCTTAAACTTTGTGTTAGTCCCTGCCTCAACTACCTCCTCCGGCAGCTCGTTCCATACTCCCGCCACCCTTTGTGTGAATTTAACATATCACTCCGTGTTATTTTAAGTGGCATTACTGCCTGTAATAAAAGTACAGGAATCAGTGGATCAGTTCTCCAAAGAGAAAAGTTGAGTTGGTGGATAATAATTTTAAATCCCACAAAAGGTTGAGGACAGGGCTGATGTGTAAATTCAAATGTTAAACACCTAAATCAGGATCCTAATGTGCTTTAAACTCATCTACCTCTGGCAGGAGAAAGGCTGAAAACTAATGAAACCAATGAAGTGGGTTAGTCATCAGAACTTCAAAAAGAGACTTTTATTTTTACAGTGGTTCTCTTTTTAACCCTTCTGGCCAGGGTACATGACAGGTAAAAGGTGAGAGTGGAGTTGGAATCATGAGGTAGAGCCTCAGTGGGAGGAGGAGGAGTGGAGGTGACACTGGGCTCAACAGGCCACTCGTGTGTAGCGGACACTGAATACAAAGTCTATTAATAATGTGTCTTCATGATCTCCGGCCCCAACACGTCTCTTCACAACCCAACCCCAGATCCACATCAATATCTCCTCTCCATCCTTACAATTCCCTTGCTCCATGATCTTCCCACCTCCCACCACAGTCTTAGGATCCAGGAAACACTAACCCTTTCAGTCCGGTCTTTCCCATTTCAGACCCACCACTGTGGTTCACCTATCAAAACCACTGCACCTATCAAAAACCCCTCTAACCTGTATCTCCCTATCACTCGAAGGTACACAGAAAATCTGGAGAAACTCAGTGGGTGCAGCAGCATCTATGGAGCGAAGGAAATAGGCAACATTTCGGGCCGAATCCCTTCTTCAGACCCCTATCACCCTATCTCACTATCACTCACCAGGCTTTGTCCTGCCTCTAATAGATAGACACAAAGTGCTGGAGTAACTCAGCGGGTCAGGCAGCATCTCTGGAGAAACGGAATAGGTGATGTTTTTGGCGGAGACCCTTCTTCAGACTGAGTCAGGGAGAGGGAAACTTGAGGTTTCTCCTTCTCCTCTTTTCCACCTTTCTCCCTCAACTCTCCCCCCAACAATCGGTCTGAGCGGGAAGGGTTCGGACTTATCCATGTTCATGTACCTAGAGATATTGCCTGACCTGCTGAATTGCTCCAGCACTTTGTCTCTTAACTGCGTCCTCAGGCAATTGGGGATGTACACAAAATGCCAACATTGTCACAGCTCTCAGCAAATAAATAATAAAATAAACAATGAAATAAATCAGAATCCAACTAATTAAATTATCAAGTGCGTGACAATTATAGGACAATTAATTAATTGCTGCTTTTTGACTGAAGCCACAAGGCTGACTGTGGCTTTTATTGTACTTGGGAAATTGAAGTCCGACAACCTGCCGTTGGATCAGAAAAATCCCGCAGCAGAATTAATCACATCAACTCTACTTCAAAAGCACCGATTATCTGGTTTGGGGCTTGATAATGTGTAAAATTCACAATGACATCAAAGTGAGCGCTGGGGGAATGTAACTGAGAGAGTGGCTGGTGGCGTGGTGATGGAAAGGAACTGTGCAAAACCATGAACCAGCCGTGACTTTTAGCTCCCAGTTAGATTCAAGCAGGAAAAGCAATCACAGAGTCCAACCTCCAAATGTGCTGTTTGAAAATACTTCAATGCCTGTGGCAGAGTTCATGCTTTTGTTTTCAGTCAACTTGTGCTTGAAGTTAAATAAAGCCCGAGCAGCCCTTTCTCTGAAAGATATCGCACAAGAGTAAAATTCACATAGGATCAAGGTGCCTTGCCCAACCTACTTACTGGTTGGTGATTAACAAGCGCCCATCTGCATTAGCTAAATAGCGCTAAACATTCAGCACGATTAATTGAGTCAATTAAAAAGGCAGCGCTTTTAACCAATTTATGTGCCGGTTATTTTCAGCACTTTAATAAGAAAGATTTGCAAGAGCATAAGAAAATATGAACCAGGAATAGGCTATCCAGCCTGCCTTGCTGTTCAATACAATTCAACAGGTTAATTGGCTTCTGTAAAAGTGTAAATTGTCCCCAGTGTGCAGGAAAGTTCCAGAACAAGGGGTCGCAGTTTAAGGATAAGGGGGAAATCTTTTAGGACCGAGATGAGGAAAACATTTTTCACACAGAGAGTGGTGAATCTCTGGAATTCCCTGCCACAGAAGGTAGTTGAGGCCAGTTCATTGGCTATATTTAAGAGGGAGTTAGATGTGGCCCTTGTGGCTAAAGGGATCAGGGGGTATGAAGAGAAGGCAGGTACAGGATACTGAGTTGGATGATCAGCCATGATCATATTGAATGGCGGTGCAGGCTCGAAGGGCCGAATGGCCTACTCCTGCACCGATTTTCTATGTTTCTATGTTTCTAGTGTATGGGGTGAAAGCTGGTCGGCACGGACTCGGTGGGCCAGGCAGCATCTCCAGAGAGAACGAACGGGAGACCCTTCTTCAGACTGATCAATCTTAAGAACTGATGTCAGTCTGAAGAAGGGTCCTGACCCGAAACGTCACCTATTTCTTCTCTCCAGAGATGCTGCCTGTCCCGTTGAGTTACTCCAGCATTTTGTGTCTAAACTCCTTAATAAATGAAATAACCCATGCCTGCATACAACAAGATCAAGGCAACATTCAGGTTTGGGCTACAAATAGGTAAGCGACATGCTGGGCAATGACTATCTACAAGAATGGGACTAACCACCAACTTTTGACCTGCAATGGCATTTCCACTGCTGTGTTTTGTATCATTATTGTCACTTGGTATTGCCATTGACTCAACTGGACCAGTCACATTAAAAAATGTGGCTGCAAGTGCGGGTCAGAGTTCCTCCAGCACTTTGGTTTTTTTCCCTCAAGATTCCAGAATCTGCATTTTCTTGAGTTTCAGGCTTTTATTATCTCAAGAAGAGATAACAGGAAGAGTGTTGTTTGTTGTGTCATGCTTGGCTCTGCCAGGATTGCAACTGCTAGCATACATGATGCTCTCTGTGAAAAGTCACAATGCAGACCGGAGAACATTAGGCTGACGACAACATCATCAATGTTGACACGGATTTACGCAGGGAAACTCAACAAACTCTGTGATCATTGCACCTGAAGCTCTTGCCCTTTATGTGCCCTCCATGAACAGTGTTGGATGCCCCCAAAGTACTGGAGCAATATCCAGGACCAATTCACTCAAAGGGCAGCAAAGATCTGGAATGTTCTCTCCAGAAACCTTTTGAGGCTCAAGTTCAATTGAAACTTGCAGAACAGAGCTCTGTGAATTTCCGCTGGGTCAGAACGTTAAGGAATAAGCGCTCTAGATGTGAAAATGGGTCACAACAGATTACTGGAGAGATTGCTCCAGAACTATGTTGCCCCCGGTGATTAGAAATGGAATTGCTCCAGCCCACAGAGTCACACAATGCTAAAGAAACCCATCAACCAGGATTTGAATGAATAGAGGAACGAGCTTAAAACAACAAATGACAATGCACTTTTATTTGAGCCCTGAGCAAACTTTAATATCAAACAGAAGGGCTAAAATAGGATACATTCTCTATTGAAATATAAGATTTAGTCAGAAAATGGTGTTAGGTAAACTGTTGGAACTGAAGGCAGATAAATCCCCAGGGCCTGATGCTCTGCATTCCAGAGTACTCAAGGAGGTGGCCCCAGAAATCATGGATGCACTGGTGATCATTTTCCAATGTTCTCTCGACTCTGGATCAGTCCCTATGGACTGGGTAGTCAATAAAACCCCACTTTTTAAGAAAGGAGGGAGAGAGAAAATGGGGAATTATAGACTAGTTAGCCTTACATCGCTAGTGGGGAAGATGCTGGAGTCGAATATTAAAGATGTTATAGCAGCGCATTTGGAAAGCAGGGATCGGTCAAAGTCAGCATGAATTTATGAAGGGGAAATCATGCTTGACTAATCCTTTGGAATTTTTTGAGGATGTAACAAGTAGAATGGATAAGGGAGAGCCAGTGGATGTGGTGTATCTGGACGTTCAAAAAGCCTTTGACAAAGTCCCACATAAGAGATTAGTGTGCAAAATTAGAGCACATGGTTATGGGCAAGAACGGAACTCACTGTCAAAACATGGAGGGGACGGGGGACACAATTTTTTGGCGGCCACGCCCGCATGAGCACACTCACACACACACGCGCGAGGCTTCGGAGGCTCAATCCAGCGCTAAAAACGGCGATTTTAAAATCGGGATCACAAAAACTTGGGGGAGATGTCCCCCACCTCTAAAAACATGGGGGGGACGTGTCCCCTCTGGCCCCCCTGGGTTTCCCGCCCCTGGTTATGGGAGTAGGGTATGGACATGGATAGAGGACTGGTTGGCAGACAGGAAGCAAAGAGTAGAAATTAATGGGTCCTTTTCAGAATGGCAGGCAGTTACTAGTGGGATGCGGCAAGGCTTAGTGCTGGGACCCCAGTTGTTTACAATATATATTAACGATTTAGACGAGGGAATCAAATGTAACATCTCTAAGTTTGCAGATAACACAAAGCTGGGTGGCAGTGTGAGCTGAAAGGAGGATGCTATGTGGCTGCAGGGTGACTTGGGTAGATTGTGGAGTGGGCAGAATCATGGCAGATGCAGTATAATGTGGATAAATGTGAGGTTATCCACTTTGGTCGAAAGAACAGGAAGGCAGATTATTATCTGAATGGTGTCAGATTGGGAGAAGGGGAGATTCAACGAGACCTGAGTGTGCTTGTACATCAGTCACTGAAAGTAAGCATACAGGTACAGCAAGCAGTGAAGAAAGTTAATGGCATGTTGGCCTTCATTGTAGAGGATTTGAGTTTAGGAGCAAGGAGGTCCTATTGCAGTTGTACAAGGCCCTGATGAGACCGCACCTGGAGTATTGCATGCAATTTTGGTCTCCTAATTTGAGGATGGACATTATTGCTATTTAGGGAGTGCAGCATGGGTTCACCAGGTTAATTCCAGAGATGGCGGGACTGACAAATGATGTAAGAATGGGTCGACTGGGCTTGTATTCGCTGGAATTTAGAAGAATGAGAGGGGATCTTATAGAAACATTTAAAATTCTTAAAAGATTGGACAGGCTAGATGCAGGAAAAATGTTCCTGATGTTGGGGGAGTCCAGAACCAGGGGTCACAGTTAAAGAATAAGGGGTAGGCCATTTAAGACTGAGATGCGGAAAAACATTTTCACCCAGAGAGGTGTGAATCTGGAATTCTCTGCCACAGGGGGCAGTGGAGGCCAATCCTCTGGATGTTTTAAAGAGAGAGTTAGATTTAGCTCTTAGGGCTAAGGGAATCAAGGGATATCGGGAAAAAGCCGGAACGGGGTACTGATTTTGGATGATCAGCCATGATCATATTGAATGGCGGTGCTGGCTCGAAGGCCCGAATGGCCTACACCTGCACCTATTTTCTATGTTTCTATAATATTGGCTTAAATCTGAAGCATTCATGAACTGTTAATCTAATTTCCAGCAGTTAATGAAAACAAGTCATGAACGGTGGCGCAGTGGTAGACCCACTGCCTCAAAGCGCCAGAGACCCGGGTTTGATCCTGACTATGGGTGCTGTCTGTACGGAGTTTGTACGTTCTCCCCGTGACCATGTGGGTTTTCTCTAAGAGCTCCGGTTTCCTCCCACACTCGAAAGACGTACAGGTTTGTTGTCTAATTGGCTTGGTACTGTGGCAAATCGTTCCTTGTGTGTGTAGGATAGTGTTAGTGTACGGGGATTGCTGGTTGGCGTGGACTCGGTCGGCCGAAGGACCCGTTTCCGCGCTGTATCTCTAAACTAAACTAAACCACTCCTATCTGCACGCTCCTACTGATAGCATGACTGTAAAATCAGGCACTCTGTAATTATAAGCAACACAGCGTTTTACAAGTCTGTTTCTATTTGTATGATGATTTAAAACTTTACCATAAGAATTTAAAAAAAATTGGTTCTGCATTGTACTACTATCTGACAGGAGGTAAAATGGGAAGATTAATGTGTTTAATCATCTATTCCTCTGTGTGTGACGTCAGGCAGGACCTAGAGGCCTTAGAAGGTGTTAGGTGTTCTCATTTATTTTCATTTATAAATAATACATATGGTTGCTCTTATGATTGTATCTTATTGTGGAATTTGCCCTTCATTAAGGTCCCATTCGTCCTTCAGTAAAGAGCGTTGATATTTTATCCACACCAGCACAGGCCTGTGATGATATTTACTGCCTCTTTGTGGCAGCACATTTTATAGATCCCTTTGATGCTGGGGAGGTGGTCCCTCTGATGGACCGGGCAGTATCTACCACTCTCTGTGGTCTCCTTCATTCCTGGGAATTAGGCCATGATACAACCTGTCAGAATGCTCTCTACCATACACGAATTTTGATCCATAGCGACACAAGGAATGGCAGATGCTGAAATCTTGAGTAAAACACAAAGTCCTAGAGTAACTCAATGGGTCAGGCAGCATCTGGGGAGGGAACGGAGAGGCAACGTTCAAACCTATCCATTTTTTCCGCTGATGCTACCTGACCCACTGAGTTACTCCAGCATTTTGTAGATTGATCAATAAACAGATAGACGATCAGTTGGATTGATGATACAATCAACAGCTAGATGAAGGGTCCCTTGTGGCTTTGCTGATTGAAATAAATTTAGAAATAAATGTATTCATAAATGCCTCTGAAGGCGGATGCAGAAATAAATGTTTTCACTTTAATAATTACAAATATCATTTCCTTTGTACCTAATCAATCGCCTTAGGAAGCTTCTCAAGTCATTTGTAGAGGGCTAGCTACACAATCAAGTTGAAGACTTGAAGATGAAGTGTGGTGAACTACTTTGCAGAAAGCTGGATGATACTCAAACAGACAAGAAGATTATGCGCTCATTAATGAATCAACATATATATACACTGTCTCGATAAAATTAATGACCGGTTTTTCAATTAAATAATGAGATTAAAGGGTTGAATTCATCCATTATTCATTTATGACCTGTGATTAATAAAATTGTTCCAAGTACGCCCTTTATAACTGTTCGATTAAAATTCTCAAAATTTAATACTTGAAGTTCAGACTTCGGACTTTAGGGGTACAGCTTTCACGACCAGCGATCACCTGCACTATCCTGCACTAGGGACAATTTACAGTTTACAGAAGCCAATTAACCTACAAACCTGCATGTCTTTGGAGTGTGGGAGGCAACCAGAGCACTCGGAGAAAACCCATGCGGTCACAGGGAAAATGTACAAACTCCGTACAGACAGCACTCGTAGTCAGGATCGAACCCGGGTCTGTGGCGCTGTAAGGCAGCAAGTCTACTGCTGCACCACTGTGCCACACAATTCTGGTTGCCCCCATTGCAGGAAGGATGTGGAAGCGTTGGATTGAGGGCAGACGTGGTTTACCAGAATTATGCCTGGATTAGGTGGTTTTAAATCCATTATATCAGGGGGGGTATTAAAGATGCTGTAAAAAGCATAAAGGTCAGAGGACAGAGATACTAACTCATCAACTATTTCCTTCCTTGCATCCACAATAAATATCTGTGTTATAAATTGTTCTTATTCTTACTGTTAATTGTACGATGGAGAATGGTAGCAAATCTTTCATGGTCAAAATGATGTCAAAATTTAGTCCCCGGCAATGCTAAAAATCAGATTTTGGTTTCTGAAAATGTTATTTTAAATTGGAGAAATTAACTTAGGTCCTGGATGGTGTGAATATTGGGTAATTGTTTAGTTAATATTACATTATTCAAATTGTACCACTCTCTGGTGTTCAAAGAATTCAGACTTGAATAAAGAGATGACAGTTTAGATTATTTCAAACTATGCTCGACATTAAACAAGAAGGTTTGTAATTATCTTATTGACTCTCCAGTCAAGAGAACACTGAGTTATATTTCATGCCTAAGTACCAGGCAACAAACCCAATTCACTTACTCTTTCTATAAAAGCGGGTCAACTGTGATAATTTTTTTCACCCTCAAGTTATTTATAATCATCTTATTATAATACAGTGCACTTCACAAACTAAATAGAATGACTATTTTGTGTAGGAAGGGTCTGCGTACTAGTTCTACTGTTAGCATCCCTGTATCATGTTCATAAGTTTTAGGAGCAGAATTAGACCATTCGGTCCTTCAAGTCTACTCCACCATTCAATCATGGCTGATCTATCTTTCCCTATTAACCCCATTCTCCTGCCTTTCTCCCTTAACCCCTGACACCCTTGCGAACCAAGAATCTGTCAATCTCCGCCTTAAAAATATCCCTTTGTTATCACCTCCTCCCCAGCCAACAATGGAGCATAATGGGCTCCACCCTTCCTTGGTCATTGCTGGCTCTGATTTGTTCTGGCCTTTTCCTACATCCAGATCCCTCTCCCCCCCCCCCCCCCCCCCCCCCCTCTATGATATCCCTGACTCTATGATATCCATTCCGCTCTTTCCAAGGAGACAGAGTTAATGAGGCAGCATTAGCTGCTTTTGCACATATCCATTACATATGGGGAGAGGAGAAATCTGTGCATCATTGGTCTTGCCTGTGGCATGGCAGATTTCTACGAGTGTCCTCTTGCTGCAGTCCCTGTTTCTATTGCTTTGCTATGTTGATGTGGTCCCGTTGCACTAAGGTACAGCTGGCTCCTGTTTAACCTGCCTATGGCTTATTTACCAAAAGCTCTTTCTATTCTGTATTCTCCAACATTTCACACAATTCTGTAATCATTCACTTTTTTACATCTCTGAAATCGAAGGTTGGTTTATACATGAACTTCTGAGGAAGTGTTTCAAATGCAAGCTAGCTGTTTACCCCAATTTGTGTAAACTGTTCAGTCCAATTCAGACCCTGCTTTAGATTTGCCCTCTGTCCCGATGCCTATTCTTAAATACTTAGTAAACTTATATGTCACAAACTTTCCAATTACTTTATCGTGCGACTTTATTTGCTCTGTGCGACCTATATTTCAAGCTGTTTATCTTCAGATTAAAGCTTTGTTGTCCTCGAATGCATTAAACACCAGAGAGAAAGGAAAAAATCTTTGGAAATCTTGCTGCTTGCATAACATTAGTATCATGCCTCTCTGTCATTGTATGCAGAACCCTTGAGCAGAGGAAATCCTGCCACACTCATTTCTCTTACAAATTTGAGAATGTTACAAAGGAGGTTAATGAAGGCAGGGCAGTAGATATGGATTTTAATGAAGAATTTTATAAAGTCCGGCATGGTTCAGTTTAGTTTATTCTCACGTGTATCGAGGTACAGTGAGAAGCTTTTGTTGCATGCCAACCAGTCAGCAGACAATACATGATTACAATCGATCCATAAGGGAATAACATTTAGTGTAAGGTAAAGCCAGCAAAGTCCGATGAAGGATAGTCCGAGGGTCATCAAAGAGGTAGATGGTTCAGCACTGTTCTCTGATTGTGGGAGGATGATTCCGTTCCCTGATAACAGCTGGGAAGAAACTGTCCCTGAATCTGGTGATGTGCATTTTCACACTTCTATACCTTTTTGCCTGATGGGGGAGGGGAGACGAGGGAGTGGGCAGGGTGCGACTTGTCCTTGATTATGCTGCTGGCCTTGCTGAGGCAGCATGAGGTATAAATATAGTGGGAGGTGGGAGGAGCCATCTTGTTGAACGGCTGCTAGCCAGCAGCCGTCTGTTTTAAATTCGTTTTATTTATAGTTTTTAGTGAGTCCTGTTTTTTTGTTTGTAGGGGATATGGTCTTTTTAATGTGGGGGGGTAGGTGTAACTATATTTTTCGGTCCCTACCTGGTCGGTGTGGCAGCCTTTTCTCCGGGCTGCCCGTCGACCTGTCCTCGTGGCCTACCAGCGGGCTTGGAGCACCGTTTCCTGGCGGGGACCGCCCAGCACCTCGGCCTCGGCGGCGGCGGCACAGTGTTGGAGCGCTGGAGCGGAGCGGAGTGGAGCAGGCGTTGCCTTGCCTGGGGTACCGCGCTGGAGCTCTGGCGAGCTGGACCGCCGTGAGCAACATCTCCGGGCTGCGGGTCTGCGGAGCGGAGAGGCGGCAGTGCGGAGAGGCGGCGCCGACTTTTTCATCGGGAGCCTGGGAGCTCCAAACCGGCGCGGCCTTGTCGGCTTCGGCAGCCGCGGGCTCCAACCAGGAAGCGGCCGTTCTAGGTGGCCCAGCCGCCGAATGGACTCTCCCGACGCCGGGGCAAGACCACCCGGTGAGAACGGCCAGGGACATCGGGCCTCCGTAGAGGCAATTGCGGTGGCCTCAATAGGCCTGACTTTGGGGTGAACATGGGGTGGGGACTGGACATTGTGCCTTCCTCCACAGTGCTATCCACTGTGGGGGGATGATTTTTTTGTCTAATTTGTAGTCCTGTAGGTCTGTGTCCAAGATGGCTGCCGTGAAGAGAGAGTGGACGCTGGCGCGCTTTGGCTGCCGCTGCTCTCTCTTCACACTGTGTTTTTGATTTTCTGTTTTTGGATTGAATTCTGTTTTTAATTTGTGTCTCTGTGATGTCTTTATTACTTGTTATATTCCGATTATATGTTATTACGATTACTATGTAAGGTGTCCTTGAGATGTCTGAAAGGCGCCCATTAAATAAAATTTATTATTATTATTATTATTAAATGGAGTCAATAGAAGGGAGGTTGGCTCGTGTGATGGTCTGAGCTGCATCCACAAATCTGGAGGTATGCGTTTTCAAATTTCTGTACCTCTTGCCTGATGGGAGAGGGGAGAAGAGGGAGTGACTGGGGTGAGACTGGTCTTGATGTGGACTTTCTTCCCTGCCCTGTGATTCTTTGACGATGACACATATTGAAGGTGGGGAAAGGAAGGTCGGGTTTCATTCAATGCTGCAGTAAGATGTGGGAGAGCATTTAATGAGGCTTCTCAGAGTACACCAACACTCACTTTAAAATGTAAATCGGAAATAGAACTGATAAGATTCCCAATGTTATTTCCGAATTCTAATCTATTCTTTGTCACTTTCAAGACAATTCGCACAGGGTTCTTTGTAAATTAAGTGCAAATAGGAATTGGAATTAAGTACAGTATTTCTAATTAGATTTCTTCAAAGATGAAGTTGTCATTGTAGCAATGGGAAGCTGTAACGAGAGAGTAAGCAGGCACGGCATTGCTGATATGTTATTCTCAAGTTAATAGTTTATGGGTTGGCATGGATAGAGTAGTAACAGAAAACTAACAGAAAACAGTGTTGGAATAAATGGAAGGTAAACAAAAATGCTGGAGAAACTCAGCGGGTGCAGCAGCATCTATGGAGCGAAGGAGATAGGCAACGTTTCGGGACGAAACGTTGCCTATCTCCTTCGCTCCATAGATGCTGCTGCACCCGCTGAGTTTCTCCAGCATTTTTGTGGTACCTTCGATTTTCCAGCATCTGCAGTTCCTTCTTAAACACTTGCAATAAATGGATCATTTTTGGAAGGGCAATCAGTGACTATAACAGATTCTAGCAACTATTCTGATTTACATTCTAAAGTAAATATAGGATTGCTTTGAAGATATGGATGAAAATGAAAAAAAAGCCGCAGGTGCTAGCAATGTGAAATAAAACATTTAAATAGCGGCAAGGTGGTGCAGTAGTAGAGTTGCTGCCTTACAACGCCAGAGATCTGGTTTCGACCCTAACTATGGGTGTTGCCCGTTTGGAGTTTGTGCTTCTCCCAGTGACCTTCGTGAGTTTTCTCCAGGATCTCGGGCTTCCTCCCACTCTCGAAAGACGTACAGATTTGTAGGTTAACTGGATTGGTATAATTGTAAGTTGTCCCTATTGTGCGCATGGTAGCGTTAGTGTGTAGGGATCGCTGGTCGGTGCGGACTCGATGGGCCGAAGGGCCTACTTCCGCGCCGTATCTCTAAACTAAACCAAACCAAAAACCACACGGTGCCGGAAAAACTCAGCAAGTCAGGGACTAAACAGTGAAAAACAAAACTGTCAATGTTTCAGGACCGAGACCCTTTGTCAGAACTTAGTAAAATATAAATGCTTGGTTTTAAATATAAATTGTTAGCAGAAACAAGTAAACATTTGAGCTTCAGTGCAGAAGAGGGAGTAGAAAGGTAAGTGTGAGAATTGGAGAACTTGAAGACAAGGTGACTGGAGGCAGTGGGGACAAACAATAGGATGTTGGAAAAATACGGGAAGGGGGACTTTGGATAAGATAATGATGAAGATGCCCACTATGTTTACACCCCTCCATCTTCACAAGAGCAATTCCACAGTCTATGTGGTGAATGAGTGAGGCTGTGATTAAAACTGAGCCCCCGCAGATGAACATTATACCTCACAATAACATAAACAGTAATGCATCTGCTCAAACTGTTAGCAATACTAATACATCAATTATTCATTCAAGTAGTCACACATAAAATAGCTATTCCATCTCCATTTAGTGGTTTTATATAAATATGATATTTGTATTAGAGGAAGAGAGCTTAACACCTTAACAAACTTCACACTACCAAACATATGTCAACTCTGCATGTATGGTTTATACCGAAGATAGACACAAAGTGCTGGGGTAACTCAGAGTCTGTGTCTGAAGAAGGGTCCCAAACCCAAAATGTCACCTATCCTTTTTCTCCAGAGATGCTAGCTGACCTGCTGTGTTACTCCAGCACTGTGTGTCTATCTTCGGTATGTACCAGCACCTGCAGTTCCTTTCTACACATATCTCAATACTGTCTGTTTAAGAAGGAAATGCAGATGCTGGAAAATCGAAGGTACACAAAAATGCTGGAGAAACTCAGCGGGTGCAGCAGCATCTATGGAGCGAAGGAAATAGGCAACGTTTCGGCACGAAACGTTGCCTATTTCCTTCACTCCATAGATGCTGCTGCACCCGCTGAGTTTCTCCAGCATTTTTGTGCACTCTCAATACTGTCTGTACATAATGAGAACATTCTCAGTGACCAGGGTTACAGAACTATTTTCTTCCAGATGTCTTCTGCTAATAACCAAAGATCTTATAGCGGATAGGATCTTTGCTAATAACCACCAATCAGTGTTTACTCCAGAGGCATTAGATTGCTAGCTTCAAGCTTGGTTCAAATGTTAACGTGGTGGGAAGATGAAATAAAAACAGAAATTGCAGAGAACTCGGTCGGTCAGGCGGCATCTATGAAGAGAAAAACAGAATAACCAATTAAGGTCGATGACCTCCCATCATTTATCTTTGTGTTTCCAGCATTTCTCATTTCTGATATTGTTAGTCTGGTGTTGAGCAATCACCTTTAGGTAGGTTTTCTGAATCAATAGTTTGCTTTCTGTACAAGGTTAGTCTACATGAGAATTGGTGAGATGACTGGGCTGTGTAGCAATGGCTTCCCATCTTTGTTCATGATTCACACATTGAATCATAGAATCCGGAAATGTATATACATCATAGTTTTGGTATGTCAGCTCTTTAAAAGATGTCAAACTATTTCCCCCTTTCCGCTTTTTCCCCACTCCTGTGACAAAATTCATCCCTTTTAGGTATGAATTCAATTTCCTTTTAAAAGTTAAATTTAATCGACTGGCATCGCCCTTTCATTTATCACACTAATTTATTTCCCTCTTTTCCTTCATTACCGACCTTAAATCTGTCTCCTCTGATTACTTTTCTGATTACTGATACCAAAGCCAGTGGAAACATATTAGTCTAGAAATTCATCCCCAGTCAGTGTCACTCTGGTAATAACAGCTTTTATCTTAGCTTCTGAAATGTGGGCCTAATGGTTTCAATGGAACAGAATTCTGTAAGTGAAATTGAATACACAACGACTGCTAAATAGCATGTTTAATGAAAGTTGGTCATTTAAATAAGATTGTCTGCTTTATGTGTTATCAGTTATGAACTTAGAATATCAGCTACAAATAATCATAGCTATTTTCAGCTCATCCTACTTCAAGGAACATATCTCACCTTGAACTGCTTTCTATTGTTGCAGATAGATGCAAAGTGCTGGAGTAACAGTGTGTTTGGCAGCATCTCTGGAGAAAAAGGATAAGGGACATATCGGGTCGGGACCCTTCTTCAGACTGAAAGTAGAGGAGCGAGAACTGGGGGTGAGAAAAGACACTTACCTTACCTTGAACTGCTTTTGTTGCTACAACATATTGAGTGTACAGACTAACTGCATGGACTGACTGCCTAAGTGGCGAAAGCCGTAGTAAGGAATGCTATCCTTACCCTGCGACATTTTCTTATTCAGAGCCTGCGTGGCTTACAAATAATCTGACTGATGGCATATGAATATTGATTTCTCTAACTTCAGGCATTCTAACCTGGCATTCCCTCTCTCTCTCTCTATCCCTCCCCCACCAAAGTCACACTAGCTTCTTATTTTCACCCAACAAACAGCTAACAATGGCCTGTTTCCTTTATCATTGTTACATTTTTGCATATCTTTCATTCATTGTTCTTTATCTCTCTACATTATTGCCTATATTTCCTTTATCCCTAACCAATCTGAAGAAGTGTCTCGACCCGAAACGTCACCCATTCCTTCTCTCTAGAGATGCTGCTTGCCCCGCTGAGTTACTCCAGCTTTTTGTATCTATCTTCTGACATGACAATCTGACTTTGGCCAAATTCTTCAATTTAGGCAAATATGATTTTCAGGCTCAAAACAATAGTAAAATGTTTCATAATATTCATTAATATCTGGGTACAATATACATTCCACTAATTTAATTATGGGTAGTGTTCGTGTGGGTTATGCAATGAAATGAGAGAGTTATAGCTCATGTATGAAGAAGGATATGATATGGGCGACCATAGAACAGGGACGTTTCTGACCTACGGAGAAATCAGCTTACGGACAGTTCTCAGGAACAGAATCTTTACGTAATCCGGGAACTGCCTGTATTTATTAAAGTACATTTATGGATTTAGATTACTGAATATTTGTCCATAGTTTAGTTTTGGTTTAGTTTAGAGATACAGTGTGTAAACAGGTCCTATGGCCCACCAAGTCCTTGCCGACCAGCGCTCCCCGCACACTAACGGTATCGTACACACGTTAGGGACCATTTACAGTCATACCAAGCCAATTAACCTACAAATGAGTAGGTATTTGGAGTGTGGGAGGAAACCGGAGCGCCCGGAGAAAACCCAGGCAGGTTACATGGAGAACCAATAAAATCTGTGCAGACAGCACCCGTATTCAGGATCAAACCTGGGTCTCAGTCATTGTAAGGCAGCAACTCTACCATTGCATCACCGTGCCGCCCTTAAGCACTGTGGTATAAAATAAATATACTGAAACCCTCTGATTTTAGCAAACATGCTTTTTAACATATTTACCTGATTTCTCATCCACTGGTTGGAAAGTGATTTGGGATGTTCTGATGATGTGAATGATATTGGAGAAATATATCTCCTTTTGTTTAATGATGCGATGATTTCCTCAGTTCAGAAGTCCGTGTGTTCCATTCTTCTCGTCACCTTACTCCAAATTGCAGTGTGATTTCCAGGCATTATTCCAAATCAAATCTTAATGGATTTTAAATTCTGCTTTAAAGAGAAGTTCTACCTATCTGAAATAGACACAAAAAGCTGGAGTAACTCAGCGGGTCAGGCAGCATCTCTAGAGAGAAGAAATAGGTGACGTTTTGTGTCGAGACCCTTCTTCCGACTGAGAGTCAGGGGAGAGGTAAGGTATGTAGAACAAATGAACGAAAGACACGCGAAAGAACAAATCAAAGTCAGCACCGATGATGAAGGAAAGATGAAGCCCACAATGGTTCATTGTTGGCTATGGAGAAGGTGATAACGAGTGATACAAACAGTGAAGCTCAGCAGGACGACAGTGAAACTAGTACGACGACTAGTATTTGGGAGGGTCGGGGAGAGAGGGGATGCAAAGGTTACCTGAAGTTAGAGAAATCGACATTCATACCACTGCCATGAGCTGCCCAAGCTACATATGTATCTAATCTGCCTACATAACTGAAGCCCCACATCACGGCTACCATTCAAGGATATCTCTGCTTCAGGTACAAGGTCTTGAAGATGTTCCTTACCAGTGAAACTCAGAAAACTCTCGCTAAAATCGTGCCAGTAATTTATCAAGGCTTAGCAGAGCTGTTCTGCGTCTCTGCTCCATGTGCTGGTACTTCACGCCCATAGCAGATGGTGGGTGCTTATATTAGAAGCTAAAATAGAAAGATTTTGCCACCAGAAATGAAATCTCCTCAAACCTGTGGGCTTCTAATTTTAACTATAGGATATAGAGCACGTGACCAAGCAGCTCACAGGAAATAAATTGATTATTTAAATCAGGCTGTCAGTTGTAGTTTTAGCCTATTTTTAACAAATTGGCTGAATTTCCAAGGGAAACCCAACAGTTAATGGAGGGCTGAACATTACAGATTGCCTCCCTCATCTGGTTGCTCACCTATAATTTGTGGGACGTTTCTCACCTTTTTTTTCAGTCTCCTTTGTTGTTATTTCTGCCTTCAACTATTCACACTTGTCTTTTGTACTATTGGGAAAATGCTGAAAATACGCAACAGATTGGATCACGACTGTGGGCATGGAAGGGGGTTAACTTTACAGGTTGAAAACCTTTCATCGGAGCTGGGAAGGAGGCAAAAGAAACGGGGTTAACTGTACGATAAGTGAAACTAGTACGACGACTAGGGTGGGGGAGGGGCAGAGAGAGAGAGGGGATGCAAGGGTTAGCTGAAGTTAGAGAAATCAATATTCACACTGCTGAGTTGTAAACTGCCCAAGGTACATATCTAATCTGCCTACATAACCGAAGCTCTACATCACAGCCACCATTCAAGGATGTTTAAGAAAGAACTGCAGATGCTGGAAAAATCGAAGGTGGACAAAAATGCTGGAGAAACTCAGCGGGTGAGGCAGCATCTCTGGAGCGAAGGAATAGGTGACGTTTCGGGTCGAGACCCTTCTTCAGGCTGATTCAAGGATGTCTCTGTTTCAAGTACAAGGCAAGATGCAGGGAAGACGGGAGAGTTAGTTAACGTTCCAGGCAATGCTTTAAATAGTACTGAGGGCAGAACTTCAGACTGATGTACAGACAATACACAAGATGTCAGATGCTAGAATCTAGAGCTAAAAACTATCTGGTGAATGAACAGGGCAGGTCAAGCAGCACTGGTTTGGGTCACGACCCAAATCGCCAACTATCCCCTGTCCTCCACAGTTGCTGCTCGGCTCTTTGATGTCATCCAGTAGTTTTTCTTTTCGCCCCCGAAACCATGACTTACCTTTAACAATAGATATTTTATTGAAACTGACAGATGATCACAGACGATGCTCTGCTTGTCAAAATGATGAGCAGCTGTGAGGTTGAAGTTACATATGCAGAAACATTGTGACTGCAAATGTGGATTATGGCAATTAGTATGGCAATTTAACTGACCATTAATTCACGACAGTCATAGTCAATTAAAAATGTTACGGTCAATTAGCAGGAACTAGTAATTGTCTCCATCTTAAGGGGCTCTACAAGCAATGTGCAGGAAGTCATATGGAAATTATTAGGTTGGTATTCGTCTGTGGATGTTTGAATGTCTACTAATTGCCAATTTTCAAGATGTTTTTGATGTTAGGACCATTAAAGAATTAACATTGATCTTGTCCTGTGGAATTTGTGATGCTTTGGTCCATTTTTCACCAATATCTATCCCCTTTCTCACGGTGCTTCTGTGCAGGAAAGGCTCCACATGTCCATTCCTCCCTTCCTGTCCTCCAGGGGCACAATTCTCCTCCCAGGTGGAGCAACGATTCATTGGCACTACTTAGCGTCATGGAGTGATACAGTGTGGAAACAGACACCGGCCAACATGTCCCAGCTACACTAGTCCCATCTACCTGCGCATGGTCCATTTTCCTCCAAACTTGTCCTATCCATGTACCTGTCTAATTGTTTCTTAAACATTGGGATAGTCCCAGCCTCAACTACCTCCTCTGGCAGCTTGTTCCATACACCCCCCGCCCATTGTGTGAAAAAGATACCCATTAGATTCCTAATAAATATTTTCCCCTTCACCATGAACCCATGTCCTCTAGTCCTCATACTTCTTCCAGTTCAGTGTTCTGCATTTGGTGCTCAGATGCTGCTGTCACATATATTGAAGTATACTGCTTTGTAGAACACCTCTGTTCGGTCCACAAGGCTGGCCCTTAACATTCAGTTGCCTCCCGCATTAATTTCCCAACCCATCCATTCAAACCTCTTTGTCCTTCTAACTAGTTCCATCTTATCCTGCTTAGCAACACCCAGCTCACTAAGGAGCAATCCCGACATTATCATCAAACCTGTTATCACGAACAGAGCTGATATTGTTTGGCAAACGGATCTTTGCCACAATGAAGCTGAGCACCAGCAGGCAAGCGGGACTTGCTTTCTCCGTGTAAGCTCTTCTCTTGCCCCGCACATCTGCTGTAACCATTGCCTCTCGTACCGTATAGCTATGCCCTCTGGTCTTTGACATTATTGTTTATAAACATATAGTGCATGATACAAGATCTTATTCACTGACACGTGAAATTCTCCACATTGATCAATGGGAATTCTTCTTGTTCACCGGATTATACAGGTTTGGAGGTGTCAGGTACAGTGGACAAGGCAGGCAGCCACGGCCTGGAATGCTCTTAGCCAAGCCGACAGGTGAGGTGGCAGGATGGGATAAAGATGGTTGAGGAACCAACTTCACTTTAGACTTTAGATTTTAGAGATACAGTGTAGAAACAGGCCCTTTGGCCCACCGAGTCCATGCTGACGTGATCACCCCGCACGCTAACACTATCCTACACACAAGGGACAATTTACAATTTTTACCAAAGTGAATTAACTTACAAACCTGTACGTCTGTGGAGTGAGGGAGGACACCGGAGCACCCGTGAAAACCCACAGGGAGAACGTACAAACTCCGTACAGACCAGTACAGGAGGTCAGGATCGAACCCGCATCTCTGGCGTTGTGAGGCAGCAACTCTCTCGCTTTACCACCGTGCCGCCCCAAGTTTGCCAGCCTCAAGGTTGCGATCAGAGCCACCGGACACCCCTCCTGAGTGGCGGCTGCTGATTGTAGATGGGGGCACAAGGAAGAGGTACAGAGGGAATCAGGAGAGCTCTGCTAACATTACTTGAGCATGGTATTGTGGAGTAACTCAGCGGGACAGGCAGTATCTCTGGAGAGAAGGAATGGGTGACGTTTCAGGCCGAGACCCTTCTTCAGATTCACAGAGTCTGAAGAAGGGTCTTGACCCGAAACGTCACCCATTCCTTCTCCCCAGAGATACTACTCCAGCTTTCTGTGTCTATCTTCGGTTTAAACCAGCATCTGCCGTTCCTTCCTACACATGGTATTGTGAAGCCTGGTATGGTTGGTGGAAAGAAAATGATGATAACCTGATGGAAAATGAAGATAGTCAATCTCAGTTAGGAAGCTGTCCTCCCCTGAGACTTGTGACATCTTCACTTCTAAGACAGGCTTGGCCCGCACTCACTTGTAATGATCGACACGTTCCCTTGCCCTGAAACATATGCTGTTGCCCCGGTGCCAGAAATAAACAGCTGGACACCGCACCGACAGCTGCCATTAATAAACCCAGTGCAACAACAGGATTTTTTGGGGCAGAGAGTTCATGTAATTCCAGCTATTAATTTCAACAGCCTTATTCTTTTGTCTCTGGCATCCATAATTAAACACTCCATCACCGGGAGCCTTGCAGATTTATCTGATGCCGTGGACAGCTGGAATTTTCAGTAATGTGCTTCTGTCACGGAAACGGCCCGAGAATGATAGGAAACCAATTTAACCTGCTGTACTGTATATATGCACCCGGATAAAAGAACGGTGGCAAACTCATTCAGCTCTTAAAGGACAGGAGGGGTGGAGGGAGCAGGGAGGGGAGGTAGGAAGCGATGGAGGGAGGGAGGAAGAAGGAAAGATATAGAAATGGTGTAACCTGTATAATGAGAATGTGGGGGGAGAGTTTGTACATCTGACATTGGCGCTGGTCATTGTAATACATTGGAGCTGTCTGGTTTGTTGACCTGGTTTTTCTTCATGCATTTAGTCCTATTGACATCAACTGGGAAACACAGCACATAAAAGTAGCCTGCACCTGTTAAAGCGAGTGTCATAAAGTCATCGTCGTACAGCACGGACCTTCAGCCCAACTCGTCCATGCCGACCATGCCGTCCATTTAAACTAGTCCCATTTACCAGTATTTGTCCCATATCCCAGTTGCGTATTGTGGTTGATAGAAATAACGGGAGATTTTCAGAAGACAGCTTGGAATGTGCTAATCATTGTCGGAAGAAGAGTTCCGACCCGAAACGTCACCCATTCCATTTCTCCAGAGATGCTGCCTGACCCGCTGAGTTACTCCAGCACTTAGTGCCATCGAACTCACGGCTGGTTAAGCAGGTGAGGTTTCTGGCAAAGGCCATGGATCTCATTGATAATCAATGTGTGGCGTGGTGGGGTTTTGGGGAGAACTTCTGTGCCTGGTCCCCGCGTGCTGCCAACAAGTGATACCTGACTTTCCTAAATCAATGAGAAGAAAGTTTTTGGTGGTTATTTTTTTTTAGGCATTGCCCTCTCCAGATATTGCCTCGGGCTTTGCACCCAATCCCACCCACCAAAATACGGAAACTGCTGAGAAATATCACCAAGGGTGTCCATGCCAATCTCCTGAGAGGCGGAGTGTATTTAAGCAGTATTGGAAAAAAAATCTTCCCATTTTAATAAGCATCAATATCTCTTCCCAAACTATAATGATAATAATAATAGATGGGATTTATATAGCGCCTTTCTAGATACTCAAGGCGCTTTACATCGCATTATTCATTCACTCCTCAGACACACTCGGTGGTGGTAAGCTACTTCTGTAGCCACAGCTGCCCTGGGGCAGACTGACGGAAGCGTGGCTGCTAATCTGCGCCTACGGCACCGCCGACCACCACCAATCACTCACACACATTCACACACAGGCAAAGGTGGGTGAAGTGTCTTGCCCAAGGACACAACGACAGTATGCACTCCAAGCGGGATTCGAACCGGCTACCTTCCGGTCGCCAGCCGAACACTTAGCCCACTGCGCCATCTGTCATCCCAAACTATGAGTCCCAAGCTCAGCATCTCCTTCCCTAACGTTACCCCAAGCCCAGAAACCCCCATTATCAGATCTGCCCTGCACCCAACCAGCCCCTGCATTGGAAACCCAATTCCTACCCCACTGACCACCCGACCCCATCAAGCCCCAAGCCCCAGAGTGAGCCAGCACTCGCGATTACCCCCAGGATTTCACTCGGGCTGAGACCTTCTGCCTCTAAGGGATATTGGGTGAAATGGAGGAGCCTTCTTGCCAAAGGAAAGTCCAGGGACTTTGCCTCCTGTGGTTTTCTGCAAATCTGGCCACAATGGTTTATTAGGGGAATTGTGGGGTGGCGGGGGACATCTTTCATTTATAAGAAAGGCTGAAAATAAATTATTTTTAATATTCAAGTCAAGAATATCTAATTTTACTTCGGAGTCACGTGAGTGACTACGTGAAGAACCCGCTCAGTGCGCAGGCGCGGCATTACGCCAGCAGTGCAACAGCGGCTGCCACGGGACTTAGGCTGTCCCGTTACAGGATGAACCGGACCGTCAGGTGAGTACCCTGAGGTCGGGTTTTCTTTTACAGGTGAGCCTTTTTCTGCTTGTGTTTTTTACAGGCAGAGAAAAAGGCTCTGGAACAAAACTGTCCCCCGTTTTCCCGTTGGGGAGGGGGGCAGCAACAGGCGGTAGGAGCGTTACCCGGTGTTCCGTAATTCCCCGACACCGTGCCGAGGCCAGCCCGCTAGTACCTGAAGCAGCGGGCTGGACGCATAGCCACTCGAGAGGCATCCGGCAGGTGTTTCCCGATGTCGGACGGGACGTCTCTCCACCCGCACGGGGGGAGAGAGAGCCGCCTGAGCCGCTGGAGCGGCTAACGGAGCAGTGCCTGCGAGACGCGCTGCTTGAGGGGCGCTCTCGCTACTACAAGGCACAAAAGCTCCAGAAGAACCTGTCCCCCGCTCGACTCCAGCAGAGGAGCGTTCCATTGCAGGGGGGGCAGCAACAGGCGGTAGGAACAATTACCCGTCGCCCCGCTATCCCCATCACCGCGCCGAGCCCAGTCCCGCTAGTGCCTGAACTGCGGGCTGGATGTCTAGCCATCCGAACAGGCATCCGGCCGGTGGCGTCCGATTCGTCGGACGGGGACATGTCTCCACCTAAATGGAGGAGAGACAGCCGCCTGAGCTGCATCCAACAGCAATTGGAGCAGCTCCAGCGAGATGCGCAGAAAGAGCGCTCTCGCGGAGGGAGGTCAGGCACCCCCTCCACAGTGCTTCATGCACTGCCCTTTGCTCCCTCATTACTGGAGGCTAGTATTGGTGACCAGGGCTGGGCTGGTCTGGAACAGGGGCAGGCGGACGAATTCGGGAGTATGCCAGGGGTGCAGGAACATGAAGAGCTGTTGGGTGTGATGGACCGCTTGTAGCAACCCCACGGGCTGGAGCACCGCTGGAACCAAGAATGGCGGCCAGCATCAACCATTACTGGAAAAGGTGCTCGCTGAGGCGCTGAAACAACACAGCACCAGAAAACGGTGAGGCCCTCAAAGTAAAAAGTGTCAACAGCCAAATCTGGGGGCATGTGGGTCACACATCCAGACCCAAGAACTCAAGCTACAGCGGATCCTAAGGCTCCTGACGTCAGCCATCACAGCCTTTGCTCGTTCCGTGGAGAGCACGGAGATGGATACCTGCCAGCAGGATGTGCTGGCATTAATGTGTACCACACAATTTGAGATCAACAATCTCCGGAGGGAAACATAAGACCTGCCCTCAATCCCAAATTTGCTGGCTTGTGTAAAGCCCCAGCTGCGGAGACGGACGCGCTGCTATTTGGGAAAGATTTCAATAAAAAACTGAAGGAGATGCAGGAAGCATCAAAAACCTTCGGCCTAATGAGGGCAGGCCCAGGGACGAGCAAACCAAGACCTCCGATACCCAAGCGGCAGCACCCCACGGCATCCACCAGTCGACGTCCGCAATATGGGACTGGTGAACGCTTGGGGTCCGCACATTATCCCCAAAGATCTTTCAGATCAGGGCCCGCAGCGGACCCCCTGGAAAATGTGCCTCCCCCCAACATCGCCAGCACGTCAGAACAAAATCTTCAGGAAAATGAAGAAACAGAATCGCCAATAACCATGGAGGTAGGTGGGTCTGGTCCCTACCAGCATATAGAGAATAAGGGTGCTTTATTAACAGGGGGGAGATTACACTTGTTTAAAGAAGCATGGGGTATGGTCACGAGTGACAAGTATATACTCAACAACATTACAGGATATAAAATACAATTCATGTCAGAAAAAACGCCGCCAGTTCAACAATGGCCCCAAAGGGTATTTCTCCCTCCGTCAAAAAGAAACGTGAGGGACAAGCTGAACTGGTGAGACTTATCACAAAGGGGGTCATCGAAAAGACCAAACATGAACCTTTGGAATTTGTATCGAATATATTCACTAAAACCAAAAAAGATGGTGTCTGTCGCATCATCATTGACTTAACATCACTAAACAAATTTGTTAAGTATATACATTTCAAAATGGAGACATATGTTACTGCCAAACAACTGAATTCCAAAGGACACTTCATGGCAAGCATTTATCTTAAAGATGCTTACTATCTAGTACCCATATACAAGGATCATCGCAGATACCTAAAATTTATCTGGATGGTACAAAGCATTGCCCTATGGGCGAACTTCAGCCCAAGATTATTCACCAAAATATTGAACCCAGCCATAGCAATACTAAGAAAACAAAAACATATTGTCATGGCATATCTGGAGGATATTCTCATAGTAGGGAAAACGATGGAATTGGCTGTGGCAGCAGTATCAGCTACAAAACAGCTCCTCGAAACTCTGGGGTTCGTCCTACATCCAGATAAATCTAAGTTGAAGCCATCCACTATCATGGACTACCTGGGCTTCACAATTAACTCAGTCCATATGACTGTTACCTTGCCAAAGGCAAAAATGGTTGAATTAGCACAATCATGCAACAAATTAATGGTCAACGAGCGACCAACTATTCGACAAGTAGCAAGAGTAATGGTAGCAGCATTTCCGGCTACACAATTCGGACCTTTGCACTATCAAAAAATTTACAGAGAGCAAAGGTACGGGCAATAAAACGACATACAGGTCACTATGATCGTGTCATGAACTTACCCACTGAAGCAATATCAGAGCTACAGTGGTGGGCAGAAAACGTTTGGCATAGTTTCAGCCCTATCTTTATCACTAACCCTACTTTAGTTATTCAAACAGATGCCAGTGCTCAAGGCTGGGGAGCGACTAACTCCATATCCAGCACAAGTGGTAGATGGACTAAACTAGAGTCATCATTACTACTTACACTGGGCATTAACTATCTAGAGATGTTGGGCGCCTTTTATGGTTTAAAAGCATATTTATCTAATATGCAGCACTTGCATTTTCGGTTACAAATTGATAAATACTACGGTGATGGCTTATATTAACCATATGGGTGGCATAAAATCATTATCATGCGACAAATTGGTCAACATGATTTGGCAATGGTATGTCGAAAGACATATTTGGCTATCAGCTACTTACCTACCAGGTAAGCTAAACACCCATGCCATGAGAAAATTAAACGCCTGGGTTGCAAGTTTGAACAGACCTTACCTGGAACTGGGATTGTCCAAACAAACCATCACCACCATGTCGGCATCCCTTCGAACATCCACCAAGAGGCAGTACTTAACCAGCATCAAAAAAGGGAGAAGTACTGCCAGGAAACATGGACAACATACGAAACAGCTACAGCCACCAACATACTGGAGTTCCTGGCCATCTACACCACGATGTAGGGATCAGCTACAGTGCCATCAACACAGCGCAGAGTGCTCTTTCTGCTTATCTCAAACCAGCGGCAGGACAACAGGCGATGGGATCCCATCCACTGGTGGTAAAACTGATGAAGGGCATTTACAATATCAAGCCCCAAGCCCAGGTATACCCATATTTGGGATATCAGTGTGGTCCTGACATATCTCAGGGAATGGCCACCAGCCAGATCCCCCGGCCTCGAGCAAGCTACACTAAAGACGCTCATGTTGATGGCACTTGTATCCGCTCAGAGGGTCCAGTCACTACACCTATTGCGACTGGACAACATGATCACAGCTCCAGACCAGATCTGTCGTTATCCAGCGACTGGTCAAACAGAGCAGACCAGGAACACCTAATCCAGTCATGGCTTACCCACCAGAACCACGGTTATGTGCCATGACCCACCTACTATCCTATATAGACACAACCAGAATATTCGAGGGAGATGAAAAGCCTTGTGGGTCAGTCACAAAAACCTTATGGTGGGGTACGAGCCAAACCATTGCGAGATGGCTCAAGCAGGTGCTAGAAACTGCTGGGATAAACACTAACATGTACAAATTTTATTCCACCAGGGCAGCATCCATGTCGACGGCTAAAGAATGGACATGCCTATAGACCACATCCTGGCTACAGCAGGATGGTGGGAAGGGAAAAGACCGTTCAGAAATTTTATAATAAGCCGTTGGCAAAACCTGGTTTATTTGCAGTAAAGATTTACGAACTGCAAATATTTAATTTAAGCCCAGGGGAGCAACTTAATTCTTTGTTGTTATTGTTTAAAAAATACCATTGTGTTTTTCTACAAATAGACTCATTGGTTCATTACGATAACACTTCCTCCCTCAAGAACTTCGGCAGTGAGTGAAATGAAACTGTTACACCGTTTGAAATCACAGAGCTTTGAAATCTTCACGTAGTCACTCACGTGACTCCGAAGTAAAATAGTAAGATTAAACGAGAACTTACCAGTTTGAAGTTTGATCTGTATTTTATGAGGAGTTACGATGAGGGATTACGTGCCCTCCGCTCCCACCCTCATTATATGGATCAAACTAATAAATTGATGTCTCCTTATCTTTACTATGTTTACTTCAAAATAACTGTGTCTATCTGTGATTCCACACCGCTGCTTGGAAGTATGCCGCGCCTGCGCACTGAGCGGGTTCTTCACGTAATCCCTCATCGTAACTCCTCATAAAATACAGATCAAACTTCAAACTGGTAAGTTCTCGTTTAATCTTACTATTAGCACATGCACTGGGAACCGAACAATGAAATTCTTACTTGCGTCAGTTTTTTGCAGGCACATTAATGCAGCAACACCACAAATAAATAGACAATAAACAATAATACAATAGATGATGTTATTGAAGGGAACCAGACCACATCAGTGCAACCAAAATAAGTAGTGCAGACCTAATGCAAAATCCACAGATATATTTCAGTGTTCAAGTAGAGTTATGCAGGGTGATTCAAGAGATTGATGGTTGACAGGAAGAGGCTGTTGTTACTTTAGTTTAGTTTAGAGATACAGCGCGGAAACAGGCCCTTTGGCCCACCGAGTCCGCGACGACCAGTGATCCCGTACATTAACACTACCCTACACACACTAGGGACAATTTAACATTTATACAATTTTACCAAGCCAATTAACCTACAAAATTGTACGTCTTTGGAGTGTGGAGGGAAACCGAAGATCTCGGAGAGAACCCATGCAGGTCATGGGGAGAACGTACAAACTCCGTACAGACAGCACCCGTAGACAGGATCGATCCGGGGTCTCTGGCGCTGTAAATGCAGTAGGTCTACCGCTGAGCCACCGTCTTGCCCTTCTTGTTGAACTTCTCAGTAATGGTGGATGAAGAGGTTTCAGTTCATATTCATAGTCATGAAGAGATTTCTGTTTTGATTAAAGGCACGTGATCTGATTCTTGCTCCGCTGCTTGTGAATTCACCATGTGCAGAGTGAAGATGTGGTCCCACATTATAATAGAGATTGCACTTCAATATTACTTCAATTCTGGTAAACTTTTCCCTCAACAAATTGTGCTTTTTTTCTGCATGGTTCGGATGTGAAAGGAACAATTTGTCTCTTGGATGTGTGAAAGAATGGGTTATCAAGTTTGAAATCTGGTTGCTTATCGCAGAGAGATTGTGGCTGCAACGTGCCCTTCCAGTTGAACTCGTGGCTGGTTATTCAGGCGAGGCTCAGAGAACAGGAAAGGATGAAGGAACAATTTATCTCTTGGCCCAGTGTCTGATCTATGAGGTCGTAGACGTCTATCCAGCATTCCACAGGACAGGAGTGATCAATCAGCTCAGAACTGATACCCCCTTTAACGTTTTGTCATCATTATGGACACAAATCCATTTTGGATGCTTGATATTTTAATAATTGCTTCAGAAATGAAAAAAATAAATTGGGTTAAAAATAAATACAAATAAAAGGTAGGATTATCTCAGTGCTTGCCAACGCCTTCATCTCCTGCCTCAGAGATATTTCAACCATTATGGGCTTGATCATTGGTACTTTTTTGCATTTCTTTCATTCATTTGGTCTATGTCTCCTCTATATCACCGTCTATATCTCTCGTTTCCCTCTCCCCTCACTCTTAGTCTGAAGAAGGGTCTCGACCCGAAAAGTCAGCTATTCCTTTTCTCCAGAGATGCCGCCTGAGTTACTCCAGCACTTTGTGTCTATCTTTGGTTTAAACCAGCATCTGCAGTTCCTTCCTACAGGATCAGGGTTGTGCAGGTTGGCAGCTGTTCCTGAATCTGGTGATATGCGGCTTTGGGACTTGGATCTTCTGCCCGATGGTAGCAGCAAAAAGAGGGTTTGACCCAGATGGCGTGGATCCTTGATAATAGATGCCACCTTCTTGAGGCAGCAACTCATGTGGATGCTTTCAGTAACGGGGAGCCCATAAGAGTGCAAAGAATTTGAGAAAGAAGTGATAAGACACTTTTGAATGCCCGGACTCTGAAAAACCTAGGGTACGAACTGCCAGGCGTTTAACTCCAGAAATAGAGGAGCTGCTGTCAGAAATACACGGCTCGGCTGCATGAAGGCAGAATCTGGTTGGGCGATTTCCTTTGAAATGCTTTGAACCTTTCAAGCTGATGTACCTTTCTTCTTGATGTGGAATGAACGCCTCACAGAAAGTTAAGATATTTCAAATCCACTTAAACACTGGGATGTGTTTTGATTACTTCCGAGCATCCTCTCCACTACTGAAAATTAACTATAGCAAGTAAGGAATCTCATCCCTTCAGATAGTAATTGATTATAGAAATTTTAAACAAAGCATATTAATTAGTTAATTAATGTTCATATGTTCTTAATTTCTAGGAGCAGAATTAGGCCATTTGGCCTATTAAGTCTACTCTGCCATTCAATCATGGCTGATCTATCTTTCCCTCTCAACTCCATTCTCCTGCCTTCTCCCCATAACCCTTGACACCCGTACTAATCAAATTAGACATTTGCATGTCTCACTTTCCTTTTTTCAATGTAATCATTTTAAAATCTTTTTATTCCATTTCTCAGTAGTTGATCTGACAGTGAATATTTCCTTGTCTGCTTTTTTTTTCCTGAGTTTTCGATCTTAGAAACACAAAGCAAGAACCAGGGAATTGTGTCAAATCTGTTGCACAGGTCCGAGTAGACTGCATCAACCAATACATTTTAATTGCAGGTGCAAAAAATTCAATCGACCTGAATATCTTAAATGTTATGGGAGTACCTCAGTTCATTATGCTCTTAGGGAGTAGGTTCCACATTTCATTTGGGTAAAAATATTCCTCCTCAAATCTCCTCTAATTCTACTATCCCTTATCTTAGACCTGAGCCCTCTGTTTAGAGGTGAATATTCTATCGAACGTCTACAGGTGTATGGTAGAGAGCATCCTGATTTATTGCATCACGGCCTGGTTCAGCAACTCGGACGTAGGAGATCACAGAGAGTGGTGGACAGTGTCCGATACATCACAGGTACTGACCTCCCCACCATTGTAGGGAGGTAGAAGATGCTCTGACTCAAAAAGGCAGCCAATATCATCAAAAACGACACCACCTTGGGCCACACTCTCATTTTGCTATAGCATTGAGACAAAGCATGAAGGCGTGCACCACCAGACTCAGGAACAGCTTCGTCCCCTTTGTCAACAGGCTTCAGAATGGCCCTTACATAAACTAGAGTACAATCCCGATTCTCCTCTACCTCATTGCAAACATTGGACTTTTTTCTCTGGAACTGTTACGCTACAATGTGGAGAATTATTTTTTTGCACTCTATGTTTCTCTCTCAGCTCTACCGATTATACTTGAGTTTAGCTTGATTACATTCATGTATATTTTCATCTGATTTGATTAGATGGGGCGCAAATCAAAGCTTCTCACCTGATAATAATAAACCTAAACATGGAACCTTGGCAAATGCAAAATAATTATTAGGGTTTGATTTTGGTGGGGAAATTGTGTGGTGTTTCATCGTCAGTTATGTAACGTTTAACAAATGTGTTATTAATGATCTGGGATGAGATTATAACCTGATCGGATAGCAGTGCCATTATCCTACATCAGTTGCAAGCAGGTCAGAAAGGAATTGAATTTTAGCAGAAGCTGAATTAGTCCTTGATAGATCTTTCAATCAGGTAATGTAAGAGCAACTTAATTTGTTCCTGTTATAATTTTCATACCGCTATGAGTTTTTTATGACTGAATTAAAATTGTGAAATGAGGTACAGAAAAAGAACTATCAGGCAATAATTCAAGCTCAGCACATGATTGGTGATTAAAATACTGTTAAATTGGTTATATAACAGCTAGCAATGATGTATATTTCTTCTTTCAAATCAATCGGCAATATTGACTGCCCTTGAAGACAAGGATGTCATGCCTTGCTTCAAATGTAACGATGATTACATGGCTATGACATGATAAACAAATTTTCACCATTCAATATTGTGACACATCTCCAGTGCATAATAGTTTGGTCAGGCAATATTCAAACTCTGATTTGTGTTTTGTCGCCTCATGTTGAACGAGGTGTGGATTATACATTACTGCTGCTATTGTGAACACAGTCACTGCATCAATCCCTGACCAAATTAAATGTGTGAGAAGGAACTACAGATGCTGGTTTACACCAAAGATAGACACAAAATGCTGGAGTAACTCAGCGGGACAGGCAGCATCTCTGGAGAAAAGGAATGGGTGACGTTTCGGGTCGAGACCCTTCTTCAGACTGACCCTAACCCTAACCCAAACCCTGGGACCTTTGTTCTCCAAAAGGCAGTGGGGGTCAGAATGAGCGTTACTTACATCACACGAGTTTGTGCTGCGATGTGATTTACAAGACCATATGAACAACATATGAGCAACAACTTGCATTTTTGTTACTTTGCTCACAGTTCATTGGTACCTCCATTCCAAGATGAAAAGAACACAAGAAAATAGGTGCAAGAGCAGACCACCTTGGCACACGTCTGCCCCACCATTCAATAGATCAACACTGACCTGCCCCAACTCAATTCTTCTGTGCCAGTCGCCCATCTCCCTGAAATCCCCCAATCTTTCAAAAATGTACATACCTCCTCTTCAAGTACTGCCAAAGATTTAGCCTCCACAACGAGATGGCATTTGGACAGCGCAGTGGTACTGTGGTAGAGTTGCTGCCTTATGCCGTCAGAGACCCGGGTTTGATCCTGACTACAGGTGCTGTATGTACAGAGTTTGCACGTTTTCCCTGTGATTGCGTGGATTTTCTCCAGGTGCTCTGGTTTCCTCCACATCCCAAAGATGTACAGGTTTGTAGGTTAATTGGCTTCTGTAAATAATTATGAATGATCTTCGGTGGGTATAATAGTGCTCGTGTACGGGTGATCGTTGGTCGGCCTGGACTCTGTGGGCCGAACGGCCTGTTTCCACGCTGCATCTCTAAATTAAACCAAATGAAACTAAACTAAGCTGAGGGGGTCACAAGTGCTCTTCACATCTAGGTTCATTAATAAATGCCATTGAGAACTCTGGGTGGTCACGATCTGTGCTAATTAATTTAGTTTGGAGATACAGTGCGGAAACAGGTTCTTCGGCCCACCGAGTCATCGCTGACCATTAACACTACCCTACATACACTAGGGACAATTTTACATTTATGCCAAGCCAATCAGCCTACAAACTTGTATGTCTTGGGAGTGTGGGAGGAAACAGTAGATCTCGGAGAAAACCCACGCAGGTCACGGGAAGAACGTACAAACTCTGTACAGACAAGCACCAGTGGCCAGGATCGAAACCAAGTTTCTGGCGCTGTAAGGCAGTAGATCTACCTGTACGCCACCATGCCAGCACAAATGTTCTTCGCTGTAGATACTCATCTAGGAACATTAACTAATGTAAACAGGAAGGAACATTGCGCATTTATTTCTCATGATTAATGTAACTGGTACAGCTCACCTCCTATCAATATATCTACATATTTTACATGTGCCTTCTATGGTGTAGAACAATAAATCATATCGTGGTTATGTTACAGTTTTGAACTACAGAGAGACCATCGACATATTGCTTGATAAAACTTCTACGTATAAGAAAAATAATTGTTACCTTTTTTCGTCAACCAGGAAATATGTTAAATGACTGATTTCAATAAATTCAGAGTATCTTCAACAACTATATCAGGTTCAATATGATCCTTTAGGTGGATGCTTTGTGAAAAACAAAGCTTTTTATTCGCTTACAGGTCTATGGGTTCATAGATCCACAGTTTCTTTAGCCCAACTCATCCATGCCAACCTATCTACGCTGGTCTCGTACCTTGTACCGTGTGGTCATCACTCCCGAAGAGTCCACCAAGGACTATACTGGAAGTTGACGAGAGTGTGTCTGGTCCAGTGGGGGCTGTGCAGTCTGTGGGCCTGGATGGAGGTCTTGAATGTTGCGTAGGTGGGCATGTCAACAGAGGATTGTGGGAGGGCATTCCAGAGGGAAATTACTTTTGGGGAAAATGACTGGATGTAGGGAGCAGTTGTTGAACTACAAGTTGCTTGTTGTGGCTTCATCTGGATCTTGTTGTTGACGTCTTTGACGTCTCATTTGCCTGCTTTTGGCCCGCACTCCTCTAAACATTTCCTATCCATGTACCTGGTCAAATGACTTTCAAATGCTATAATTGTACCTGCCCGTACCATCACCTCTGGCAGCTTGTTCCATACATCCTCCACCCTCTGTGTGAAAATATTGTCTCTCAGGTCCTCTTAGTGTTGAGATTAGTGAAGTGAAGGTCCACATAAACGCAAGCAGTAGCGTCTCCGGCAATGTTGTGCTGTTGTTGCACCATTAATCCCTTCGGCCAGGTTGCTACTATTTCCGAAGACGATGCCTGCATCATTTTATGATTATGTTATGTGTTAGAAATATCATGAGCTCTTGTCTGGAGTACTTCAGTAGAGTGGAATTCCTCAGTTGATGTTCCCTCTTTTGGGTGTGACACCGGTTGCCTTGAGGAATCTAGCAAAATCCTTGAATTCTCCTCAACCTCAGGAGAATGATGGAAAGCCTGAATAGAGTGGATGTGGAGAGAATGTTTCCATTAGTGGGAGAGTCTAGGACCAGAGGCCATAGCCTCAGAATAGAAGGATGTACTGTATTCTAGAAAGGAGATGGGGAGGAATTTCTTTAGTCGGAAGATGGTAAATCTGAGGAATTAATTGCCACAGATGGCCGTGGAGGCAAAGTCAGTAGGTATTTTTAAGGTGCAGAATGTGTCAAAGGTATAGCTCAATGGTAGAGCATTTGACTGCAGATCAAGAGGCCCCTGGTTCAAATCTGGGTTCCCCTTCAAAATTTACTACTTGATTAGTATTATTATTATGGGGAGAAGGCAAGAGAATGTGGTTAGGCGGGAGAGATCGATCATGCATGATTGAATGGTGGAGTAGACTTGATGGGATGAATGGCCTAATTCTACTCCTATAACTTATGAACATGAACCCTCAACCATGGGTCAGGGGTTATCTTTGAGGTGAAAGAGGCCAGCGATCGGCTGCAGGACGCCTGATTTGTGCCTGGAAATTAAAATATATTTGATTGTAATCATTTGACATTAGATTCAGTTGGCTCATACTGTTTGAAATGAAGTTGGCAGCGTTGGGTAATTTTTGAAGTATCTGTGAATAGTTTTAGGCGTTCACAGCTCTTGAAATTCAATTTCATGCTAATCACCATTTCTCGGGCCCACAGAGCCTGATAAATCTATCCTTACCACTAATCAGAGTAAGCGCATCTCTCAGTGATGCTGAATACATCATATTTAGCAAAACAGCCTTGGCTCACTGTGCTGTTTGAAAGGATGAGTCTACTGAATAATAATTCCTTGACCACAGAAAGGAAATGGAAAATGTTCTGAATAATAATAGGGGAATCTGTTTTACCGCGGTTTTGTGAAACTGCCTTTCTCACAAGAGAAGCTTACGAATGATTTGAGCGAAACTTTGAATGTGGAATCAGCAACCATTTATCTGTAGACTGAACAAACCATAATTGCTCGTGTGGAGATAAAACGGGAAATATAATATCTAACATAATGGAAATCCAGTCATTTTATTTATTTATATTTTTACATGTGAGGAATTTAAAGTAAGGCTTCATGTTCCTTCTCCAAAGACCATGAGTCCGAAAGGCAATGTTGAAAAAATAATAAAGGTTTTCCAATTGTCTAACAGCTTCGATAATCCAGAAGATCCCAAAGTGCTTCACAAGCAACAAAATACCTCTTTAAAAAAAAGACTCTGGAGTGCTGGAGTAACTCAGCGGATCAGGCAGTACTGTGGGCGAAGCGGTAGAGTTGTTGCCTTACAGCACCAGAGACCCGAGTTTGGTCCTGACTACGAGTGCTGTCTGAATGGAGTTTGCATGTTCTTCCTTTGACCACGTGGGTTTTCTTCGGGTGCTGCAGTTTTGTCTCACATTCCAAAGCGTGCAGGGTTGTAGGTTAATTGGCTTTAGGATAGAACTAGTGTATTGGTGATCGTTTATCGGTGGACTGAAAGGCCCGTTTCCACATTGTATCTCTAAACTGAAACTATCTCTGGAGAACATGGATAGGTGAATAAGGGCCCTGACCTGAAATGGCACCTGTCCATGTTCTCCAGAAATGCTGCCAGACCTGCTTAGTTATTCCAGCATTTAGTGATGCTTTTTGTAAACCAACATCTGCAGTTACATGTTTCTCAACAAAATACATCGAGTTCATTAACTGATATACTGTAGGTTATTTATGCTCAACTTCCACATCACACAATCATTTTAAATTGCCACCGTTGATCTTCCAAGTTGCTGCTCACCACTGCCATGGGAAAGCTGATCTACATGCTGCAGTCACAAAGTATTCGTATCATCCATTTTGATTTCAATGAGGATAAGATGGCTTCTGAAGCCTGGAGTTTGCCAGGATTGCAGGTTCCCACTAGTGCAGGCAGCTGTTGACTGCACTTATCTGCACAGTAGGTTCCCTTTAACAGCCCGGACCTTTTCACGGGAGAGAGGGGAGGGAGGATAGAGATCTGGTTGCCTTTGAAAGTGTGCCTTTAAAGCCTGCCCCCATTCCCACCTCTCTCCATCTTTACATGTGTCCTGGGAGCAGCACAGTGGCACAGCTGGTAGACCCGCTGCTTCACAAAGCCAGAGTCCAGGGTTCGATCCTGAACTCAGAAGTTGCCTGTGTGGAGTTTGCACGCTCTCCCTGAGACTGTGTGGGTTTCCTCTGCGTGCTCTGGTTTTCAACTCACATCCCAAATTTTACGTCCCCTAATAATAATGCATGTTTCCGATGCAAACTGCTTGCAAACAGTTTCAATGTCTCGTTAGTCAACAGCACAGCTTTTGCAGGTGATCTAAATAAATACTGGAAATATACATGACTATAGTTTAGTGCATCAAAAATAGGTGAAAAACAATTTTGAAGCATAACTCTTGTTTGTTTTACCTGCTAAATCAAACTTCATTTCCAAGCCCTGCTCTTGATCATTAACTCCAATTATTTTTCTCTTTATCAAATACGGCCCAACCTTTACACATTAATTTCCCAGTCTAACTCCCATCAGTGGCTTCTTGCTTTAGATACCTTTAATCAATTTGGAGTGAATTATACTTTCATTACTCACTTGGGCCACGCAGTTATGCCAAAGATACAATCCTTGTGGACACGTAATCACACAATAAGCAATGAGGCCATTTGGCTCACTGGACTTGGACTGACCCCTTGAAAGAAATATCATTATATATCACCTGCTCTTTCCCCACAACTGAATAAATATTACCTTATAAATATATATCAATAAAATTCCTTTTAAAGGAAAACTGCTACATTTGTTTATTTTTTATTTGATATAATCTTCATGCGTATTGATTATATTTATCAATCTACCAAATTATAGTCATGGAGCTCTGAGGACCAAAAGGTCCAAGCCAACCATCAAACTAATATCATTTAGAAACATAGAAACATAGAAAATAGGTGCAGGAGGAGGCCATTCGGCCCTTCGAGCCTGCACTGCCATTCAATATGATCATGGCTGATCATCCAACTCAGTATCCTGTACCTGCCTTCTCTCCATACCCCCTGATCCCTTTAGCCACAAGGGCCACATCTAACTCCCTCTTAAATATAGCCAATGAACTGGCCTCAACTACCTTCTGTGGCAGAGAGTCCCAGAGATTCACCACTCTCTGTGTGAAAAATGTTTTTCTCATCTCGGTCCTAAAGGATTTCCCCTTTATCCTTAAACTGTGACCCCTTGTCCTGGATTTCCCCGATATCGGGAACAATCTTCCTGCATCTTCCTTACATTAATCCCACATGAATCCAATTTATTTTATTCTCACCACACACTCTCATCAACTGCCTTCAGATTCTACTACATGGGCCAATTCTCAGAACTAAGCAACCTACCAGCCTCCATGTCTTTGGGATCCAGAGCACTTGGAGAAACCCATGCAAGCACAGGGAGAATGTGCAAACTCCACTCAGACACTACCTGAGGCCATCATTGAGCAGTTCCACTGGAGCTGTGAGGTGACTGAACCATCCAATCAACAAGTAGACAGCAGTCCTGAACTACTGGAGACCCACGGACTATCTTTAATCGGAATTTTACTGGACTTTACCTCACACCAAACTTTATTCCCTTTATCATGTACAGTCTTTTCGCTGACTGGTTAGCACACAACAAAACCTTCTCACTGTACTCTTGACAATAAACTAAATTAAACTAAACTAAACTCACCTTCTGACTGAGCCGCATTTATCTAAACTCATTGGAAAGGTAAAGAATCGAAAATCACATTGAACGTGAGAGTTTCACAGTTTGAAATTATTTCATTCAAGATGTTGACGAAAAGGTTGTGGGATTGTTATAAAATGTAACTTCACCAGTGTTGGAAATGGAGTGAAACCTGCCATCATCTCCTGCCTTGCATATACGAGACTCCAGCTCCACATCAATCTGTCTGATGGTTACCTGCTCTGCCTTAGAAACCAATCCATTGTATTAAATTATCACATGCAGTTAATCAAGGAGAAAGCTCATTAACAGCTTTCTAGGTCATTAAGAACAGGTACAAAGTCTATATTTTTAATTTTTAAGAGGCAACTTCTTATCGATCGTAAATGCTTAAGTGGTTCCAAGTTTGATAGGTGATAATGTGTTCAAATTAATTGCATATAATAGTTGGAAATCTATGTTACATTGGTAAAATAAAGTATTCAAGATCGGGAAACAAACTGCAGGAATAAACAAACACAAATTATATATGCTAAAATGCAAATAGGAAGAAAGGGAATGATTATAAATAAACCTTTGGTTCCATTCTGGAATCACTCAGCCTCTCCTCGCTTAAGTGGTTTCCATGGTGATGGGCCCTAGAAACAGGTTTAAAAAGGGGTTTGGCATCAATATTCAAACATTGAGGAATATAAAAGCTAATTCTTCCAAGTGAACAGTCAAGTAGATGCACAGAGTCTCTTGCCCACAGTAGGTGAATCGAGGACCAGAGGATATAGGTTTAAGGTGAAGGGGAAAAGATTTAATAGGAATCTGAGGGGTAATCATTTCACACAAAGGGGTGGCGGGTGCACGGAACAAGCTGCCGGAGGAGGTGGTTGAGGAAGGGACTATCCCAAAATTTAAGAAGCAGTTAGACAGGTACATTGATAGGGCTGGTTTGGAGGGACATGGACCAAATGCTGGCAGGTGAGACCAGTGTAGCTGGGACATGTGGGCAAGTTGGGCCAAAGGGCTTGTTTCCACACTGTATCACTCTATGACTCTATGTCCATCAACATACATCTCAATTGTCAACCCAGAGAGACATATCCTTCTCAACACCAGATCCACCCTCCTCAATTCAGTCTAAAGTCTACACCTGCCATAGGCATTATTATTATTAATTTTAATTCTAAACTTTATTAACCTGTTCAGTGCCACGCCTGAGTATACTCGGGTCATGGCCAATAGTGAGGGAAGAAGATTGGACTTTATTGTCTTCCATCACAGTGAGGAATGTGGGGAATCTGCTGTGGTGGATGTTTATGTTAACTTTTATATAGCTGTGTGTCTTGTTGCTTTTTTTGGTATCGCTGGATGGTAATTTGCATATCACTGCACTTCAATTGGTACACGTGACAATAATAGTCCTTTGAAACCTTTGATAGTGAATGAAAAACTTGGCAGTGAACAGGTTAAGGGCGTTATTTTACCTCTGAATCTGTAAGTCTGCATCTTCCCAATGCCTTATCTATTGTGCCTGAGTTTGCACTGGTTGTATCTGTTATATCTGTTTGGATATCATGCGCTCTCATCTTAAAGTCATATGTTTTTGCGTTCAAATCATACCAGGGACTTCATTGGAAGATTCCAAGCTTACCACGTTGAGGGAGTGCTGCACTGCTAGTGGTGCTGTCTTGTTTTCTGAAGTGTTTTTTGAAGTGAGACCTCAAACGCAAGAGCCTGTTTCCAAGCTGTGTGATTCCGTGAGTCTATGACCATCATTAACACGTGGACTGAGCTAGGACAGCACAATGGTTCAGGAAGCTGCAGGGAGGGGGTAAATGCAAGCATCCCTCTATCATAGAGACTGCCTTAACAATGTCGAAGGACAGAGAAAGGTCATTCAACCTATCGGGTTTAAACTGGATCTTTGAAATAGCTCCCCGTTCAGTTTCCTCCTATTTGGTCTTTCTGCAATTTTTTTCCTTTTACAAATATTAGAAATATAATTCCAATTCTTTACACCATTAAATTTGCCTGCAGCAGTACATTCCAGAAGGGCAACCATCATAACCACCAAGATGCCAAAAAGTTAAGAATTGAAAATTCCTGTCCCACTATGGCAGTGTGAGCATCTGAATGCAGCCAGGACATTTTTATCACTAGAAAACTGATCATTTAAAGCTGCCCAATTGTTGTAAAATTATTTGGTTTGGTTATGACCCCCCCCATGGAAGGGAAGCTGCAGTCTTTCTGCAGTCAGGCCTGTAGAGTCATATTATTCAGCACAAAAACAGACACTTCAGCCCAACTCAGCCGTGCCAACCAAGATGTCCCATCTAACTAATTACTTCACTCTCCCTGTACAATGCTCTTGCATTCATGATTCATATTAATTTATGTTGAAGCAAGTCACTGAGTTGAAACAACATGAGGCAAATCATGTTATAGGTTTGGGCATCAAATAATGACCGAGAATACACTATCCTCTTTACAGACATCTGCCAAATGGCAACACATGCTTCACTGCTTTCTTTGATGAGAAACTGCAAAACTCAGTTGGAGCATTGTCCCCTCTGCGATATCACAGGTGGTGGGGCCATTATCTTCTTTCAGCGACTGCAGAGCGATGTGCTTTCCTAAGAAGTATCATCTTGGGAGATTTTGATCAAAATCTTGCGAAAAGGTAAACCGGTTTTTACTTAAGATTACCTTTTTTCAGTTGACGGTTCCCTCTTAAGAAAAAAAACCTTATATATAGATATTGATATATTCAGCACTGCCAAAGCATTTTACAGTTTCTGCAGGACTTTGTCGAGTGTGTTCAGTGTTGTATTGAACATCGAACATCGAAAAGTACAGCACAGGAACAGGCCCTTCAGCCCACAATATGCACAATAATGCCAAGCTAAACTAATCTCACCTGCCTACACGTGATGGATGTCAAAGGTTTCAAAGCTCTTTTATTGTCACGTACAAATGTAAATTGTCTCTAGAGTGTGTAGGATAGTGTAAATATGCAGGGATCGCTGGTCGGAGCAGACCTGCTGGGCTGAAGGGCCTGTTTCCGCGCTGTACCTCTAAACTAAAAAGCATAACTCCAAAGACGTACAGATTTGTTGGTTAATTGGCTTGGGTTTATGTACTTGGTATAAGTGTATATACTTGGTATAGTGTGTGTAAGTTTGGTTTAATGTGTGGGGATCGCTGGTCGATGTGGACTCGGTAAGCCAAAAGCCCTATTTACACGCTGTCTCTCTAAACGAAACTAAACTAAATATCCATATTGGAGGAATTGTGGATTTTGCAGAGAGAGTTCCCATATTGGGAAATGTGTTAATATGATGTATCTTATTGACTAAAATGGTCAGGATGCGAGTCAAGGTTGGAAGTGAGACCTCTTACTATGGGAAACTTACAGTGACCAATTGAACTGCCAACCAGCCAGTCTTTGAGACGTGGGAGGAAATTGGGGCACTCGGGGGAAACCCACATGATCACAGATAGAACTTGTAACCTCCATAGAGACCCCACCAGCGGCCAGGATTCAACGTGGGTTAATAGAGCTGTGAGGCAGCAGTTGTACAAGTGGAGCTATTGCATCAACTTCAATGCTGTCAGGCAGAGAGTTCCAGGGTTCGGACCTGGATGACTGTGTGTATCATTATTTCAAGTCCTTTTCTATGGAGGTGATAAGATTAACGTGTCCAACTAATCCAAAACGTGTGCCCAGAAGTCATGGTAGGTCTGTAGGTTAATTGGCTTGGCTATAATTGTAAATTGTCCCCAGTGTGTGTAGGATAGTGTTAGTGTGCGGGGCTCGTTGGTCGGCGTGGACTCGGTGGGACAAAGGGCCTGTTTCCACTCTGTGTCTCTCAACTAAAGACAGAAGCTTTTCTCCTTTGGAAATGAAGAAATCATAAAGGTTGATTTATGGTTAGTAGTTGGGAATGAGATGGGGAGGCATTATTGCACTGGCTGTGGTTCCACCATCAATTAAGCCTCTTTAACATGCAGGAAGGAACTGCAGATGCTGGCATAAACTGAAGATAGACACAAAAAGCTGGAGTAACTCAGCGGGTCAGGCAGCATCTATGGAGAAAAGGAATAAGTGACGTTTTGGACGTCAGACTGAGAGTCAGGGAAAAGGGAAATGGGAAATATAGGTTCCTTTTCCCATGGCTTTCAGTCTAAAGAAAGGTCCCCACCCGAAATGTCACCTGTCCCTTTTCTCCAGAGATGCTGCCTCACCCGCTGAGTTACTCCAGCTTTTTGCGTCAAGCCTCTTTAACGTGATAGTTTTCAGCGCACCTTTACCTTTGCTTTGCAAGTGTGAGGGTTTTACGTTTACAGGGAAGCAGAGTCATGTAGCAACTCCTCGATACAGAAAGTCCCTTGACTGAAAGATTCCAAAAGCAACTCTTGAATTGCATTCCATGCATTGGAAGAAAACATTACTCTGCAGGGAAAGAAAGTGTCTTTGATCATGTGTTAGACTTTGTAAGCGCAGGGGGCACATCGCATCGTTCCACCACAGTATATCTCACTGGAACACCTACTTTTACACCATCGCTAATGCAGCTTGGTGCTCATTAATTTTGGGGCAGCTGTTTCTGGGAAGTGGGGCCGGATGGATGCACTTGAGCAAAACGACTGCAGGTGGAGCTCTTGTACCGTTAGAGCCCCTTAACGGAGCCCGAGGCTGTGAGTCAGTCTTCTTTATACTTAATCATTGATGTTACAGGATCTCCCCTTTAGGTGGATGTGTAGAAATTCAGATGACAGTAAGACTATTTCTAATTGCTAACATTAGTCATGAACTCGTCTCAGATGGTAGCTATTGTATTTGGTGGCTTGTGGTCACCAGCATGACACTGAATGGCTCCATTTTCTGGTGCTGTTAGAGGACCCATTCAAACCCATTGGGGATCACTTTGATTTATCGGGCTGTTTGGGATAACTGCAAGGTCGGACTGGATGCTGGTTTTATGTTGCACCCAATATCCATCGCGTTCAAGGGCGACATAATAAGTCAGTACCAGCAGCATTTTCATTTTCATCCCCAGTAGATTGCAGGTTTAGCTGAGCGGGGTGGGGGGATGTTTTGTGTTAAATGCAATGCTGCGCTTCCTTGCAGGGTTGTGGTGGCGGTGGGTGGGGTGGGGTGCGGGGGGGGGGGGGGGGGGGGGGGATAACCAACAAAAATGATAGGAAAGGAATAGAACATGTTTTAATGATCTCTTGATTGTGGGAACCAAGAAGGAGATCAGCGGTAACATCCAAATGGCCTTCTGCAGTGTTGTGCTAATCTATGATTCTCCACCGATATTGCCCGCACATCTGCATAACAGGTGTCCCTAAGGCCAGCTCACAAGAAGATCGCTGCAAAGTACTATTGGACCATTGAAGAATTCTGAAGGAATGTCATTGATTCTTCAGCAGGCAGGGAGCTGTGGAGGGCTTCTGCATCCCTGCATTACTCCCCAGATTCAGGAGTGATCTGGAGATGAGATACCAGGGCATCACCCCTTCAACACCCGCTGCTGGACAGTGCTGAGTCCAGGGGCTCGCCATAAATGTACGGAGTTAAGGCGTTGTCCTCTCCGCTATAGGAAGGATGTTGTTAAGCTGGAAAGGGGTGCAAGAAAGTTTCACCAGGATGTAATCAAGAAGGGTTTCGGCCCGAAACGTTGCCTATCTCCTTCGCTCCATAGATGCTGCTGCACCGGCTGAGTTTCTCCAGCATTTTTGTGTACCTGTAATCAAGACTCAAGGACATAAGTTATAAGGAGTGGCTGGATTGGCTAGGACTTTTTTCACTGGGGCATAGGAGGCTGAGGGATGACCTTCAGGTGGACGAAAGTTCACAGTCTTTTTCCCAGGGCAGAAGAGTTCTAAACTGGAGGGCGTAGGTTTAAGGCGAGAGGGTCAAGATTTGAAAGAGGCATGTGAGGCACATTCTTCATGCAGGAAATGGAAAGAGCTGCTGAAGGAAGTTGTGGGTGGTTTCACTGATGCGTTTTATAAGATATTTATACAGGTGCGTGGATAGAAAATGTTCAAATGAAACATTTGGTGTAAACCAGCATCTGCAGTTCCTTCCTACACGATGCTAAAATGGACATTGGGCAATCACAGGTAGATGGGACCAACTTATCGATGAAGTAGGAATAAGGACCTGCGGATGCTGGTTTACCAAGGAAAGACACAAGATGTTGGAGTAACTCAATGGGTCAGGCAGCCTTTTGGAGAACATATATAGATGACGTTTCAGCTTGGGAACCATCTACTGTCAAAAACTCAGGCTCAGCTGAAAAACCTGGCCAGCATGGACAAGTTGGGCCGAAGGGCCTATTTCCATGTTGTAAAACTCGATGAAGAAGGGTCTTGACTTGAAACGTAACCCATTCCTTTTCTCCAGAAATGCTGCCTGACTCGCTAAGTTACTCCAGCATTTTGTCTCTGTCTTGGCTGACTATATTTTCCCAGCTTTGCAGCTGTCCATGAAGTACAACACTATAATTTTGCTGTCACCGATTATAAAGATTGGTGGCGGCAAGTTTATTTTACTTAATTATAATACTTTGAGATAATTTCTGGCACTTAATAATATTGTTAAATAAATATGTTATTTTCTTTATTTGTTAACATAAATTTTAATCCTTTCAAATCAGAAAAAAATGACTAATGTAATGTTGGCCTTCATAACATGAGGAGTTGAGTATAGGAAAAAAGAGGTCCTTCTGCAGTTGTACAGGGCCCTAGTGATACCACACCTGGAGTATTGTGTGCAGTTTTGGTCTCCAAATTTGAGGAAGGACATTCTTGCTATTGAGGGAATGCAACGTAGGTTCACGAGGTTAATTCCCGGGATGGCGGGACTGTCATATGTTGAAAGAATGGAGCAACTGGACTTGCATGGAATACACTAACATGGATTTGTTTTTTTTAATTGTGTTCTATCGCACTAATGTTTTGTTTTTGCACAGTCATTTTCTATTTACTGTCATGGCAAATGTATGTATAATTTATGCTTTGAGCGTTGTCTGGGTCTAAATGCCTGTGATGCCGCTGCAAGCAAGATTTTTTATTGTAACTCTAACTCACTGTACTTGTGCATCTGACAATATGTAGACAGGACCTGCAGATGCAAAAAAGAGGCCCCTTTTCTTACCTTCAGTTCCCTTCTCTATACTTTAATTCTGAAGAAGAGTCCCAACCCAATACATCATCCATCCCTTTTCTCCAGAGATACTACCTGACCCGCTGAGTTACTCCCAACACTTTATGTCTACCTTCCATATGACAATAACATTGATTTAACTTGATTTGAATGCTCCTCGGCAGTTTCTGGGGAAATGGTTAGTAAGTCCTGGGTTGTTTATTATAGGGGTACGAAAAATTCCACCAGGAAATGAGCGGGCTAATTTGACAGTCAATTTTAAGATACCCAGAAATGTTCGTTCTGTCTCTCCCCTGCTCTCTCCTCCTTCTCTCTTTCATCTTGCTCTTCTACTCTTGTATCTCCATCTTTCCTTCTCTCCATCTGTTCGCTCTCCATCCCTCTCCCTCTTTCTTCCCCATTCTGTCACTCTTCCTTTATTTCCCTCTCTCTCCTTTTACTTTTCCCTCTTGCCTTAATTTCCCCTCCATTTTCCTTTTCTTTCTCTTCCTTTACATCTTTCTCCCTCCTTCTTTCCCACACTCTCTCCGTCCATCTCTCTCCCGCCCTTGCTCTTTTAATCTCTCTCCATCTCCTCTCCCTCCCTCTCTCTCCTCTCCTCACACCTTCTTCCCCTCTAGTTCCCTTTATCTCCCCTTCTCCACAGTGTTTACTTCTTTCCTCCTTCCATGCTTCATCCTCCCCTCCCTCTCTCCGCCACTCACACTCCCTTCCCCCTACCTCCCCCTGTCTTCTTCTTTCCCGCCACCTCTCCCACTCATCCGCCATCTGTGCGTGCACTGACTTTGACTGATGTTTGTGCTGCCCAGAAGATCAAAAACAATTATTTTACTCTGCCAGCCAACGTTTCCCTCCCACTGTTGTCTTGAGCTTGTGATGGATTGATTTCACACCAGCGCCTTGTATGTGAAAACAGCAGCACAGCAATAAGTTAGCAGTCCGGTTGATATGGTGACAGATTGTGGTTTATGTGACATTGCTGTAATTCGGGGCTCCTTGAAGACTTCCCCTTGAGGTGGGTCAGTGAGAACAAAGCTGCATATCAAAGTTCAGGAGGTTTGTGGATGGATTATAGGCTTGTAACATAGCAACCAATCTGGGAAAAGATCAGTCAAGTAACTGGGTCAGATCCCCATTCCGAAGTTCAGTTCAGTTCTGTAGTGGATGTAAGAAACACAGAGGGAAAGGTTTGAGTGCTATAATTTTTAAAATTACAAAATTTTTAAAGATTTGGCTGAGGATTCTTTCAAAAGCACTTTTAGTTTAGTGTAGCTGAGAGATACAGCATGGAAACAAGGCCCTTCGGCCCTACGAGTACCTGCTGACCAACGATCACCAGTACAATGGTTGTATCCCACATGCTAGGGACAATTTACAGAAGACAATTAGCCTACAAACCTGTACACCTTTGGAATGTGGGAGGAAACCGGAGCACCCGGAGAAAACCCACGGGATTACAGGGAGAATGTACAGACTCCCCACAGACGGCACCTGAGGTCAGGATCAAACCCGGGTCTTTGGCTCTGTAAGGCAGCAACTTTAACACTGCGCCACTGTGCCACATGTAATACTTAATGGGACAGAGAAAGTAAACTTAATATATCTGGGGTCGCGGGAACAGGAAGAGGTTATACAGTCACAAAGTCTTAGAATCTTTGAGGCACACGTCATGGAAGCAGGCCCTTTGGCCCAACTTCTATGCTGACCAGATTTTATAGCTGAGCCACTCCAATTGTCCATATGCTTTGCCTATGCTTAATGCATATTCTTCTAAATCGTTCCTTTCTGTGCACTTGTCTTTAAAATGTTGCCATTATATCTGCCACTACCTCTTCTTCCGGCAGCTCGTTCCAAATATGCACTTGCCTCTACTTCCATGCATTAATAATCATGTTGGGTTGTCAATGACCTCTCCCTAGGATGTCCAGGGTTAGACGTAGTTATACTTGATGATGCTGACATCCTGAGCCATCAGGACGAGATGCTGGCGGGGAGAGCATTGAACTAGCGGTGGAAATGTTGTTGGGGTTGGGATTGAAGCATTTGCTGTTTCCTGCATAGTTTTATTTACAGGCTGATTATGTGGGGGAGGGGAGGAGAAGAGGCACTTTACATTCTGTCGGCTCTGTGTCGACTGTGGTTGCCTGAGCTCACAATGTCCTTGATAACTATCGCTCAATGACTTGCTGCCTGGTGAAGGAATTTGCTGCAGCCCTGATTGAGATGTAAGTTGCCACTGATTGTGGGCATTACTGCGTGAAGAACACATTAAGGTTTTCAACGCTTGGTGTCTCTGGTGAGGAAGCTGTCGACGGCACTGGTCCTCCCTCGGAGCAAATAGGCATGGGACCGATGGATCCCAGATACAAAGTGGTGTTGCTGCACATTGGTGCACTCCGAGCCCAGCGATACACATCCGCACTGACCCGCTGGATGGAAATCAGAGTCAAAGTATGAAGGAAAGTACAGAATTTCAGGCTTGACTTTGCTAAGTGGAAGATAATGACGCTGCTCAGGAGGACTCTGGTTCCTGATTGTTCTCAGTCATTGATTGCAGTCAGGATTATACAATTGGTCTCAGTAGCCCTCAATTATAGAGAGATGTAATCTCCTGGGGTTGCTCTCTTTATTGCTTTCTAATGGGCCTGCCTGTCTATGAAGCAATAACAGGCTGCCATATGAATGAAGAGTGAATAACAGGGAGACTCATGATCTGGCCATCGAAACCCAGATGCTCACCGTTCCCTCCCAGTCATCTTCATGTGAGCACAAGGGGAGCCTCTAAAACTTTGACTCGAAGTTGGGTGGCTGGATTTATGGATTTAACTCCTGCAGCTGTGTAGGAAGGAACTGCAGGTGCTGGTTTCTACCAAATATAGACACAAAGTGCTGGAGTGACTCAGCGGGTCAGGCAGCATCTACTCTTCAGATTGAAAGATGGGTTCTGACCACAAACGTCACCCATCCTTTTTCTCCAGAGATGCTGCCCGACTCGCTGAATTACTCCAGCACTTTGTGTCCATCTCCGGCAACTGCCACCCTTGCAGCACCTTTGGCAAACCTACTGTGACAGAGTTGAGGGAGGAGGTATAGCATCTTCTGCGGTTGCAGGGGAAGGTACCTGGGGAGGGGGTAACACCTGTCGCTATACCTCCTCTCTCGACTGTCCAGGGACCCCGACAGTCCTTTCAGGTTATCCAGAGGTTCACTTGCACCTCCAACCTCATCTACTGTATCCGTTGTTCAAGATGTGGACTCTTATACATTGGCGAGACCAAATGCAGTTTGGGCAATCGTTTCGCGGAACACCTTCGCTCAGCCCGTGGGAACCAACCTGATCTCCCGGTTGCTGGACACTTTAATTCTCCTTCCCATTCCTACACATACCTTTCTGTCCTCGGTCTCCTCCATTGTCAGAGTGAGGCTAAATGCAAATTGGAGGAACAGCATCTCATATTTAGCTGGGGCTGCTTACAGCCCAGTGTTATGAATATTGATTTCTCTAATTTCATGTAGTTCCAGCATTTCCTCTCTCTCCTCCCTCCCCCACCCAAGTCGCACCAGCTTTTCATTTTCACCCGACAAACAGCTAACAATGTTTCCTTTATCATAGTTACTTTTTTGCATATCTTTCATTAATGACTTCAGAATTAAGGGACAGAAGTTTAGGGGTAACATGAGGGGGAACTTCTTTACTCAGAGAGTGGTAGCGGTGTGGAATGAGCTTCCAGTGGAAGTGGTGGCGGCAGGTGGCGGCAGGTTCGTTGGTATCATTTAGTTCTTTATCTTTCCCCATCACGATCTATATCTCTCGTTTCCCTGATCCCTAACCAGTCTGAAGAAGGGTCTCAACCCGAAACGTCACCCATTCCTTCTCTCCAGAGATGCTGCCTGACCCGCTGAGTTACTCCAGCTTTTTGTGTCCACCCATTATGTGATGTTGGGTAGCATTGTTGAAGACTTTAGGACATTCCAAAGGCCTTCTCTGACAATTAAATACTTATTGTTGCGTAGTTGAATGGTAACGTCAGCGTACTGAAATTCAGCCTCAAAAATTGTTGACAATCTATGCTCAGTTGGTAGTGAAATAAGATCAATTTACCAATTTATTGCATCCATATTTTCAACATGGAGAGGACATGTGGAACTCCAATATTAGTTGATTGGAGTGCCACATGCTCCAACATAGCTCCAACATAACATACACTGCAGATTATTGATCGGAGTTTAAAATTCAATGCAATGCCGAGAGGAGGTTGAATACTGATTAGTGATCCATACTGGAGTGTGTCAGCACTGACAAACTCCAGTTCGAGACAACAGAAAATCATTGCTCAATTCAATATTCCTTCTTTGTACAGAATATCCACTGACATACCTTGCTTACATAAGTCCCAAAACAGGACTGATGGTTTTAGTTTGATATCCAATGGGTAATAATTGAGGAAGTTCAGCTGGCTACAAGCAATCTACAGGAGAATAACATTACAGTCTGAAGAAGGGTGCTGACTCAAAACGTGACCTATCTAAGTTCTCCAGAGATGCTTCCTGACCCACCGTCATTCCAGCACTTTGTGTATTTAGCTAAAGTTACTGTTCCTTGTCCCATGAGTGATTGCTTGTGTGTGTGTGTGTGTGTTTCTGTGTGTGTGTTTCTGTGTGTGTGTTTCTGTGTGTGTGTGTGTGTCTGTGTGTGTGTGTGTTTCTGTGTGTGTGTGTGTGTTTCTGTGTGTGTGTTTCTGTGTGTGTGTGTGTGTTTCTGTGTGTGTGTGTGTGTTTCTGTGTGTGTGTGTGTGTGTGCGTGTGTGTGTGTGTGTGTGTGTTTCTGTGTGTGTGTGTGTGTGTGTGTGTGTTTCTGTGTGTTTCTGTGTGTGTGTGTGTGTGTTTCTGTGTGTGTGTGTGTTTCTGTATGTGTGTGTGTGTGTGTTTCTCTGTGTGTGTGTGTGTATTTCTCTGTGTGTGTGTGTGTGTTTCTCTGTGTGTGTTTCTGTGTGTGTGTGTTTCTGTGTGTGTGTGTGTGTGTGTGTGTGTGTGTGTGTGTGTGTGTGTGTGTGTGTGTGTTTCTGTGTGTGTGTGTGTGTGTGTCTGTTTGTGTGTGTGTTTCTGTGTGTGTGTGTGTGTGTGTTTCTGTGTGTGTGTGTGTTTCTGTGTGTGTGTGTGTGTGTGTGTGTGTGTGTGTGTGTTTCTCTGTGTGCGTGTGTATCTCTGTATATCTACGTCTGTATGTTTGTTTGTGTATGTGTATATGAATGTGCATGAACGAGTAATGAAGCATTTTTGAAGCACAGCGTCAGTGTATTCATAGAACTTCTTTTACTTAAACCTTTGACAGTCTTTAAGTTCTGTCCAGAGTTACAGCGTGGAAACAGGCCCTTTGGACCACCGAGTCCGTGCTGACCAATGATCACCCCTACATTTGTTTAACCCAATTAACCTATGTACCTGCACGTCTTTGGAAAGTGTGAGGAAACCAGAGCACCCGGAGAAAACCCACGTGGTTGCAGGGAGAATGTACAAACTCCGTATAGACAGCACCTGCAGTCAGGATCGAGCCTAGGTCCTGTGGCGCTGTGAGGCAGCAACTCTACCGCTGCACCACTGTGCTGCCCTGGTTGGAGAAGGTTTGAAATCTAACACATGACACAGGATTTCTTACCCTGATTTACTGTATGTTCCATTCTAAGCCAAAGGGATTGCTGCCTTTTGCTCTCTGTCCTTATTGCTAGTGTGACTTGGGGTGCAACAAAACACCCTCTCTCTCCCTCACCTGTCAGACTGTTTGATACCATTGCCCTCAATATAGCACCTGACAGCAGAGACACAACAATGAGCTATAATCTGCACTACTCCTTGGGATGAACTTGCCAATTAAATTCAATCTTTAATAATAGTAAACCCCAGAATGTAGGAAGAACAGTTCAGACTTAATTCTAACGGTGTTACTCAGATTTACCTTGAAGCAAACACTATGTATGGGTTCCATGAACTACCCAGCCATCTGCAAACAGCTTAAATATCTGCTTGTGTTACTGTGTGAATCAACACCTCTGGACTTTAGTCTGTAAAGATGATTACTTGATGTGCGATGGAGCAATTGTAAAGAAGGTCCAGGCAGCCCAATTTACAATTGATTCAGAGACTGGATAAAGGCCACAGGCCACTTAGTGGAGGAACCATTTGCAATCCTCAGATAACTTTCAATCAATTTAAATTGTCTCGAAATGACTTATGTTAAGAACATTTGAAAGCTCTTTGTGTATAATGAAATATCTCACAGAGTAGCAAATTACTACTATTGAGAAGGTAAATTTGGCAAACATTTTGTGCATGGGATGATCCCAGCATCAATAAGAAGATCAGTACAGAAGAATATAATAGAAAGGGATGGCAGATGCTGGTTTATACCAAAGATATACACCGAATACTGGAGTAAGTCAGCGGTCAGTAAAGAATACATTTCCTTTGATGTCAATGATTGATTGGTTTTCTGAGAAGCATTGCACATTAGGTCTTGTTTGAGTAAGTAGGATGATGTCTTGAAGGATCGATGACCCAGAGCTGGCAGATACATACCTGATGCTTTCTTCATATGAAGGGTAAGTCATTCAGAAACCATTGAGAAACCAAAGGGGATGCACAGTGGTACAACTGGTAGAGCTGCAGCTTCACAGGGCCAGAGACCCGAGTCTTATCCTGACCTCCGGTGCAGTCTGTGTGGAGTTTGTCCCCATACTAAACTAATGTCAGGACTTTCCGCCCCCCTCCCCTTCCTGTTAATGCCAGTATTTCACTTCCTACCTCTAGTTAATAAAAGGACTCCTCTCTTGTAACCTCCACCGTGCTGGCAACTCTTCATCACGGCTTCTGATATTCCAAATCTCTGTCCTAAACTCTTCCACCATATGATCAGTAGCAATTTTCACCTGACATGGAATCATTGATCAGTAAGTCCATGAGTTGCAGGCTACAGAGGAATAAGGTGAGGGAGAATTAGACTGACAGGATTGGTCCGCTCCCGGTTGCTAAACACTTTAATTCTCCATCCCATTCCCACCCAGACCTTTCTGTCCTAGGTCTCCTCCATTGTCAGAGTGAGGCTTAACACAAATTGGAGGAACAGCATCTCATATTTCGCTTGGGCAGCTTACAGCCCAGTGGTATGAGTTTTGATTTCTCTAACTTAAAGTAACCACGGCATTCCCCCTCTCTCTCTCTATCCCTCCCCCACCCAAGTCGCACCAGCTTCTCGTTTTCACCCAACAAACAGCTAACAATGGCCTTACCTTTATCATTGTTACTTTTTTTGCATATCTTTCATTCATTGTTCTTTATCTCTCTACATCACCATCTATATCTCCCATTTCCCTTATCCCTAACCAGTCTGAAGAAGGGTCTCGACCCATAACGTCACCCATTCCTTCTCTCCAGAGATGCTGCCTATCCTGCTGAGTTACTCCAGCTTTCTGTGTCCATCATCGGTTTGAACCAGCATCTGCAGTTCCTTCCTACATAAATCTTTGAATAACATACATATGGATTTTTAATTAGTCATCACTAGATTCATGTTGGAAAGCAGATGCTGACTGATGTGGTCAGGGTATTGCTAATGACAAGGACTCTAATCATACACTGGGGAGGTGGCGATGAATACAGTGAGCAAGCTTAAAGGATCACTGGGGACTAAGCACCATCTGGCGTCACAGATTATTCCTCCCAAACATATGAAACGTTTCCCATTTCGTACCTTGACATGCAGATCAAAACCACTCAAGCATGCAACACTGTCAGACGGGGGATGTGCCAAACCAGTGACTGTAAATTGCAGGGAAGCAACGTTATGGTGACAGTGACAATTCAGGACAAAGTCATGCGAGCCGTGCCCAACCTATCGTAACCTTACAGTGTGTAGGAAGGAACTGCAGATTCTGGTTTATACCAAAGATGTAACCAGCACACTTGACTTTGTGTTTTCCTTAACCACAATAGCAGGTTGCAGTAAGCCTTTAGTGGAGTGCAGTGGATTTGGAAGATAGACACAAAACGGTGGAGTAACTCAGCGGATCTGGATTTCTGGATAGAAGGGATGGGTGACGTTTCGGGTCGAGACCCATCTTCAGACTTCAGAATCTGAAGAAGTGTCTTGACTCGAACCGTCGCCCATAACCTTGAGGTGTATGACTTTGTATGTTTGCCGATCATACAATCCACTCCACGATGAGACATTCCAATTTCCATGCAAGTAGAACAGTGTGATGCCAGTCACATTTCACTTACCAAAATGACTTACTTGTGTCAAGTGAATTATGCCCTACGGTTCAACATTTACAATACTCCAGATAGCCATCAGCGTTCAGGTAAAAGGAAAACACAAACAAAATGGCTTTTGTCTGTAAGATAGTGATCTTGGGTGAGAAGATAATATCCTGTTAGATTTTAAATTAACTGTATTGATCCTGCCTTTAACAGGATTAATAAAATAAATGATCCAGCCACACGGTTTGCTGTCTATAGATTGTCTCTTGTGTTTCCCTTACTACAGCAGTGACTACATTTCATACGTATAAGAAAAGTCTCTGTGGAAATGGAAGTGTGTTTCTTCCATGTTGTATCTGTTTTACCAGGAATCCATGTAAAAAACAATGAATGGATTGAACAAGCACAGTAAAGAAAGTGCCAATATCTAATCTTATAGCATGGAATTAATGGGACCATCCTTGGGTATTAAGGCCCCAGATTGCATCTCTATGAAATAGTTCTATATAGTGTTTAGTCAATCAGAACTTGGATCCAATAATCCAAGAGGAGTTTTCTATTGATATCACTGATAATTGTAATTGTATTGTAATTCATTTATTAGCCAATAATGTAACCATACAAGGAATTAGATTTGCCAACAGTCTTACAAAAAAGCAACAAGATACGTAACCACATAAAAATTAAACATAAACTTAATCAGCCACCAGAATGGCGTGTGCGAATCCCCAGGGCACACGGCATAAGCGGAGACCCACAGCCATCAGTTCAAAGTCCGGGCCACACACATGCTTCTTCACCGTGATGTGACCAGAGTTATACCGACCGCTGTCATTCTCTCTGCAGTCCCTGTCCGCCCGAACAGTCAGAAAGCCGTCCACACTCCCACTCGACTCCGGGATGTCCTCATGGAGCCATGTCTCCGCAAACACCGAGATCACTGCACTCCCTGCGAGTCCTCACCAGTGCAGGCAGCACGCCCATCTTGTTTTTTCAGTGACCTCACATTCCCCACTGTGATGGAAGGCAAATAAGTTTATACATTCATTCCTCCATTTCTCCTGCGGTCAGGTCAATAGAAACTTCCACAGTCAGCGATCAAAGCTCCCACATCGCGGCGATTGAAGCTCCCGTGATCGGGATGGTTGAAGCTCCCGCTGTTGATTCCTAACAAAGGGACCGCCAGCTCCACGATGTTAAAGCCGCAGTGCAGACGGAGATACGATGAAAATGTCACATCTCTGTCAAGGAAATAGATAAAAAAGGTTTCCCCCCCCCCCATATAATACAAAAAGATACAAGTAAACACACACCAAAAACAGCAAAAGTAGAAAAAGACACGACAGTATGTTGGCGTGGCTGCCATGTGCAGTGCATAAAGGAGCAACACACAACCACTTGTGATGAAGTGGGTTTACAATGAACAGCAATGAAGAAGCTCTGAATGGAACAGTTGGTGCTGAAGGTAACTGAATGAGGCCAACAGTGATAATACATCGACAGTCCATTTTCATGCCAAGCAACCAGTCAATAACATAGATTCATAAAAGAAAAGATCGACTGAATAAAATCAATACCTCATACACATGTCTTAACAAACTCAAATTTCTAAAACACAGCACGAACCATGACCTTTTGAATCGCATGAATGGTGTTGAATTTCTTTTAGCTCAGTTTAGCGATACAGGGCGTTTGGCCCACCGAGTCCGCACCGACCAGCGATCCTCATACAATAACATTAACACGGCAGGGACAATTTACATTTTATACCAAGGCGACCTACAAACCTGTACGTCTTTGGAGTGTGGGTGGAAACTGAAGATCTTGGAGAAAACCCACACAGGTCACGGTGGAAAACGTACAAACTACGTCAGACAGCACCAGTAGTCAGAATCGAACCTGGGTCTCTGGAGCTGTATCGCTGTAACTCTACTGCTGAGTAACCGCGCCAATGTGTTTACTGTTTCTGACAAGGAATGAAATTCTGGGTAAAAGTACTTTCAGTTTTGACCCTTGTGTATTTCCATTGTCTTTTCCTAAGAACTGTTCATTAATTGGACCCTGTGCTCTAGAATTCCATGAATCACCAGCTCCTCAGAGAGGGATATGGATCAAGTACAGGCAGAACAGATCAGTTTAACTTGGCATCATGTTCAGCATAAATACTGTTCAGTTTAATTTATTGTCACGTGTACCGAGGTACAGTGAAAAGCTTTTGTTGCGTGCTATCCAGTCAGCGGAATGACAATACATGATTACAATCGAGCTATTTACAGTGTATAGATAAATGGTAAGGGAATAACGTTCAGTGCATGGTAAAGCCAGCAAAGTCCGATCAAAGAGAGTCCGAGGGTCACCGATGAGGGAGATAGTAGTTCAGGATTGTGGGCCGAAGGGCCCATTCCTGCACTCTACTGTGTTCGGAGTGCATGTAAGAAATCACACATATTAACTCAATTGAATGCAGTTCCTCTGTTTAAAGGATGCTAAGCCATTGCCTTCTTGGTGTGTGTAGGATAGTGTTAGTGTACGGGGTGATCGCTAGTCGTCGTGGACTTGGCGGGCTGTTTCTGCGCAGTGTCTCTAAACTAAACTAAACTAAACTAAGCAGAAGCAGCAATTTTCTGCCACCTCAGAAATGGAGTGGAAGCAAATCATCCTGGATCCTAAGGGACTGCCAAAGAAGCAGATAGAAAGTGATATGGTCTTCGAAATTCAGCATTCGGTTTCAATTGTCTTTAGAGTTATTGAGTTGCCATCTAAACTGCTGGTTATTGGTTATTGTGAAAAATTAACTTGTAATTGGGAGCTGCAGAACTGAATTAATTCTCTCGAAGAAAAATTGTGAATCTGGCAGAAACCTCAGTATCTCTATATTATCAGTTGTCCCCTTAAGTGAAATATGTCACTGTTGTTTTAATCCATATTTGTCTGATATTCTCATACTGTGGATTGCGATGTAAAATGTATTAACTAAATGTAACACTGGAACCTAGGATTCCTGCAATGATGGCTGTCAAATTTTTCACCTGTGGAAAATTAATGATGGTTTCTTTTGATAATTATGTTTTGCACTGCTCACATATTTGAATATATCTAGGGATGTAGTTCTGCTTTTCCCATTCCAACATTGTAATCTTGAAGAAGGCATTACGTCACAGAACCACCAAGCACGGAAACAGGCCCTCCGGCCCATCAAGTCCATAGCAACCATCAAGCACTCACTTACACTAATCTGACTCTAATTCTTTTTTTTATTGTCCCCACATTCTCATCAATAACCCCCAGAATCTACAAATCCCTTTCATAAGAAAGATAAGAAGGGTTTCATAGGGCAGCAAGTTGATGCCGCAGTAGAGTTGCAGCCTTACAGCACCAGAGACTCGAGTTCGATCCTGACTACGAATGCTTGTCTATACGGAGTTTCTATGTTCTCCTCGTGACCTATGTAGGTTTTCTCCGGGTGCTCCGGTTTCCTCCCACACTCCAAAGACATACAGGTTTGTGGGTTAATTGGCTTGGTAAAATTGTAAATTGTCCCTAGTGTGTGTAGGATAACGTTAGTGTGCGGGGATCGCTGGATGGCGACAACTCGTTGGGCCGAAGGGCCTGTTTCTGCGCTGTATCTCAAAACCAAAAAATGCTGGAAGTACTTGGCAGGTTTTGGAAGTGAATGGGTCATGAAGTTGACATAGGGCAAGTTAATGAGTTGTCCTAGTTCAGTGAGACAATTAGTTAACATGCACGGTGTCACAATATGGTGCTGGTTGGGCATCAAACACAGAGCCTCCGCGACATGTGAAGAGACTCCAGCAATGTGCAAACTGCGTACAGACAGCACTGGAGGTCAGGGTTAAACCTGGGTGTCTGGTAATGCGAGGCAGCAAATCTCCTGACTGCACAACTGCGATGCCCAATTGCCGTGGAAACCCGTTTGGGTGAAAAAGGAATGTGTTTCTGTCACAATATCCCAGTAGGCCGTGATACTCCAAGAAACCATAGCCATTCAATTTGAGTCTGAAGAAGAGTCTCGATCTGAAACATCACCCATTTCTTCTCTCCAGAGATGCTGTTTGTCTCGCTGACCTACTCCAGCATTTTGTGTCTATCTTCGGTTTAAACAAGCATCTGCAGTTTCTTCCGATGCCATTCATTTTGTAACAAGCTTCCAATTGAAAAATCTCCATGTCCTACATCCAATACTTTAAAATATTCTGGCCAGGCACTCCAAATGTTTTTGATATCTTGGTGCAGTCACTTGTAAATATGGAAAAGCAAGTGGGTTTTTATGCATCTTATTCCAAGAAACATAGCTAATTAAAGTGGTGGATAGAACTTTGGAACTGAAGAAGTTTTCAAAGCACAGAGGGGGTCCTTACAGCTTGTTATATCAGCCAGCTCTGCTAGAAAGTTGGGACTGTTGCCCATTTTGATCCTCCTCACTCCAGTCCTTTATCTTGCTCTATTACATATTTATTTAGCTTTTTCACAAAGCCTCTGGTAAGCCCAGAAATACATCCCTGCTTCAAAACTCGTGTTAACTCGGCAATGTGTCAGGAGGGTGGTGGTGACACGGGCGTTTCATGTGCGAGTTGCCAGGGCCAATATTGTCAGTAACCTCTGAAAACATTCTGCGGGTCAGGCACCCTCTGTGGAAAGAGAAACAGAAGTACCATTTCATGCCAAAGGGTCCTCCATCTGAAATATTAACTACTTATCTTTCCACTGATGCTGACTGGCCTGCTGAGCTTTTCTGATATTTTCTGATTCCGGTTCAGTTTTGCAGCGTCTGCAGTTACTTGATTTTTATTAAAAGTTGAATTCGCTGCCACTTCTTCTCCAGTTAAGCCAAATTTGAAAAGTATTTGCTTATCTTTCCCACCGTATTTTCAGCTGCCGCTTCTGCCTCGCTCGCTCTCAAGTGGCTTCAAAGACGTGTCCAGGACCTGAACCATTAACTCTCTATCTATCTCTCATTCAAACCATTCCCTGACATAGTTATTCATCACAGAAATAAGCCCTTTGACCGAACAAGAATGGTTCGACGGGGCTTGTATTCACTGGAATTTAGAAGGACGAGAGGAAATCTTATAGAAACATATAAAATTCTTAAGTGATTGGACAGGCTAGATGCAGGAAAAAAGTATGTTGGGGGAGTCCAGAACCGGGGGTCACAGTTTAAGAATAAGGGGTAGGCCATTTAGGACTGAGATGAGGAAAAACCTTTTCACCCAGAGAGTTGTGAATCTGTGGAATTCTCTGCCACAGAAGGCAGTGGTGGTCAATTCACTGGATGTATTCAAGAGAGAGTTGGATATAGGGCTAATAGAATCAAGATATATGGCAGTAAAGTAGGAATGGGGTACTGATTTTGGATGATCAGCTATGATCATATTGAAGGGCGGTGCTGGCTCGAAGGGCCGAATGGCCTACTTTTGCATCTATTTGCTATGATTCTATAAGTCTGTACTGTTGATCACCCACCCATTTACTCAACGTTGCACTAATCTCATTTTACTCTTACTGCATTCCCGTGTACGTCCCCTGATTCAACCACTCACCTGTAGGTGTAGGAAGGAACTGCAGATGCTGCTTTCAACCGAAGATAGACACAAAATGCCGGAGCAACTCTGCAGGATGGGCCAGATTTCTCTCTGGAGAAATGGAATGGCTGACGTTTCAGAAGGAACTGCAGATGCTGAAAAATCGAAGGTAGACAAAAGTGCTGGAGAAACTCAGCGGGTGCAGCAGCATCTATGGTGCGAAGGAAATAGGCAACGTTTCGGGCCGAAACCCTTCTTCAGACTGAAGAAGGGTTTCGGCCCGAAACGTTGCCTATTTCCTTCGCTCTATAGATGCTGCTGCACCCGCTGAGTTTCTCCAGCACTTTTGTCTACCATGGGAGACGTTTCAGGTTGAGACCCTTCTTTGGTCTGAAGAAGGGTCTCGACCCGAAATGCCACCCATTCCTTCTCTCCAGAGATGCAGACTGTCCCGATGAACCTCCCAGCTTCCTGCAGTACTTCCTGCAGGTTTTTGATTGTCGTGTGCAAGAGACATTTGTCAATGTAGTGTGGAAACAGGCTGCTTGCAATACTCGGGGTTCCTCATTTCTCTACCGCCCGCCTCCCCCTCATTCACTTCTTCCCACCATCCCTCCCTCTGGTTCTACATTTCAGTCCCCACCTTCTTTCCTTATCACACTCATCACCAGTACCCTGTTGGCTTCTCCACTTGCTAACCACTTGAGAGTGCGTTGGCAACGATCTCCACCCTTCTCTCCCCCAGCTGATTCATCGACCTCTTCTCACTTGGACCACCAATTACTTGGCCCATCCCTTCCCCTCACCACTTTCTACCATCCATCTCCCCTCAACCCCATCAATCTGAAGAAGGGTCTCACCCTGAAACATCATCTGGCCATTTCCCTCCACAGATACTGCTTGACCTACTGAGATTCTTCCAGCAGTTTGTTTGTAACTCAAGCGTAGCAGCATCTGCAGAATCCTGTGCCTCCAGTTACACAAGGGGAACAGCACTGTGGCAGTGCAGACTGCTCAGACTTGACGAGTAGATGAAGTCTCAATGATAGGCCGGAGTGAAAGCTTTGAACACTATTCATCAGTTGAAAGCCACTGATAAGCTTCAGGCAATTAGATAATCATAAAGTAATCAGCTTCATTTATTCTGCAGTAATAATTTCGCTCCTGACATTTAAATCACACATTATGAATCCGTCATAATACCTAGTATATCAAAGTATGAAATGGTTTCTGTCAAAGTAAATATAAGGACTGCATTTCTTTTTTAGATTTGCATTTCTAGGTCTGATTACGGGAGATCGGATTTTATAAGGAGGAGATACAGCAGAGATATCTGAAACTGCTGAAGTTAAGGGCCTGTCCCACCAGCATGCGCCTGCAGCGGCAAGCGCGACCTAACGTGGTCGCTTGAGCCGTACGGCCTCGCGGGGCCGGTCCCACTTCGATCGCCGGAGCCGTATGGAGTTGTGCGGAGCTGGTCCCGACATCGTGCGGGGCTCCGAAAAACTGACCGTGTTTAAAAATTCCGCGCGGCAACGGCCTGCCGGCCCGCAGCCGCCTCAACGCCGTGTCACTCACTCGACCTCCGCGCTGCTCCCGCTTCTGGTTTGGTCGCGCTTGCCGCAGGCCGTACGGCTCAAGCGACCACGTGAGGTCGCGCTTGCCGCATGCAGGCGCATGCTGGTGGGACCGGCCCCTTTAGGTCGCGCTTGCCGCATGCAGGTCGCATGCCCGTGGGACAGGCCCGATACCTGATAATAAATATAAGAGTAAGAATGTAATTGTTCTGTTTGGCAGTACATGTGACAATTAAACACTCTTTTAGTTTAGTTTATTACTGTCACGTGTACCGAGGTACAGTGAAAAGCTCTTTGTGTTGCCCGCTTTCCAGTCAGCGGAATGACTGTGCGCGATTACAATCGAGCCGTCCATTCTCGACTGCAGATAAAGTGCGCGAGGATAATACGGCAGACGCTGGCATTCCAAAATTAAAATCAGGAAATGATGGATAGATTTACCTTAGAAGACAGACGCAAAATGCTGGAACAACTCAGCGGGTCAGGCAGCATCTCTGGAGAGAAGGAATACGTGATGTTTTGAGCCGAGACTCTTCCTCAGGCTGAGAATCTGCGGAGAGGGAATCGAGATTTATTCTGTCAGATAGTATCTGAAGAGGGGGTAAAATGATTGGGTATTTCAGGTCAATAACCTTTGACCTGTACGACTGGATGAATTTGATCATTATTACCTGACATAAACATATGTGCATTCTCTGAAAATAAACATCTGGCATGCCGGACAGGTAGCTGTTATGGTCTGTGGCAGACATAATGCTGTGGTTGTGTGGAGCCCACAAATATACATTCAAGTAGGGGAATAATTTTCATTTCTTCCAATCCAGTGGTGTAGTGCACTTGTAGTTTACCAGCGGTAGTGTTGCTGCCTTACAGCGCCAGAGCCCCGGGTTCGATCCTGACTACGGAGTCTCTCCGTGCGGAGTTTGTACAATCTACCCGTGACTGCGTGGGTTTTCTCCGGGAGCTCTGGATTCCACCTTTCCTTGATCATCGTTGTTGGCTCTGATTTGTTCTTTTCGTACCTTTCATTCTTTGTACTTTGTGTTCTTTGTACTTTTTCATATCACTAGTTTCCCTCTCCCCTGACTTTCAGTCTGACGAACGGTCTTGAGCCGAAACGTCACCTATTCCTTTTCCCCGGAGATGCTGCCTGATCTGCTGAGATGCTCCAGCATTTTGTGTCTATCTTCGGTGTAAACCAGCATCTGCAGTTCCTTCCTACACAACACAGTGTTACTGCCTTGGTTACGCCAAAAAGGAGATGAACAAGAATTGGCTTGAGTTTTACATAAAACAACATTAACACCAAGTGCCCTACTTAGTATCATTAACCAGGGATGATCTGTGTCTTCCCAGGCTGATTGAATGGATCCTCTGGCAGTTCGCCTTCCTTCAATGAGCCTAATTTCTCAGCTTTAGAAATCAGAATCGGTGCTTTGCTCAATTGGTAGTTTAAATAAACATTGCTAGGAAACATTAATTGATGCAAATTTGGTTCATCTCCCAGAGAGAGTCCAATGGCAGGCCCAGATCATTTTTCAGCTTGACTTGTCCATAATAGCACGATGGCACTGCCTGTTAGTGGCTGCTTGTTTTATGCATTCGTGTCCCATACCATCACCCCTGGAGGGGAGCTTCGACCGCCGGCCCTGCAGTCTACGGTGCTTCTGGCTGCGGCGGGGACTTTAAATCTTGACCGCCGGTCTGCGGCCTACAACAACTTAAAGCCGCGGTCTCCGGTGAGGAAGAGCCGATCCTGGACTGACTCTGGACTCTGGTCCTGACCACGGGGGGGAAATGGAGGAGGACTGGCCAAATTTTGTGCCTTCCACCACAGTGATGAATGCTGTGGTGGATGTTTGTGTTACAGTTTTATTGTGGTTGTGTGTTCTTTATTATTGTATGCTGCAGACAACCCAAATTTCCACCAGCCTGGCTGTGTGGCAATAAATTATATCTAATCTAATCTAATCTAATTTCTATGCCTTGTGGTGACCAATAAAGTATAGGCAATCTTGTTTCTCACGGAGGCAATATATACCCAAATAGTAAAACGGAAAATCTATTCTAATTTTTGTCCGTTTTTGTAACTCATTAATTAATTAATGCCCTGTCTCATTAACAAAATTTAAAAAAATGGGATTTTAGGATTCAGACAACTGACTTCCTTATAGATAAAGTTGGACCTTGTGTACTAGTTCAGTTTAGTTTATTGTCACGTGTACCGAGGTACAGTGAAAAGCTTTTGTTGCGTGCTAACCAGTCAACGATTCAACTGGTTGCAGTGTGATTCATGTGAACGTTTTTCATATAATTTAATAAACATTCCCTTTAACTGTTTTTACAAGTTTGGAATTACTTCATTTTACTGAAGTGTTCGCTTCTTGGAAGATTTATCTTCTCTGGTCGGTGTGGAAATGGATGATTAAATCTGACTGGTGCCTGCTTAAGAAGTGTGGATAGCACAGCTAAACAAAGGAGGTGGCGCATAATAAGATGTTCATGCAGAAAGAACAACATTAGCTGAACATTCCTGCACACTGTCACTTCATTAATCTGCTTGTGCTACACCTACAAGGTACTGTCCTTCTGCAAAAATACCAGCTCACTGACTATGTTGACTCCTACAGCAATGGTTCATAGATCATAGGACAGTACAGCACAGGCCTACAATGTTTGTGCCAAGCCTGATCCATATCCCTCTATTCCTTGCACTTCCATGTGCTTATCTGAAAGCCTCTTCAACGCCACTATTGTGCTCCAGGTCTCCACCACTCTGTGTAAAAACATTTGCCCCGCACATCTCCATTAAACTTCCCCCCTCTCACCTTATAGCTATGCCCTCTGGTGTTGGACATTTCAACTCTGGGAAAAATGTTCAGACTGTCTACCCTATCAATGCCCCTCATAATTTGACATACTTCTAACAAGTCTCCCCTCAACCTTTGACGTTACAGAGAAAAACAATCCATGTTAATCCAACCTCTCCTTGCAGCTGAAGTCCTCTAATCCTGGCAGCATTCTGGAAAATATTTTATCTTACAGCCACATTTGTGTTTCCCAACTCGAAATGTGTCTTCTGAATCAGATCTTAAGGTTAGGCAGCATCTACTGTTCCTTCCTACACACTTAGGGTAAAGGGCCTGTCCCACTTGTGCGTCATTTGCACGTCATTTACGTGACAGGCCGGTGGTGACTGATGCGCGACTGTTGCGCGCAAATCACGCGTCATCATGCATCAGCACAGCCGTCTGGTGCGCGTGATGTCATTAGAATACCCTGCTTCCCTATTCTGCATCATGACCATCATGGAAGAACTACAGATTTTATTGCTACAGCAACAACAGAGACTTCTGTTAGCAGCAGCCCTCATACTTACAGATCAGCCAGGCAGGAGTACAACAAGAAAGGCTAGCAAGAAACCCAGGAAGAGGTCTGTGTGGACGAGGTTAGAGGTTACCCGACGAGTTAAAGGCGGGCCGATTGCGTATCGGTGGTGCGCGGCGTTGCAGGTTTACGGACGTTGATGCACGGTGACGTCACCACGTGGTACATGTGCGATGTCGGGACATCAGCATGCGTAGGCAATACGTCAGCGTCCGTAAGTGATACGTCACGCAGGTGGCGTGCGAGGATACCTTGCGCCACTACATGCGATTCCACGCCTTACCATGCGCTATGCGTGCGTTACCCACGCGTCCCGCACGCATCACCAGTTTTCTTCATCATGCATAAATGAGGCGCAAATGACGCCCAAGCGGTACAGGCCCTTTAAGCAACTAGGCACACTTAGCGTTAAGCAACTGGGCACAATTTATTCAGACCAGGTGGCCCAATGTTTGGAAAGTGATAATTATGAATTGGAAACAAGAATGAAAACAGAAATAATGAGCAGGCCATGTACCTTCTGTGGAAAGAGAAACAGAGTTAACATTTTAGATTGAGATCTAAAATCGCCTGCTGATTAATTCTGATTACTTCAGGCCCAAAACATTAATTTGGTTTCTCTTTCTGCAAATGTCACCTGAACCAGTAAGTGCTTCTAGCATTTTCTGCTTTCATTTCAGTTTCCCAGCATCTTTTTGCTAATTTTGATCATCGTTTAGTGATAATTACAGTAGGTTTAATATTCATTGAACTAAATATTATACCATTATAAACACTGGTTACCGCAGATTTGTTGGGCCAAATCCATCTAGTTTTATTGCTAATTTTAGATAATTCAGTGGTTTTACAAGACGTCCTTTCCAACACCTAATTATCCCAGACAGAGCGAGCAAAGCAATAAACAAAATACATATTAGATTCCGTTACATTGCACAGAATCGTGACCAAAACATCGGTCCATGATTCCAGCTTGAAATTAAATTGAAGGTTTGAGTGAAGAGCAACAACATACCTTTAAATGACACCTTTCACATAATGAAATGTTTCAATACATTTAACAGGAGCAGTCTAAACCACAAATCTGATAAAATCTGAGATTAACGTGTGTGGATTAATGGAAAGCAGTTCAGATGGTCAAAGGATTTTGGTTTACGAAACACTAAAAGGAGTTGGGAAGAATATCAGGGAGAGAATTTGGGAACATGGACGTGAAGTAGCTGAAAGCAGGCTCTTTGGCAGCAAGCTGATTAAAAGCAAGAGATGCGAGATTCAAGTTGGAAGAAGAAAGAGATTTAGAAAATTCCTAGTAGCCCTGGGAACTTCCTAAATCTCTTTCTTTATCCAACTAGATTGGTGAGATGGGACGGCAAGGTGGGCTGGGTGAGGAGTGTGGTGTAGAGAGTGATGGTAGTGTGTCCAAAGAGACTGGTGTAGGAAGAAACTGCAAATGCTGGATTAAACCAAAGGTAGACACAAAAAGCTGGAGTAACTCAGGAGGTCATGCAGCATCTCTGGAGAGAAGGTGATGTTTCAGGGTCGAAAACCTTCTTCAGACTGAGAGTCAGGGGAAAGGGAAATAAGGGATATAGATGCTACATAGAACAGGTGAACGAAAGGTGATCAGGAAAGGTGGAGCCCACAATGTTCCATTGTTGGCTGCGGGCCAGGTGATAACGAGTTATACAGATGGTGAAACTCAACAGGACAACAGTGAAACTAGCACGATAACTGGGGTGGGGGAGGGATGGAGAAAGACGGATGCAAGGATTACTTGAAGTTAGAGAAATCAATATCCATACCGCTGGGCCGTAAGTTGTCCAAACAATGCTCCCTGAACAATGGTGTTCATTAATGTAATTGTAAATTGGGGAGTTAAGCTCGACATCTCCAGAAAAGCTATTAACTAAAGGGCCGAGAGAGAAAAACAGAGAGCGGTGAAGAGGAGCAATTTTACTCATTGGATTATTATTCCCTGGAACACTCTGCCTGAAAAGTTGGAAGAAGATCATAATGAATTTCAAAAGGGATTTTTCTCTACTGAAAATGAAGAACAAATCTTCAGGACACTTGGACAAAATTCAGCAGAGGGAGAGGTTAATTAGATCATTGTTACAGCGAGACACTAAAGGGATGGAATGGTGTCTTGTGGTCCAGTTTCTTCCTATCCTTCATTCTTTCTCTGCTCACATTTTATTTTGTCGGTACTGAATGCTCTTGGCTAAAGTTGAAAGAAATCCACTGAAGAAGGGTCTCGACCCGATACTTCACCCATTCCTTCTCTCCAGAGATGCTGCCTGACCCGCTGGGTTACTCCAGCATATCTTCGAAATCCACTGCCTGTAGACTCAAAAAAGGTTTACCTCGACCGGCTATTGTGGTTAAAGAAAACACAAAGCCAAGTGTGAGGATGTTATTTTGAAGCAGTCTTTTTGCTGCATAAACTAAGATGAGTATTTCTATTGATATCTATTGATTATAATGGAGCAACACACAAACACATGTGCTGAAGTGAGTTTACAATGAACAGCAATGATGATGCTCTGAATGAAACAGCAGGCACTGAGGGTAACTGAGTGAAGCCAAAAGTGATAATACATTGACAGTCCATTTTCATGCCAAGCAACCAGTCAATAACATAGATTTATAAAAGAAAAGATCAACTGAATAAAATCAATACCGCATAGACATGTCTTAACAAACCCAAATTTCTAAAACACAGCACGAACCATTTTGAATCGCATGAATGGCGAGGATTTTTTTTTGTTTAGTTTAGAGATACAGCGCGGAAAGAGGCCCTTCAGCCCACTGAGTCCACGCCGACCAGCGATCCCCGCACATTAACTCTATCCTACACACACTAGGGACAATTTACATTTATACTAAGCCAGTTAACCAACAAACCTGTACGTCTTTGGAATGTGGGAGGAAACCGAAGATCTTGGAGAAAACCCATGAGGTCACCGGGAGAAGGTACAAATTCTGTACAGACAGCTCCCGTAGTTGGGATTGAACATGGGTCTCTGACACTGTAAGGAAGCAACTCTACCACTGCATCACCATGCCGCCACCTTGAATGTCCAGTTTATAATTGGCCAGATTTCTATTTCTCCATTCAACCCTCATTCAGGAGTAGAAAGATGAGTTCTACCTCTTGTGAGTTGCATTCTTCAGAATTGTAAACATTGAGTTTTCACAGGCTTCACCTGCTTTCCTTGTAGCCATGTATAAACACAATGTTTATTGCGACCTCCTCCATCTTCTTCCCACCCACTCGGGCCCACCTCTTCCCCTCAACATGCCTTCCTGTTACCTCCCCTCTACCCCATCAGTCTGAAGAAGGATCTCGACCTGAAATGTTGTCTCTCAGTTTCCTTCCACAGATGTGTTACTGATCAGAGAGACAATCACGGCAGCACTCAGAGAGGACCTACTGGATGGTTCATCCACTGAGACAGTATGGGCAGAGCTTAGAAGTAAGAAAGGTGCAAGCACTCTTATTGGATTGTACTATAGACCCCTCAATAACATGCGGGATATAGAGGAACAGATATGTGGACAGATTACCGAAAGATGCCAAAACAACCGAGATTATTTTAGTGGGTGATTTTACCTTTCCCAATATTGACAAGGACTTACTCAGTGCCAAAGGCTCAGTAAGGAGGCAAAGTAAGGAAACCTTGGATGTCCAAAGAGGTCATAATTTAGTCAATAAGAAAAAGGATTTGCAGGTCGTGCCTTATTAACTTGATCGAGTTTGTTGAGGAGGTGATGAAGGTAATCATGAACCTGGAACTATTTACTCCCAACTGACCTTCATTCTTCCTCATGTATATTCCTCCTGGCCATTTTATCCTGTGGTAAGATTAGCATAATGCAGTGGCCAGTAGGAAATTTGAGTTAATTGAGTTATATAATGTCCCCAATGACATCATTATTTTTTGAAGGACATTTATTTATTACTTTTCACAATTTCAGGATATCCAAGCACAGCTTCAACACAAATTAAATACTTTAGAGCTGCCGTCACTTGGTGATGCTGGGGAATGCAGCAGGTGATTTATGCTCATCTAAGTCCCCAACAAACAACAAATGAAATAAGTGACCAATTACCATCTTAACTATCTGAAAGCAAAAAAACAAAAATGCTGATGCTGGAAAGTGAACTAAAAATAGAAAAGGCTATTGGTATAAAATTATCGGAGTTAAAGGCCGGAGCCTAAGAATAAAAACATTGTGGGAGGCATAGATACTGCACCACAGTATGGTATGGCAACTGCTCTGTCTCCGACCGGAAAGCACTGCAGAGGGTGGTGAAAATTGCCCAACGCATCACCGGTTCCTCGCTCCCCTCCATTGAGTCTGTCCAAAGCAAGCGTTGTCTGCGGAGGGCGCTCAGCATCGCCAAGGACTGCTCTCACCCCAACCATGGACTGTTTACCCTCCTACCATCCGGGAGGCGCTACAGGTCTCTCCGTTGCCGGACCAGCAGGTCCAGGAACAGCTTCTTCCCGGCGGCTGTCACTCTACTCAACAACGTACCTCGGTGACTGCCAATCACCCCCCCACCCCCCGGACACTTATTATCACTTATTATTATTTATTCAAATCATTTGCTATGTCGCTCTTCCAGGGAGATGCTAAATGCATTTCGTTGTCTCTGTACTGTACACTGACAATGACAATTAAAATTGAATCTGAATCTGAATCTGAATCTGAATCTGAGATAGGGCAGGCAGTCAGATCCTTTTTCCCCCAGAGTGGAAATCTCACAAGGACGAGAGGGCGCAGGTTTAAGGTTTAAGGTCAGAGGGGAAAAGTTTAAAGGAGATGTGTGGGGCAGTGTTTTACAAACAGAATGGTGGGTGACTGGACATGTTGCCAGGGGTGGTGGTGGTGGTGGTGGTGCTGGTCGTGGTGCTGGTTGTGGTGGACGCAGATATACGACAGTGGTGTTTAGGAGGCTTTTAGATAGACACATGGATATGGAGGGAAATGGACAAGGAGATTAACTTGACATCATGTTTGGCACAGGTATTAAGGGCTGAAAAGACCTGATCCTGTGCTGTACAGTACTATGTATGAAGGAAATGCAGATGTTGGTTTAAACCAAAGATAGACACAAAATGCTGGAGTAACTCAGCTTAACCATGCAGCATCTCTGGAGAGAAGGAATGGGGGGATGTTTTGGGACGTCACCCATTCCTTCTCTCCAGAGATGCTACTTGTCTCATTGAGTTACTACAGCATTTTGTGTCTATTTCTGCACTGTGCTATGTTCCATGTTGATACTGGGCAGATCAGGCTGAAGGTACCGACAGAGAAAGAGAGTTAATGTTTCAGATCAATGGTCCTTCATCAAATCATTTGGCTTTCTGTTGAAAGATATTCAACCAGACACTTTATTCTGTTCACTCCTTCACAGCTGCTGCCTGACCTGCTGAATGTTTCCTGCATTTTCTCTGTGTTTATTTCAGTTAATTTATTAGTTAGTTTGTGCTTGATGGCTAAGGAAATCATGTAATCAAGCTTAGAGTTTTCAATCAAAATTTACATTTGTATGACTATTAGATGAATAGACTTGGCTGTGAAACTTCCATTATCAACTAACTTCCATCTGGGCTTACAATTAGGCATTACTTGTGCCAATTAACTGAATACTGATTAAAAACATGAAGCCATCCATTAGGAACCAGAAGTAATGGGAGAAAAGTGAAGGAATTTGGCAGGGGGGGGGCGGGGGGGGGGGGGGGGAGGGAGGAGAGGAGGAGAGGAGAGAGAGAGAGAGAGAGAGAGAGAGAGAGAGTGAGGGAGAGAGATAGAGAGAGGAGGAGAGATCTCTCTCAGCTTACTCTCTCTCTCTCTATCTCTTCTCTCTCTCTCTCTCTCTCTCGCTCTCTCTCTCTCTCTCTCTCTCTCTCTCTCTGCTCTCTCTCTCTCTCTCTCTCTCTCTCTCTCTCTCTTCTCCCTCTCTCTCTCTCTCTCTCTCTCCTCTCTCTATCTCTCTCTCTCTCTCTCTCTCCCCTCTCTCTCACTCTCCCCCCGCTCTCTCTCTCTCTCTCTCTCTCTCGCTCTCTCTCTCTCTCTCTCTCTCTCTCTCTCTCTCTCTCTCTCTCTCTCTCTCTGTCTCTCTCTCTCTCTCTCTCTCTCTCTCTCTCTCTCTCTCATCGTCTCTCTCTCCCTCTCCTCTCTCTCTCTCTCTCTCTCTCTCTCTCTCTCTCTTCTCTCTCTCTCTCTCTCTCTCTCTCTCTCTCTCTCGCTGCTCTCTCTCTCTCTCTCTCTCTCTCTCTCTCATCTCTCTCTCTCTCTCTCTCTCTCTCCTCTCTCTCCTCTCCTCTTCGTCTCTCTCTCTCTCTCTCTCTCTCTCTCTCTTCTCTCTCTCTCTCTCTCCTCTCTTCTCTATCCCTCTCTCTCTCTCTCTTCTCTCTCTCTCTTCTCTCTCTGCTCTCTCCCTCTCTCTCCTCTCTCGCTCTCTCTTCTCCTCTCTTCTCTCTCTCTCTCTCTCCTTCTCTCCTCTCTTCTCTCTCCTCTTCTACTTGCTCTCTCTCTCTCTCTCTCTCTCTCCTCTCAGGCTAATTGATTATTTTCTATGTATCTATCAACCTCAGATATTTTGTAATTAATTTGGAGATGTGTGGCGATTTTCTGTGTTCAAGTGAGCAATTGCCCTGACGAGCTGTCACAAAGAACTTCCTGAGTCAACTGGTCCCAAGACATTGTGTTCAAAAGGGAACTGCAGATGCTGGAATATCGAAGGTACACAAAATTGCTGGAGGAACTCAGCGGGTGCAGCAGCATCTATGGAGCGAAGGAAATAGGCGACGTTTCGGGCCGAAACCCTTCTTCAGACTGATGGGGGGTGGGGAAAGAAAGAAGGAAAAAGGGAGGAGGAGGAGCCCGAGGGCGGGCGGATGGGAGGGTGGGAGGAGACAGCTAGACCACACACAACTGACTGACTTCATCCACTTCACCACCAACTTCCATCCGGCACTCCAATACACCTGGACGATTTCCGACACTTCCCTACCATTCCTTGACCTCACCATCTCCATCGCAGGGGACAGACTCCTGACCGACATACATTATAAACCCACTGACTCACATGGCTATCTGGACTACACGTCTTCCCACCCTGCCCCCTGTAAAGACTCCATCCCCTACTCCCAATTCCTCCGCCTACGCCGCATCTGTTCCCAGGATGAGACATTTCATACCAGGGCATCGGAAATGTCCTCGTTCTTCAGGGAACGGGGATTCCCCTCCGCCACCATAGATGAGGCTCACACCAGGGTCTCATCCATACCCCGCAACACTGCTCTCTCTCCCCATCCCCGCACACGCAACAAGGGCAGAGTCCCTCTGGTCCTCACCTTTCACCCCACCAGCCGGCAAATACAACACATAATCCTCCGCCATTTCCGCCACCTCCAACGTGACCCCACCACTCGCCACATCTTCCCATCTCCCCCCATGTCTGCCTTCCGCAAAGACCGCTCCCTCCGCAACTCCCTCGTCAATTCTTCCCTTCCCTCCCGCACCACCCCCTCCCCGGGCACTTTCCGTTGCAACCGCAAGAAATGCAACACCTGTCCCTTCACCTCCCCCCTCGACTCCATTCAAGGTCCCAAGCAGTCGTTCCAGGTGCGACAAAGGTTCACCTGTATCTCCTCCAACCTCATCTACTGCATCCGCTGCTCTAGATGTCAGCTAATTTACATCGGTGAGACCAAGCGTAGGTTGGGCGACCGTTTCGCCGAACACCTCCGCTCAGTCCGCCTTAACCTACCTGACCTCCCGGTGGCTCAGCACTTCAACTCCCCCTCCCATTCCCAATCCGACCTCTCTGTCCTGGGTCTCCTCCATTGCCAGAGTGAGCAACAACGGAAATTGGAGGAACAGCACCTCATATTCCGTCTGGGGTCCTTGCGCCCTTATGGCATCAACATTGAATTCCACCAATTTGGCTAGCCTGTGCTGTCCCCTCACCTTCCTTCACCCTCTAGCTGTCTCCTCCCACCCTCCCATCCGCCCGCCCTCGGGCTCCTCCTCCTCCCTTTTTCCTTCTTTCTTTCCCCACCCCCCATCAGTCTGAAGAAGGGTTTCAGCCCGAAACGCCGCCTATTTCCTTCGCTCCATAGATGCTGCTGCACCCGCTGAGTTCCTCCAGCAATTTTGTGTACCTTTGGTCCCAAGACATTGATGTGTTTGGGTGCTATCTGTACATTCCCCCTGTGACCTTGTGGGTTTCCTCTGGGTACTCTGGTTTCCTCTCATATCCCAAAGGTATGGGGTTCGGTAGGTAAAATGACCGCAGTAAATTGCCCCTGATATATAGATGAGTGGTAGAATCTGAGGGGGAAGATGATGGGAATTAAGTGATTGGGAATGTGGGGAAAAGTAGACAGTAAAGCAATAGGGGATGAGTTGCTGGTCAGTGTAGATTTAGATTTAGTGGCCCATACGGACTGTTTCTGTGCAGTGTGATTATGAGTCACACTAACTCATGCACCCAAACTATGGGATCAGTTCAGTTCAGTTTGGTTCAGTTTAGTTTATTGTCACATGTGCCGAGGTACAATGAAAAGTTTTTTCAGTAGGCTATTTCTGTACAATTTGCTAATGTGCTTAGACATGGCAATACTCTGGACTACTGGACCGTTTGTAAGAAAATAATTCCACTGTGCATTTGCACTTTTGTCAATAAAAACGTCATCGAACAATTGGGTCTAAGGCTCCACATATCAATCTCAAAAATCAAAGAGTGTTTTATTGTCATATATCCCGGAATGGAACGATGAAATTCTTACTTGCAATATGCTATCTTATGCCCCTGTCCCACTTAGGAAACCTGAACGGAAACCTCTGGAGACTTTGCGCCCCACCCAAGGTTTCCGTGCGGTTCCCGGAGGTTGCAGGTGGTTGCCGGAGGTTACAGGTAGTGGAAGCAGGTAGGGAGACTGACAAAAACCTCCGGGAACCGCACGGAAACCTTGGGTTGGGCGCAAAGTCTCCAGAGGTTTCCGTTCAGGTTTCCTAAGTGGGACAGGGGCATAAGGCTTGAAATGTGAATCTATGGCTCCATATATTTCCATGTAAATTGTTTAAGTACTACACGCCAGGAATCCAATCTTTGAACAGGGATTCAAATGGAACTGGCCTGTTATTTGAGATGCAAAGAGAAATCCTTCGGGTTTTAAATTATCAATCAAGTCCCTCCGATGCTGATTTTGATGTTCAACTATCAGGTTGTGTTGACTGATCTCCTCCAGTGCCGGCTGTTATGCTGCTAAGTTCTTAAGTAGGAAATTAGTTCAACGATCACTTTATTAATGTTTGCATCTGATGAATTAGGAAGATTGATTGGAGAATTATGTTGTTCTCGCCTCTTGCAATTTATAGGACAGTTTCACAATAACTCCTAACATGCAGCACTCCCTCTAGGGAGAGACCTCACTAAGTACATCTTGCAAAATCAATCTTCAGCAAAGAAATTTACTCTGTGCATTGCTCATTATTTTAGTATCCATTGAGCTATTAAAATGAAGGTGTCATTCGGTCAGTGAAATGATTGATGTTGTGGTTTGCGAATATTGACTTGGTTTGAATCAATTTAATTTGGGCCTCGATTCAGCGTCTATTTTAGCAGCATCAGGTGTGCCGGTGGTCCCCGAACTGACACACTCTTGGGCGGCACGGTGGCGCAGCAGTAGAGTTGCTGCCTAACATTTCCAATGTGAGAATACGTTTAACCAGGGGAAGGAGGGTGGTGAATGATGGTGAGCGTTTTGGGCCCCTGTTCAATGAAAGTCCTGGAGCTAAATTGGTGAAGGGTTGAAGTCTCGAGGGGCTCCATGAAGTTGGGTTCCACAAGTGTCCACTGGTGTTTACCCTCAGGCTGACAGTGATGGTCAGTTTCTGTGGTTCATAAATTGATAAGTCATAGGAGTAGAATTAGGCCATTCGGCCCACCGAGTCTACTCCGCCATTTAATCATGGCTGATCTATCTTTCCTTCTCAACCCCATTCTCCTGCCTTCTCCCCGTAACACTTGACGCCCATACAAATCAAGAACTTATCAATCTCTGCTTTAAAATTACCCGAAGACTTGGTCTCCACTGCCGTCTACGGCAATGAATTCCACAGATTCACCACCTTGTGGTGTTGGGTGGTAATAGGTAATTTAATGAGGCAACAGCCCCCAGAGATCATTGCCCATCCTGCAATTCTGCCCAAGCCCATCTGCCAGCAGTTGCTTTTGATGCTACAACCTAAAACCCCATTTCCCCAAGTTCTTCTCGATCTATCTTCTCCTTTAAAAAAATTCTTAAATCCTATCCTTTAGACCATTGACTTTATAGGAACAGCGTAGAAACAGGCCCTTCAGTTCATCGAAACCACAGTGACCAGCGATCACCGTACACTAGCACTATCCTACACATTGGGGAACATTTTTAAACTATTTTTTACCAAGGCCAATTAACCTACAAACCTGTTTGTCTTTAGTGTGTGGGAGGAAACCAGAAAACCCAGAGAAAACTTGTTGATTTTTCTGCCTTTCTTGTGACCATTGTGACCCCTTCTTGGGAATAGTCTCATGATCTTAAGGGGTTGGACAGGCTAGATGCAGGAAGATTATTCCCGATGTTGGGGAAGTCCAGAACTAGGGGTCACAGTTTAAGGATAAGAGGGAAGTCTTTTAGGACCGAGATGAGAAAATCATTTTTTACACAGAGAGTGGTGAATCTGTGGAATTCTCTGCCACAGAAGGTAGTTGAGGCCAGTTCATTGGCTATATTTAAGAGGGAGTTAGATGTGGCCCTTGTGGCTGAAGGGATCAGGGGGTATGGAGAGAAGGCAGGGATGGGATACTGAGTTGGATGATCAGCCATGATCATATCGAATGGCGGTGCAGGCTCGAGGGGCCGAATGGCCTACTCCTGCACCTATTTTCTATGTTTCTATGTTTCTATCAGATGCACCCTGGCTCTTCACCAGGCCCCATTTTCACAAGCAAGATGGATCACACTTGAGAGCTGCGATTTGTCTGTTAGTGGACACAGAGTCCAGCTGTGCCATTTACTAACATTATTGCCAAATGAGGACAGCATAGTCTCAACGGACAGCCTAGTCATTTCTTGAAGGTTCCTTTATCCTTGTGTTTGCCATCTGGATCTCAATGCACACAACTGGACTCAGATAAACAAGAGAGCTTGTGCTTGAACTTGCCTGATAGCAAACATTACAGAGGCATTTCACTCTGTAATTAATTACGTTTGATGTGCTCAAATATATGAGTGGTGGGAATATGGAATGAGCTGCCAGAGGAGGCGGGTACTGTGACAGCAGTCAAAAGATACTTGGCAAGGTATATGGATAGGATAAGAAGTTTCTGGGCCAAATGTGGAGAAATTGAAGTAGCTTAGATGGGACATCTTGGTCAGCAGGATGCGTTGGGCTGAAGGGCCCCTTTCCGTGCTGTATGACTCTATAATACTATGACTCCCCGGTGTGGAGAATGAACAATTAGTTACTTACTGAAGAACGGACTCAACCCGAAATGTCACCTATTCCTTTTCTCCAGAGATGCTGCCTGAGCCGGTGAGTTACTCCAGTATTTTGTGGGTATCTTCGGTGTAAACCGGCATCTGCAGTTCCTTCCTACAAATCTATGATTCGACTGCGTGGAGAATAAGCAATTAATTACTTTTATTGGGCACAGCATTTCCACAATCAAATGTTTGAGAATTGGATCTCCTTAATTTCTCACAACTGTTGTCAGAAATCACGTTCTGTTCTCATGTTTGTGTAAACGATCCGTTAAATTGGTTTAAGCGATGTCTGCGAAGGGCGCGCAGCATCGTCAAGGACTAGCTCTCACCCCAACCACAGACTGTTTACCCTCCTCCCATCCGGGAGGCGCTACAGGTCTCTCCATTGCCGGACCAGCAGGTTCAGGAACAGCTTCTTCCCTGCGGCTGTTACACAAGTTAACTCTGCACCCTGGTGATCGCCAGTCACCCCCCACCGGACACTCCTTCCCCCAGAAACATTGCACTACTGCTACTGTATGTACATATATATATTTTACTGTTCCATTATTCTATGTTCGCTCTTCTGGGTGAGATTCTAACTGCATTTCGTTGTCTCTGTACTGTACACTGCACAATGACAATAAAGATTGAATCTGAATCTGAATCTTAACAACAGGTGAGCAGGATGTTGGGCTGGGAGTGAACAATACCTTGAATGGGAAATTGCTGATAAAAGTCGTATCCCAGGTCTATCATTTGTTGAAATCTCTCGCTTTATTATAACACACTGGTTAAGTTAATGTTCGGCAATTGTATTCAGTTCTGAGCTTTATAGTTTCGGAAAGATGTCACGGTTTTACAGGGGTGGAGAGGAGATTAACTACAATAACACAAAGGACGAGGGTGTTTTATTATTCGTTACATGTTCCTCTTAGGGAAAATAACATTTCAGGGGGAGATTTAACAGAGATGTTCAAATTCACGATGGATATTGAAACAGTAAATATGAAATTGTTTCCAGTGGCAGGAGGCTGGTTAATTTATTTTCATTACAAATTACATTAGTTCAATATAATGTTACTGTACCTCGGTACGTGTGGCAAATAATCCATACCACACCATACCATAAATGGGGGATGCAGATTTTACATTAAACATAGAACGTAAAACAGTGTGGCACAACACAGGTACACAGTGTCTGTGCCCAGCATGATGCCAAGTTTTTAGTGTGTTTTTGTGTGTTCTTTTTCATTGTACTGCTGCTGGCAAATTCATTTCACTTGCACTTAATGTGTAATGTGACGAATAAAACTGATTGTTGTTGAAGTTAAACTAATCTCCTCTGCCTGCGTATGATCCATATCCCAATTCCCTGCATATTCATGTACCGATTAAATGCCATTATTGTATCTGCATTCAGGGCATTCCACGCACCCGCCACTCTCTGTGTAACTAAACTTGTGCCGCACACCTCTTTTAAACTTTCTCCCTCTGACCTTAAAGCTCTGTGCTCCATTCTAACACTTTCATTGTGGGGGAAAAGGTTGTGACTGGCTACGTTATCAAGGCCTCTCATGATTTTATCTACTTCTACCGGGTCTACCCTTCAACCTCCGATGTCCCAGAGAAAACGATCTAAGTTTATCCAACCTCTCCTTATACTGTAACTAATGCCCTCTAGTCCAGGTAGCATTTTGGTCAACTCCTTCTGCACCCTCTCCAAAGGCTCCACATCGATTCTGTAATGGGGTGATCAGAACTGTACACAATACTCCAAATTACATACAATATTCCAAATGTGGTGCATGGAAAATGAAACAGAGATGAAATATAAGTCTTTTTTAATAACTCAGCTGCCTGAAAAGGAATTGCAAACTAATTTAATGGAAGCCTCAAAACTGAACTGGACAAATGATTGTCTTATTGTCTGTTGAGTCTCAACAAGAATGAGTGGTTTGTCTGTAACTCGTTTCCACTTAAGGCCACAGCTTACAATGGCCTGTTTCCTTTGTCATTGTTACTTTTTTGCATATCTTTCATTCATTTGTTCTATATCTATGTTCATCACCGTCTATATCTATCGTTTCCCTTTCCCCGCCAACTCTCAGTCTGAAGGAGGGTCTCGACCCAAAACGTCATCCATTCCTTTTCTCCAGAGATGCTGCCTGACCCGCTGAGTTACTCCAGCTTTTTGTGTCTATCTTCTGGACAAATCATTTTCTAGGTTCATGTGAAGAGCAGGGAGCTAAGGAGTATAACATGGAGTATACTGAGTATATGGAGTACCACACTGATGGGGTTCACCGATATGCCAGGGCAGTTAGGGATCAAGGAGGAAGGGGTGCTGGGTCTCTTGATGAGTATTAAGGTGGATAAGTCTCATGGGCCGAATGGAATCTATCCCAAGTTTTTACGATTGAAGAGAGGATATTGCAGGGACATTGTTGAAGATCGTTATATCAACAGGTGACCTCCCAGAGGACTGGAGAGTAGCCAATGTTTCTCTAACTACTCTCTCTATTAATTTGTGATTTTAAATACTTAATTACTTTATTGAAAGTAGGGAAGATTCAAACAAGAGGACATGACTTGGGAATTAAGGGACAGAAGTTTAGGGGTAACATGAGGGGGAACTTCTTTACTCAGAGAGTGGTAGCTGTGTGAAATGAGCTTCCAGTGGAAGTAGTGGAGGCAGGTTCGATTTTATAATTTAAAAATAAATTGGATAGGTATATGGACGGGAAAGGAATGGAAGGTTATGGTCTGAGTGCAGGTAGATGGGACTAGGGGAGAATAAGTGTTTGGCACGGACTAGAAGGGCCAAGATGGCCTGTTTCCGTGCTGTAATTGTTATATGGTTATATTACATCCTCTCTAAAACTCCTCTAATTCAAGTAGAAGAACCCCAGTTTCTCCAGCCTGTCCACATAATTAAAATCAGAAATCCCTGGAATCCTTTTGATAAATCTCTTCTAGCACTCCCCTCAAAGCCTGGGTATCCTTTTCTCAAGATTCAGATTGTCCTATATCCCATTAACCTCCACCAACACCTAAAGGGGATTAAAATTAAAGAACCATTATCAGACTGTTGCCCATCCTCCTGAAATTCTCCCAAGATTAAACTCTTTTTGTGACTTTAATAAGAGCAAATCACATTAAAAGTCTGATCAATATCAATTAAAAATCAAAGTAAAAATGTGCATGTTTGCTTTCTATGCCACAACAAGGATATATTCAGATGCCAGAAGATGATGCGGCCTAGTTTTTCTAATCCATATTTAAATAGGTTAATGCCAAATGGTAGAATAGCACAGCCTGGAAAATGTAGGACACGGTAAAACTAAGAATGACATTTTTGATTCCATTCCACTCCTTGATAATCTAACCTCTTGGTTTCCTTTCTATTTCAGGATACCTCTCGAGTGGGGGTGAGGAGAAATATCCTCCTGCACAGTAGTAAGTCTTTGGAATTCTCTGCCTCGCAGCTGTGGCTCCTCAGTCCCTGTGTACATTTGATGGATCGTAGAACGCAAGGGAATCAGGGCTGTGGAGTCCTGAGGGAAAGTGGATGAGGACTGATTCCTGCTTCTCTGATGCAACGTCCTTGAGTTCATTATTTCCATGGAGCCCTATGCTGAAATATTGGCATTCCTCTTCCTTTTCTCCAGTGATGCGCTTTGTGTCTGCCTTCGGTACAAGGCAGCATGTGCAGTTCCTCTCTACACATGCATTGAGCAGCTTATTTAATCATTAAATCCTTACTATTAGTGGGTGCTTGCTGGGTAAATTGTTTTAATATAGAGAGCATGGCAGTCAATAACGAAGAATTATTGGCCATGCAGCGTTTTGCTGAGTTGTGAGGTGATGAAAACAGCTGTTTAAAATTCAGGTCTTGTTCCTTTCAGAACTCCACTGAAACTGTGAAGGAAGGAAGGAAGGAAGCTGGTTTACACTGAAAATGGACACACTTCACTTCACCACTCTGCCTCAGGAAAGCAGCCAACGGTATGTCCCTGGGAGCCGCGCGGGCCCGATCCGCCCGTCGACAACCGCGGCGGCGACGAGCAGAGCAAAGACTGGAAGTGTCCTGATAGGCCCGACTCACCCCACAGGCCCCCCAGGGGACTGCAGTGAGGCCTGTCTGGGCCGATTGAGCCTCAGCAGTGGTGGCGATGGGAATCTCGGTGGCGGCAGCGTGGGCCTCGGTGGCATCGGGAGGCCCGGTGGCGGTGGGGCCTTGCAGTCAATGAGCGTGAGGGGAAGACAATGGGGACCCAGCATGGGGGGATCGCCATGATGAACAATGGAGGACACGGTGTGGGGGGGGCACTCTAGTTTAGAATCCTCTGCCCAGCGGATAAGTCTGTGTTTGTTTGTTCGTTCGTTCGTTCGTTCTGGTGAAGGCGCTGTGCACACGGCAGCCAGCCAACAGTCGCTTGTCTTTTTCTTTTTGTTTTCACTTTTAATTTCAAGTTTTTGTGTATCTTGTGTGTTGTGACTGTCAGCAGATCAATGAATAAAGTTTTATCGCATCATATCGTATCGTAAAAAGCTGGAGTAACTCAGCGGGTCAGCCAGCATCTCTGGAGAAAAAGGATGGGTGACGTTTCATGCTGAGGCCCGAAGAAGTAGGAGGGTCCCAACCCGAAAAGTCACCTGTTCCTTTCGTCTAGATATGCTGCCTGACCCGTTGAGTTACTCCAGCTTTTTGTGTCTATCTTCTGGAAAAATGGGTTCATGTGAAGAGCAGGGAGCTATGAAGTATATTGAGATGGGGGGGTACACCGATACGCTGGTGCAGTTGAGATCAAGAAGGGGGTGATGTTGGGTCTCTTGATGAGTACTAAGGTGGATAAGTGGATAAGACGAAGGGTCCTGACCCGAAACTTCACCTATACCTTTCCTCCAGAGATGCTGACTGACCCCGAGTTACTCCAGCATTTAGTTCTATCCACGGAAAATGTAACAGACACTTACTCAGACTTCCGTGTTGCCACTAAACCCAGAAATAGCCACATGTACGCCCATTTCAGATTGCAGAACAGCCAGTTTTAGATCAGTGAGGATGGTACCATTGACTGACATCGGATCTTCAATAGTCACTGTGTTTGTTGCATGACTTGCCAAAATAATGCAACATTTTGCGGAGGAGCAAGCCCATCTTGTTTTATCCAAACCCACATAGGCTGAGGTCAAACAAACAGACTGGATTCACTTTTCTTGCAAGGTTATGTTTGTTTGAAATGCCTGACAGCAAATCAATGAATTCAAACTGAAAGGCTCGTGCACTGCTCCACGTCCATGTTACGGTGCTCTGTCTAAAGTAAATGCCACAGAGCTTTTAATCTTAATTGCTGAAAATCGTTCACAGGGTTTGACAGCCTGGTTGTAGCAGTCACCATTAACCTTTAATTTGTAACTCTGTGCCTTCCCAACACTTGGCACTCGGAGAAAGGATCAGGTGAGCTTTGACTTCAACCTCCAACAGGGTAACAACATGCCTTGTTGATGATTCCAAACTTGATCTCAGTTGCTGTGAAATCATAACCCTGTAATTCCCAGGATGACTCAGTGGGCTTACAGCAAGTCTGCAATCTGTGACTTTGAACGCGCAAATTATCATAGAAACTTGGGCAAACCGCAAGGATAAACATGTCATGATAGTGGAGGAGGTGAAAGAGGTTGCTGACTTGTTGACAGGGAAAAAGCCTCCTCGTGAATTACTGGGGATTTGTTTAAATGAGAGGAGAGCTGCCGATCAAACCACACCAGCAAATGGTTATATTGAAGGATCCCTGTACATCTCCGGTGCATCCCACCTTCTTCCTGGTGAGGATTTCCTCCACCACCACTTTCGCCTCTGCATAGCGTCGCCTCTATTGCCGTTGTTGTGTTACCATAGCGTCTCCCTTGCAGGCCTGGAGCCCTCACATGCTTTCAGCGAGACTAAGATGTGGCAGCAGTGTGAAGCTCAGCATGGATGGGACGAGGACGAGGTCAGAGTCTCGAGGTCGGGCTGAGGCGGACAGGCCGTGTCGCCGAGAACAAAGGGGGAACCTGGCATGGGGGGGGGGGGGGGGGGGAAAGGGTGGGGATGAGTACTTTTTGTAACTTTGTCAGCACCTTTGTGGCGACTCTGTTGTGTAGTTTGTATGCAAATAACAAGAATAATTTCACTGCACCTGCGTAGGTGCAAGTGACAATAAAGTATCATCATCATCTTCACCATCATCATCATCATCACCATCATCATCATCACCATCATCATCATCGCCATCATCATCATCATCATCTTCACCATCATCATCATCATCACCGTCATCATCATCACCGTCATCATCCCCCCACCCCACCTCACCCCACCCCACCAGTGCTTCTCCTCTCTGGAAGTGTTGCTAATAAACAATGCAGAAGTTCCATTGCTCCTGGATCTTGGCACTGAGGCAACTTGGTGTAAGTGCAACACACACCATGCTTACACACCTCAAGAATTATGTTAATGAATTGCTCTCCTGAATTGCTAATCCTTCTGCGTTATGTCTCAAGTCTCATGACTGCTCAATATCGTTGATGCATCGTTGACCTTGTACTGGTTTTATTTTCTGCTCGTTTACATTGTAATAATAGTGTAATTACCCATCTTTCTGTTCAACATGGAGTGTTCCTTAATTCCCTTTGGTAAAGGCTAGTGATAAATTGGAGAAAGTTCTGGGCCGTGCTCTAGGCTCTGGTGTCGTGTAAAGGCTATTTCCAAACCTTTCCACCCGAGATCAATGGTAAGGAGTGGATGGATTCACAGATTGATGAATATACTTCTCTAACTTCTCGTAACTTTTGCTTTCCCTCTCTCTCCATCCCTCCCCCAACTGAGTTCTCCGACTAGTTCCACTGTCCTCCTGATTAAATTTTACTGATTATATCTCTCGTTGTCACCTTCCCCACAGCTAACAATGATCCTGTCTACATTTTCCTTGACCTATGTCCCCTTTGATCTCTCGTTTTCACACCTTACCCTTCCATATCTCTCTTTCTCCCTTTCCCCTGATTCTCAGTCTGTGGAAGGGTCTCAACAGTGGAGAAGGCCCGGGACGGAAAGTCTGAAGAAGGGTTCTGACCCAAAACACCACCTGTTCCATTTACTCTGGAGATGCTGCCTGCTCCGCTGAGCTACTCCAGCATTTCATGCCTGTCCTGATTAATATTCTGACAGGATGGCCATGCACTACACAAATCCCTCAGAGAACAACGTGGGTCTGTTAGACGATAACAGGATGGTGAAGCAAGCACGTCATTGCATCGATTACTTTGTGGAGATGGGGCTGGATATGGTGGACCTGTGTAAGAAGGGTTGAAGGTTTTGCACATTGCTACACAGCAGAGATAGATAACTCTCTGCAGCAGCACAACAGAATATGTAAACATAGTACACTGTAAACAATATAATAAACAAGAGAGAAATAAAAATTCAGTGCGTATAAATACACATACGCACAAATACACATATATACAGTATATATTCTTTACACATGCACACATACGTACACAGAACAAAACAAACAATAATACTGTGTTCTCCAAATAAGAAGCAGCATCATTCTGCACAAATAAAGACGTACTTATTGGAAAGCAGAATAGTATCACTTTGAAACATCACTGAAGAGTTGGGGATATCCCCCCTAACTATGGGACCTGAAGCCGTATTACTTAATGTCAACCATGCTCCAAGCCTGGATTACTCACAGTGTCTGACTCAGTTAACATTATACTCACAAGAAGGAATAAATATTCATTGAATACCAACCACATCATCTATCACCCTGAAAATGATTTGACCTTTGGTTAGCCTCTGAGACCTTCTTCCTAACAGTGATGGATGGGATACGGGAGATAACTGATTGATTTTTCTTCTGTCATTCCTTCTAATTTATCGCAAATCAAATCCTTCAGTTTAGAGTTAATTAAATATGTTTTCTGTCTGGTTGATAAGGTTGTCATTAGGCATCCTATCTGCCGTTTCTACATCAACCAGAGGAGCATAGCGGTAGGTAATTCAATGGGCAATGATTGTTAGCGTGGCAGATTATGTAGCTGATCGCAGGGCGAGTTTCAGTTTGTATACACTCATTTACAGGCGGCAACAAGTGCCATCAATTTGACAAGAAATGACACTAAAGCATTTTCCCTTGACTTGGAAAGAATGTGCCTACCTTCCAATTCTGGAAACCAAGGATATTATTTACGAGTCACATGTATGTGGACAATTTCCTCTGCTTTGTTTCCTGTTGCCCTTTACCTCCAGATATCTCTATTCCTTAAATCTCAGTACAGCTCAATATGCATCTGTCTCATCTTAGTTTAGTTTAGTTTAGATATACAGCATGGAAACTTGCCCTTCGGCCCACCGAGTCTGCGCTGACCAGCGATCCCTGTAAATTAGCACTATCCTTAGCAGTATTAATTAGCGGTAGTGCTTCTGCTTTACAGCGCCAGAGACCCAGGTTCGATCCTCCTCTGGCAGCTCTTTCATTATATCTACCACCCTTTTCGTGAAAAAGTTGCCCCTTATGTTCCTATTCCATTTTGCTCCTCTCACCTTAAACTTATATCCTCTAGTTCTTGATTCCCTTACTCTAGATACAAGACTGTGCGCTCACCCTATGTATACCCCTCACGATAGTGTACACCTCTACAAGATCACTCCACAGCCTCCTGCACTCCAAGCCTGCTCAATCTCTCCCTATGGCTCATTCCCTCGAGGCCTGGCAACATCCTCGTAAATCTTCTCTGCACCCTTAATAAGATGTACCTTAATAACTGATAGGATCACTTGGAACATTATTTCCAAGGAGTTTAGTTTAGTTTAGTTGAGAGAAACCGGCCCCTTTGGCCCGCGCCGACCTACGATCCCCCCACACTATCCTTCACACACTAGAGACAATTTTCATTTATACCAAGCCAATTCACCTACAAACCTGTATGTCTTTGTGGAGTGTGGGAAGATACCAGAGCTCCTGAAGGAAACCCACATAGGTCGGGGGGAGAACGTACAAACTCTGTACCGACAGCACCTGTAGTCAGGATCGAACCCGGGTCACTGGCGCTGTGATGATGCCCCTGTCCCACTTAGGAAACCTGAACGGAAACCTCTGTCGACTTTGAGCCCCACCCAAGGTTTCCGTGCGGTTCCCGGAGGTTTTTGTCAGTCTCCCTAATGGTCGAAAGTGGTTTCCGCTCCTTCTATGTTCCGGCGATTATTTCAAAACATTCAAAACCGGCCGCGACTATAAATAGGTTGCCGGCAACCACCTGCAACCTCTGTGCCACCGTGCCTCCTATCTTTGTACCTTAGTAAAAATTGCATATACAGCTTGAAATACAGTTATGTAAATAGTTTATAACGATGTTGAATAGTTGCAGCTCCAGTGCAGATCCTTGCAAGACCCACTAATTACATCCTATAAATCAGGGTATCTCCCAGTCTCTCTTCTCTCTATCCCCTGCCAGTCAGTTGATTTCCAAGCCAGGCCGGTAAATTGCCTGCGGTTTCATTAGTTAAGAGCCTGTTAAGAGATACTTCATTAGATCCAATAGAATTACCAATCACCCTTTAAAAAAATCCAACCATTGTCAATTGTAAAGATCTAACGTTTATCTTTCCCTTTTGGCTTCCACTGATGAATTAAACATTTTCACAATGTTCCCCCACTCTGTCCTTATCTGCAGGCTTGATAATTACATCATTGTAATTTCCAACACCAGGTGTTAGATCAGCTAGTTCATGATTTTCTTGTTTCCCTCTCTTATCCTTCTTAAATAATGAAGGGGCTGTCTCTATTTTCGGTTTAAACTGGTATCTGCAGTTCCTTCCTGCACATGCCCAGATTCTCCATTCTCTCAGCAAATGACAGTCCCACCATCCCAGGAATCAACTTTGTAAACCTATGCTGCACTCCCTCAATAGCAAGAATGTCCTTCCTCAAATTAGGGGACCAAAACTGCACACAATACTCCAGGTGCGGTCTCACTAGGGTTCTGTACAACTGCAGAAGGACATCTTTGCTCCTATATTTGATTCCTCTTGTTATAAAGGCCAACATGCCATTTGCTTTCTTCACTGCCTGCTGTACCTGCATGCTTACTTTCATAGACTGAAGAACAAGGACCCCCAGATCCCGTTGTATTTCCACTTGTCCCAACTTGACGCCATTTAGCACGTCCATGAATATGGGCGGGAGTCGAAGACAAGGGAGAGAGTCTGCATGCCGTACGTGCGGATGGCGCTGCTGTTGATGGCGGTCAGGGCCTCGCTTACCGGCATGGGTGTCCAGTCCAGTCGGGGGGAAGGATGCTCACGACGGCCCCGGAGTCCACGAGGAAGCGAAGTCCGGGACAGCGATCCCGAACGTAGAGGCGGTGATTCTGGCCGATCGCTATTGCCTCTACTGACGATCAGCCGAGGCATTTCCCGCAAACGAGCAGGGGGCGCAGCATCGTCGGGCCTCTGCACCCCAGCGTTGGCGGTAGTAGCACCACTGGCGTTTACCCCGGTCACCGGCGGGCGGCTGCAGCGCGGCGATGGCAGCGGAGGGTTGGACGGAAATGGGGCCTTAAATCACCCATGAACCTGCCCATGACCGTACTACGTCTTTTTCGTCGAGTGGTCTATCTTGCTCGCTATAGGATCTTTGCTTCTCAGTACATAAAACAATGACACACTCTTGACTCTTGACTCCTGATCAATTCTTCTCGCTGTGTGCAATACCCGTCACACCTAAACAACTTTTATTGTACTAGTTCTCCAAGTTGTCTCATGTTTCACTTCATGTACCTCTTGCAGTCATCCATCTAAATGGTTCTGGATTGGCGTTGGATAGCTCCACACCATCGTGCATGCCCGTGTGCACATTTCAGGGGTTAACTATTTCAGGTAAAAGCTGTTCCCAGGTTCCCAGATTCTAAAAGTAATTAGCACCCTGCAAAGCAAATTCGTCAAAACTGCAGAGCTGTTGACAATCTGAACTCCATTAAGAACATATCAAAGAGTTCTGCCTGCTTCAGTAATTGTCAACTATTTCATTTCTAGTCAGGTTGCAATGAGCTCGTAATGCATCTACTGCAGTCCCCAGGATCTCATTTGAAGTTTTTATGGTTTGGTAAAATACGCTTCCCCTGCGAGCAATGAGATAGAAAGACATCTTTGCTTTTGTCTGTTCTGTTTATCCGTAATAGCCTGCTCAATGCACAGCGTAAGATCTCCCTTCCAGTCCCTCCAACCATTAGACTGATCGCTTGACCGGTAAAAGAACAGCTTAATCTGTTCCACAGTAAACTCGCTCCAGTTATTGTCTCAGGGCACATCTTCATGTTATCTCAGTTGTGAGGGATAATGTCCAACAGTTGCTCATCTCATTCAGTCATGGCGTCTATATTTCCTGCTCTAACTGAAGATAGACACGAAAAGCTGGAGTAACACAGGCAGCATCTCTGGAGAGAAGGAATGGGTGACGTTTCGGGTTGAGACCCTTCTTCAGACCACCGCGTCTTGTTGCCTCTGTAAAAAACGTTTGACATACATCAATAGACATCAAGGATAATTAATGAAAAGAGTAGATACAAAATGCTGGAGTAACTCAGCGGCACAGGCAGCATCTCATGGTTAGATGGAACAGGCGATGTTTCGGGTCAAGACCCTTCTTCGGACAAACGAGTCGTTTAATGCCACTGCAGCATCCTTTTTGCATGGCTTTCACCAGAGAGAAATACAGGATCACCAATGTGTCAGATAACAGGGCAGCATGGTGGCACAGCGGTAGAGTTACTGACTTACAGCGCCAGAGTCCCAGGTTCGATCCTGACTACAGGTGCTTGTCTGTACGGAGTTTGTACGTTCTTCCCGTGACCTGCGTGGATTTTCTCTGGGTGTTCCGGTTTCCTCCCACACTCCAAAGACGTAGAGATGTGTTGCTTAATTGGCTTAGTATAATAGCAAATTGTCCCTAGTGTGTGTAGGATAGTATTGAAGTACGGGGATCGCTGGTCGGCGCGGACTCGGTGGGCGAAGGGCCTGTTTCCGCGCTATATCTCTAAATTAAACTAAACAGCAGTTGGTCACATGGTACAATTACTATAAATCAACAAATATAACACACGAGTCATAAACATCACCCATATTATTCACACACTCAGAAAACCATATTCTGTGAGAATAGAATAACACTGTCTTCTTTGGCAGAGAATTCCACAGATTCACAACTTGATTTGAAGAGGTGTTCTTCAGCCACTGGGAGGTTGAGGAGGATATTGTCCAAGACTCTGAGGACAGTGGCAGACTATAAGGGCTCTCTTCTGTAATTGTTGCAGTTGGACTCATCCCCTTGTCTGAAGCCGCAGTGTGTTTAACACATCTGAGCGGAGGGAAATTTGCAGCATCTATTCCCCTCTCTGGTGGCTTTAATTACCTTCTGCAGCTACAATCCACCTCGCCTTCAATTCCTCGAGTCATTCACAAAAATAGGCTCCCTGCTGAGGTGATAAGCCAGGCAACAGCATGATTAGCTGAATACTAGAATCATTATAATGAGCTGGCAACTGGTTTTATGTGAAATCTGTACCAGCTCAAATGGGTTTGGGTTAATCGAGCAATGAAATCTTTGCATCTGTTTACAGGGCCATTTCAAATCAACCCCCTTGATACCGTGACACTTCAGGCAATCCTGCTCCACAATGGTGAGACTAGAAGCACAGATGTATGTTCTGATGCATTAGATGCATGTTCTAATGCCCCGTAGTTCACAAGTTCATGAGTTCATGAGTTCTAGGAGCAGAATTAGGCTATTATGCCCATCAAGTCTACTCTGCCATTCAATCATGGCTGATCTATCTTTCCCTCTCAACTCCATTCTTCTGCCTTCTCCCCCATAACCCGGACACCCAGTACTAATCAAGAATCTATCTATCTCTGCCTTAAAAACAACCATTGACTCGGTCTCCAAAGCCTTCAGTGGCAATTACTTTTCACCACCCTCTGACTAAAGAAATTCATCCTCATCTCCTTCCAAATGGAACGTCCTTTAATTCTGAGGCTGTGACCTCTGCTCCTAGACTCTCCCACTAGTGGGTTCTCAGGTGCTTTGGTCTGAGGATAAACAGACAAGATGAAAGGGGGGAGACACCACCATGTGGGCAGCCCCAGCACGGCACATAATTTGTTGGTTCACTGCCCTGTCAACATCGACAGATGCATAAAAGCCTGAGTAACTCAGCGGGTCAGGCAGTATCTCTGGAGAAAAGCAATGGGTAACGTTTCGGGTCGAGACCCTTCTTCAAACTGCAAATCAGGCAAAAGGGAAACGAGAGATACAGATGTTGATATAGAGTGATATAACAAATGAATGAAAGATATGCAAAAAGTAACGATGATCAAGCAAAGGTGGAGCCCACAATGGTCCATTGTTGGCTGTGGGCTAGTTGATAATGAGTTATACATTCAGTGAAACTCAACAGGATGACATCAAAACTAGTACGATGACTAGGATGGGGGAGGGATGTAGAGAGAAGGGATGCAAGGGTTACTTGAAGTTAGAGAAAAAACATTTGTGGTGTGTAACCAATCCAGACAAGGCAAAGTGTATAGCATTAGGGTGGCACAGTGGCACGGGTGCTGTCTGTACGGAGTTTGTATGTTCTTCCTGTGGGTTTTTTCCGAGATCTTCCAATTCCTCCCACACTCCAAAGAAGCACAGGTTTGTAGGTTAATTGGCTTGGTATGAATGTAAAATTGCCCCTAGTGTTTGTAGGATAATGTCAATGTGCGGGGATCGCTGGTCAGTGTGGACTCGATGGGCCGAAGGGGCCTTCACAGTGTGACGTTGAAATAAAATAGAAATACAAAATACAGGAGCAGGAGGACCAATGTTCAACCTGGAATCTAATTATCAGGATTTACCCAAGAGGATGAAAGCAATGATGAAACATATTTTAATTATCAGATGAACGCCAGTATGATGTTTGTGGGCTGCAACACATTGTGCTTGCTGTCATCGTTTATGTTCTGCTATGAACATCTTTATTGAAGGGAGTAGGTTAATGATTCTGCAAGATGCATGGGAAGTAGCAGCGCTGACCAGTTGTTTTGTGTCAGATGCACTTTTCGCGGCTGAAAGTAAAACATTCTGTCGGCAATGTGTAGGAAAGAACTGCAGATACTGGTTTAAATTGAAGGTAGGCACAAAATGCTGGAGTAACCCAGCGGGACAGGCAGCATCTCTGGAGAGAAGGGACAAAATGTGTAGTTAAGAGCCTGTCCCACTTAGGCGACCTAATCCGCGAGTTCTGGCGAGTTTGCCCTCGACTCATACTCACAGCATGGCCGCCACGAGATCGTAGGAGGTCTTCGTAACTCTCCTTCATGCTCGAGAGTGGTCTCCGCATACTCGAGGCCTCAGCTAGGTCGTGGCGTTTTTGTCAATATGTTAAAAAATGCCTGCGAATAAAAAAAAGGTCGCCATGAAAAAAATCGATACTTTATTTACTCGTAGGTTTAGTCGTAGTAGGTCGTAGTAGGTCAGCCTGTTAGTCGTAGGTAATCGAGGGTAGTCGAAGGTAGTCATAGATAGTCTTCATCATAGTCGAAGGGAGGTCGAAGGGATGTCAAAGGAGATCGGAGGAAGTCGTCTTCACTCTCCACTATTCGGTGGCCAATTTTCCCGAAGTTAGTCATAGCTAGTCGTAGCTAGTCGAAGCTGGTCTTCAACATAGTCGAAGGAGGTCGAAGTAGTCCTTCTTCATAGTCAAAGTGTCAGGGGTTATGGGGAGAAGTTATGGGGAGAATGTAGTTAGGAGGGAGAAATTGATCAATCATGATTGTATGGTGGAATGGCCTCATTCTGTTCCTATCGCTTATCAACTTTTGAAATTATGAAATCAGGGCCGGCAACAGATGACCACAGGAAGGTTGGAGCCCATAAAGGCCCATTGTTGGTTGGTGAAGGTGTGATAATGAGAGGGATACAAGTGTGCGAACAGTGGAATTTTGTGTCTATCATTTTGTGTCTCCATTTTGTGTCTATCTTCGATTCTGTATGTACCTACTCTAATGTCAATACTATAAGGTATTGGAAGAGTTTTGTGGCGCTCTCACTCAGCGCAGCGGTAGAGTCACTGCCTTACAGCGCTAGAGACCCGGGTTCGATCCTGACTACGGGTGCTTGTCTGTACGGAGTTTGTACGTTCTTTCTGCGATCATGTGTGTTCCCCCCCTCCCCCCGTGCTCTGATTTCCTCCCACATTCCAAAGACATGCAGTTTTGTATGTTAATTGGTTTCTGTAAATTGTTTCTTGTATGTAGGATAGAACTAATGTATGGATGATCACTATCCGGCCAAGACTCTGTGAGCCACAGCGCCAGTTTCCACGCTGTATCTCTAAACTAAGCTAAACTAAACAAACATTTTACCACAGCTGCGTTAATTTTCTTCAGAGTGCTGTTTCGGTCTGAGCCGTAATTAAGAGGGAAAATTAGCCCCACCTTAAAGTCACGTGTTGAGTGCGGGTAAACATAAAGTATCTCGCCAACAATGAGAATGCTGGCAGAATTCATGAAAAACCATCAGGGAAGTCAGGGTGACATTCAGAAGGTCAGTATTTTTAGTTACAATTTCTTACTCCGGGTTTTCTGGCCAAGTTTCCATCTATAGGGTGATTTCACGAAAGGTCACTGGAGCGTAGATCCGCACCCACGTGACCGCAAAATTTAACTGGAGTACATGCGTCACTTCCGGTACATGTTAGTGAATGGGAAAACACACACTTTCACACCCGTTAAAAACATCGAAACCGGCCAGTTTTTGAGCTGCAATTTACTGTACCAGTCGGTGAGCAGGATAGACAATGTGCACAAGAACGCCATGCACGTGCAACAAGAAGAGAGTATTAAAGCAGATTTGGTTGCAGCTCAAGCATCTATAGCTCTGCAAGTTGATGGCGTTCTTGTGCACATTGTCTATCCTGCTCACAGTGGGTGCCCAATCAGGATTGTTGACATCATTCCATGCTGCAGGCTTGTCTGTTATTAGATGATAAATAAATAAATAAGTAGTTTGGGTGATTGTGCAGGCTTTAAACAAGAAACATTGAGAAATATATTTTGGCAAATAATAAAATGTCCTGCTGTTGTCCAACAAACAGCTGACAATTATCCCATTCCTTAGCTTGCATCTCAGTAAAATTTATTTCAAAACGCATTGATAGTTTACGATTATTTAAATGGTAAATGGAGCTTCAGAAGCGTTTTCATTTTGCATGTTAAAACCCACCCGAGAACCATGGGCGATTTTGCAATTTTACTGACGGATTTTTAACTTTTAATACTTTTCATATAACAAATGAATAAAGATAAAAAGTCAATAATGCCACTTTTGGTGAAATGCAGCGAGCAAACGCGATAATTCCCGATATTTTCGATCTTTAAATCTCCACGGTGAATGTCCGCTAACAACTTCCGCTGTTTTTACACCTTCAGCTCCCTCTTGAATTTACCTTAGTTTCTATCTTTCCTTTGGACTGTAAATTTAGGTAGCTGTGCCTCACGGTCACCCCGACTGGCTCAGTAAATTGCAGCTCAAAAAATGGCCGTTTTCGATGTTTTTAACGGGTGTGAAAGTGCGTGTTTTCCCATTCACTAACATGTACCGGAAGTGACGCTTGTACTCCAGTTAAATTTTGCGGTCACGTGGGTGCGGATCTACGCTCCAGTGACCTTTCGTGAAATCACCCTATAATAGCATTAACAATCCATTATTTTCTCACAAAATGGTTGGGGTAATATATTCAAGATGGACAACAATACAAATAGGATTGGGCATTTGAACAGTTTGATTGGTGCTGCCAATAGATTGGTGGGTTCATTGGCCACTGGAAATTGTCCGTAGTGTTTCGACGAGTGATAGAATCTAGGGGGAGCTGATCAAAATGTGGAGAACATATAATGGGATTAGTATAGGATTAATGTAAATGGTCAGCACAGATTCAATGGGCCGAAGAGCCTGTTTCTATGGTGTACGAATCTATGAATAGCATTACTGTAATATCCTAATACAGGGTCTGAAGAAGGGTCTCGACCCAAAACGTCTCCCATTTCTTCTCTCGAGAAACGCTGCCTAACCCGCTGGGTTACTCCAGCATTTTGTGTCTACCTTCGATTTAAACCAGCATCTGCAGTTCTTTCCTACACATCCTAATTCAGGGGTTCTATCAAGTGCCCCTTGCTGTCAGTTCAATTGACACATTTATTTACCACATTTTATTTTACAACTGGCTTAGAACAAGCAATGAAAAATTATTAATGTTATGCACATTTTCATCCTTGCTTGTTTCTCTTTGTGCACATTGAGATCCTGCAAAGTCAGCCTGTGGCGTTTGGGTTGAGTCTACCTCTGTCATCAGTGCTTGCAGCTAAAGCCCTGTATATCGAGAAATTAATTTGGTAATTGCTGGGAGATTCTAAAGCCCAAAACGCCTCTTGCGTGTCGGTCCCATTCCGCAAAGCCTCAGGCCATTCAATCATTTTAGTAGCGGGGCTGTGTCTGTGGACGGGGCTGCGTCTGTAGACGGGGCTTTCAAAGCCTGTGAGTATAGAAACGTTTAAAAATAAACTTACCTTTACTTTGCAGGCGGAGAGGGGCCGTTCTCAGCGGAACCTTCAAGGTTAAGAATCTGTTTCAGCTTCCCGCATCTCCCCCTTCAGCCGTTCCACGAGTGCATAAATAATTCAAGTCTTGGGACTCCCCGGCCTGCGTATTGTAGACAGTCATCCACCGGAATCCTTTGAGAACTTCCTCTTTATATCTCAAGGTCTTTCTCGTGGTTTACAGAGTCCATGCAACTGACAACAAAAGGTAGCAACAGTGAGCGTTCATGCTTTTTTTAAACACCAATAAATCAAAGGTGGATTCAGGCTTATCCGAAGGCTCCCTGGCAGTTGTGCAGTTCTATTGCTGTTGAAACTGCTTGCTAATTCAAGGTTGCTGAGGAGATTTTCTCCGCAGACCTTTGTCCCTGTTTTCCTTCCACTGAGAACATCAGTCCCTGGTGTTTTGCCTGACGTAGTTTAAGGCAATGTACCTCTTCCAGTCTCCACCGACCTGCAGCAACTTTTATTCTGAACACTACTCCTGCATTTGAAGCACGCACTGTTACACCACATAACCTTAGTCCATTCAGCCCAACCATTCTGTGTGTACGAATGCTTTTCTCAAACCTCCTTGCAGCCTTCCATCCTTTAGCAACCCAAGTCCAAAAGTTATGTTCAAATAGAAATTCATAATGTTATGTTCATTAGTTCTAGGAGCAGAATTAGGCCGTTGAATCCATCAAGTCTACTTGGCCATTCGATCACGGCTGATCTATCTTTCCCTCTCAACCCCATTCTCCTACCTTTTTCCCCAGGACTCGAGGGCCGGAGCTATAAGGAGAGGCTGAAAAGGCTAAGACTCTATTCTTTGGAGCTCAGGAGGATGAGGTGATCTTATAGAGGTGTACAAAATTATGAGACAAATAAGTCCGGTAGATGCACAGTCTCTTGCCCTGAGTAGGGGAATCAAGACATGTCGGGTCAAGACCCTTCTTCAGACCCGGAATTAGGATATTACAGTAATGCAATTCATAGATTCGTACATTCATAGGTTTAAGGTGAGGGGGGAATGATTTATTAGGAACCTGAGTGGTAACGTTTTTACACAAAGGGTGGTGGGTGTATGGAACGAGCTGACGGAGGAAGTAGTTGAGGCAGGTACTATTGCAACGTTTAAGAAACATTTATATAGGTACATGGATAAGATCCGTTTAGAGGGACATGGGCCAAATGCAGGCAGGTGGGACTAGTGTAGATGGGACATGTTGTCGGTGTGGGCAAGTTGGGCCGACGGGCCTGTTTCAACACTGTATGACTCTGGGTATGAATCTATGACAATGAAATTCAGATCTTCAGAGATTTAATCTTCATTTATGTGAGGACTCTGGCATAAGGGTTATAGTAAGGGAAATCCATACGATAAACTGTAGTTTCAATGCAGGCAGAATGGGGTGGCTGTTCCCTCCGAGATGCGTTCTTAATTTAAATACTTTTGCCTTCATTCATACCAATTCCATTTATTTCCACTCCTGGGCTTCTGTGAAATAGATAGGGAGTGATAAAGCAGTTAAATATCTTCAGCATTGCCAAGGGCGGGCAAGGAACTCGAGGTTATTTTGACAAATGCAGAATCCCTTTAGCTTTTACTTCTTGTTTGAGCTTTAAAAATGAATTTGCTTTCTCTCTCATTTTTCCCCTTCTCCATTTCACATTATTAACCTGATTTTGACATTGGATTTTAAGTTATCTTGACGTGCTCTACTTCAAATATTGAACTGATCGTTAACAATCTTTTTTGGCGAAGGCAGAGAAGCCCAGAGCCTTCAATGTTCACACAGCTCCCAGGGGTACTATAACATGGCCTCACAGGGGAGAGACGGGGCGGAGGGCGGCCGTGGCCAGACATCGCTGACCCCGGAGGGAGAGTAGGGGCTGTCCCGAGGGATCCGCTCCTTCGGCTGCTTGCACCTTGGTGCTCGGGCTCAGACTGAAGGGCGACTCCAGCCATGGGCGGTCGTGGACCGGGACTTGCCCTCAATCCGTCGGCGCACTGCTCTTTCGCAAGTCAGTGAGCAGCAGTGATTTTGGCGTTTTTTTCTCACGGTTACCCATATTTCCACAATATTTTACAGCGCAAAAATTGACCGTTTTGGCGGTTTCTAACAGGTAAGTACGTACGTGTTTTGTGTGTTACTAGTGTATGCCGGAAGCTGTCTTGTACTCCAGAAGAATTGAGCTACTCCGTGCGTCACGCCCTTTGACGATGACTTTACGTGCAACCCCTCCTACAGTCATGCTTGGTAAATCCAGTTTTATGTGTAACTTAATAGGCATTTCCTAAAGACCTTAACCAATAACCATCAGAAATTGGCAACACTGTTAATTCCATGTCAGAATATTGCAAGTTATAGTTCCAAGCTGAAGCTTGACCATGAAAATCCACGCTGTCACCTTGGTTTCAGTATTCTGAGGTTTCATGCTTTCATTTTGGAAGTTAAACCAGTGCTGCTTTCTCAGGTGAACAGACAAAATCTGAAGGAAAGGAAAGAATTTCTCCCTGGTATCCCATTGCAATTTGTCCTCAATCAGCTTCACCTCTGAAGGAGAGTCGACCCATCCCTTCTCTTCAGAGATGCTGCCTGTCCCGCTGAGTTACTCCAGCATTTTGCATCTACCTTCACCAAAACACGAGCTGGCCTTTATTACTTTGCTGACAATAGTTGCATTTCTTAAGTGCTTCATTGATTATAAAGCACTTTGGATTCTGTTGAAAAATGCAAAAAAAAACATCAATATTTCTGTTTTAAACTTTGTGCTAAAAGATGGAGACTTCTCTAGTCTTAACTCTTATACCACACAGGCTCCTGATGATGGCTTCTCCCCACTCCCACATATCCCATCATGGTCACTGTACACTGACCTCTCTCATCATAACTGGAAACACTTCTTGAAACATCGGGATCGTGTTCTGCGTGGGGTTTCTCCCACATTCCAAAGTTGTACAGGTTTGCAGGTTAATTGGCTTGGCAAAATTGTAAATTGTCCCTCGTGTGTTTAGGATACAATACAATACAATACAATACAATTTATTTGTCATTTGGACCCCGTGAGGTCCAAACAAAATGTCGTTTCTGCAGCCATACATTACAAAACGAAAAAGACCCGAGACACAACACAGTTTACACATACATCCATCACATCGCTGTGATGGAAGGCAAAAAAACTTATCTCTCCTCTGCACTCCCCCCCGATGTCAGAGTCAAAGTCAAAGCCCCCCGGCTGGCGATGGCGATTGTCCCGCGGCCATTAAAGCCACGCCGGGTGATGCAAGGCCGCACACCGGGTCTTGGTGTTAGAGCCCCGGCGTGCGCTCGCAAAGTCCCGCGGCCATTCCAAGCCGCGCGGGGCGGTGATGTAAGGCCCCGCTCCAGGTGCTCAGACCCTCTCCCGCAACTCGGGCGGGAGAAGTCGCCGCCGCGGAAGCCGCGAAAAGCGGTCTCCCATCCAGGGACCCGCGGGCTCCCGGTGTTGCCGTCCGCCAGACCCGCAGTTGCAGCCTCCGAAGCTCCGGGGGTCGGGTCACAGCAGCGCGCCACCACAGCTCCACCCGCTCGGACTCGGCCAGCTCCTTGAAGGTGAGTAGGACCGCAGCTCCACGACTGGAGCCCCAGGTCGTTCCTGTTGGAGGCCACTCCACGTTGCAGCCCCAACGACAACGGAGACCCGACAAAGAAAAGGTCGGGTCTCCCGTGCAGGTGAAAGATTTTAAAGTCCCCCCCCCCCCCCCCCCCCCCACACACACACACACACACAGACCCCGACAAAAAAATAAATAAAAATTACATAGAAACAAGACAAAAATAATAAACAGACAGACGGACTGCAGAGGCCGCTGCTGACGAGAGTCGCGCTGCCGCGGGGATCGCTGGTCGGCTCTGCACTGTATCTCTAAACCAAACTAAACTAAACTAAGCTAAACTATACTAAACTAAACTAAACATATTGTACCCCACAACAAAAATGTTCCCATGCCACATTATCACCATCCCTGCACTACTGTCCTGACCCCCTTTGTCACAAATCCGAGGTTCACCAAACACCAGCAGATTACCCATACGGTTGTGTGTGGTACCGCAAGACAGAGTATGGGAGGATGGGGTACTGAATGGGGATGGAAGAGTTCAGCAAGGAGCACTCGCTGAGAGGGAGAAACAGGAAGAGTGACCAAGCACCAGGGATTCAATGAGCTGACAGCAGTGCCAGGCATGTGAATGCAGTTGGAATTTAGAAGTAATTGGAGATTGGGGGAAGAGTGGCGGTCCATGATGTAATGGAGACTGTTGCATGGGCTGGGCGGAGAGTGAGAAACGTGCAGGAACGTCTCATCATGGAGTCCTGAAGGCCATTAATAAGAATAATAACTTTATTTGTTTAGCACTTTTCATACAATTGAATGCAACCCAAAGTGCTTTCCAAAAAACCACGGGTCTAAACAAAAATACATTTTAAAACAGTAAGGACATTGGCAGTTAATAAAAAGCACAGATTTATATAAAAATATAAAATATAAAATGGAGAGGTGTAAAATGACAAAAAACAAAAACACTGAGGTCAAACACAGGGTCCCATAGACTATATGAGCACACTAGATGCTGAAGGCTATGTTGAAATAAATACAGTACAAGAGAATAAAGGTTAATTTTGCAATGTTATCTGAAGAAGTAAAGTCAGTTAAAAGCTTGATTGAAAATATAGGTTTTTAGCTGCTGTTTAAAAATGTCAACTGAGTGGATTGAATGACCACACATTGAATGACCTAATTGTAACATACAAAATAGTGAAAGGCTTGGATAGATTGGATGTGGAGAGGATGTTTCCACTAGGGGGAGAGTCCAGGACTAGATGTCATAACCTCAGAATTAAAGGATGTTCTTTTAGGAAGGAGGATACATTTATTTATTCAGAGGGTGGTGAATCTGTGGAATTCTTTGCCACAGAAAGCTGGGGAGGCCAATTCAGTGGATATTTTTAAGGCAGAGAAAGATAGATTCTAGACAGGGGTCAGAGGTTATGGGGAGAATGCATGAGGATTGGGTTAGGGGAGAGAGATAGAGTGACCATGATTGAATGGCTGGGTAGACTTGATGGGCTGAATGGCTTAATTCTACTCCTATTCCTTATGACCTTGTGAATTGCCTCCTGCATTGCTGCCTGGTCAGTCTTCGTCTCACTGCTGCTTTGTCACCCCTTTCCATTGGTGTTGTAAAGATGCTTTCATATTCTTGTCCAGGATAGGGGAATGGACTCCTTTCTCAGTCAGAGACCTACCAAGCACCACCAAAGCACCTTTAGAAAATGTTGCGTTAGCAAATGCTGAGAACTGGTTGTCCGCCCCCATGTGATGTAAATCCCAGCCTTCCTTCAAGAGGTACAGGCTGCCTTTATGTGGCAGTAATCCATGTATTTCCTGTCGGGGAGATATCTGCCAGCAGCATAGACACAAACTGCTGGACTAACTAAGAGCCTGGATGGAACTATGATGAACACAAAGTGCTGGGGTAACTCAGCGGGTCAGGCAGCATCTCTGGAGAAAAAGGATGGGTGATGTTTCGGGTCTGAACCCTTCTCCAGACTGTGGTGCATGTGGTGCGTGTGGAGCTATAGCAATTGGTCCATTAACTTAACAGGGGTCCAATTACAAAGACACCTTAGATCGAAAGACACCTTAGGTCTTGAAGGGTCTTGACCCGAAATGCTGCCCATTCCTTCTCTCCAGAGATGCTGCCTGTCCCGCTGAGTTACTCCAGAATTTTGTGCCTACCTTTGATTTATACCAGCATCTGCAGTTCTTTCTTACACACCTTAGATCGCACAGCAATCAGCATTAGAAACTGAAGTAGGTGGATCTTGGACCTTAAAATCAGAAACACACACAGGGGGAGGGGGGGGGGGGGGGGGGGGGGGGGGGAAGGACTCAAATGGTTGGACTATTTGTCCTTTTTCTCTCAAACTGTCCTTCTTAAACCTTTTATTTTCAATTCCTCGCTTCAGAGAGACACTTGCTTCCTGCTCTGTTCTCCACACTAATTACAATCAAAAATTAATTTCATCTGATGTATGCGCTGCCATTATTGTTTCACACCAGGTGGGACAGCACTCTCAGCTTGAACAACATTGCCTCAGAACCATGTTCGTTTAAAAAAAAAAAAAAAAAAATTCTTCAAAGTAATGGTGTCACCGCAATAAACATAGATCACACTCTTATCACTTCATCAGAGAGAAATCACTCCAAAGAGAGAGAACTCCAGAGATGTTCCTGTCCCGCTGAGTTACTCCAGCATTTTGTGTCTGTCTTTGATTTAAATCATCACTTCAGTTCCTTCCTACACGAGAGAAGTCAGGGGCTGGGGAAGCAAACATAATCCACTTGGAAGGAGTGTAGAATCGAGAACGGTTAATCGGGTCCCCCAGGGAAATAACTATTCAGGTCATTGTTTGGTGCCGTGGTTTTTACTATTCACAGTTTCAATTAGAAATGACTTATTTCTGTATTTATATCTGAGAAACAGCTTTGAAGTTCCATGCTGTTTAGAAACATAGTAAATAGGTGCAGGAGGAGGCCATTTGGGCCTTCGAGCCAACACCGCCATTCATTGCAACCATGGCTGATCATCCACAATCAGTAGCCCGTGCCTGCCTTCTCCCCATGTCCCTTGATTCCGCTAGCCCCATAGAGCTCTATCTAACTCTCTTTTAAATTCACCCAGTTAATTGGCCTCTACTGCCTTCTGTGGCAGAGAATTCCACAAATTCACAACTCTCTGGTGAATTTTTTTTTCACCTCGCTGTTTTAAATCTCCCCGTTACTTCCCTCCGGCAGACGTTACAAGGCCTTCTACGCCCGAACCTCCAGACTCAGGAACAGCTTCATTCCCAGAGCTATTGCGGCTCTGAACCGGCCCTACTGAGTGCCCCCCATCCCTCCTGGACTGTCTCCCTCGGATAGTCACGTCGCACAGACACATCTGCATTTTAGTCTGTTGAACTGTTTTGACTGGTTTACTGTTCTTTTTACAATCCATGTTCTCGGGGTATCTAAATCTAAATGTTATTAGTTATTTATGTTATGACATCGGATGGAAGCTGCATACCAAATCTCGTTGCGCTTATGTGCAATGACAATAAAAGATATTATTATTATTATTATTATTATTCTTAGACCGTGGCCTCTGCTTCTGGACTCCCCCAACATTGGGAACATTTTTCCTACATATAGCTTGGCCAGTCCTCTTACATTTTATACGTTTCTGTAAGATATCCTCTCATCCTTCTAAATTCCAGTGAATACAAGCCCAGTTTTTCCAATCTTTCCTCATATGACAGTCCCGGGGATTAACCTGGTGAACCTACACTGCACGGCCTCAATAGCAAGGATGTCCTTCCTCAAATTAGGAGAACAAAACTGCATACAAAACTCAAGATGTGGTCTCACCAGGGCCCTGTACAACTGCAGAAGGACCTATTCATCTTCTTTACTCCTATAGTCAAATCCTCTTGTTATGAAGGCCAACATGCCTTTAACTTTCTTCACTGCCTGCTGTACCTTTGTAGCCTTTCCTCTCCACTCCTTCTCCCCAGGCTGCCTTGAAGCCAGATCCCATTGATTCTGCAGGGATTGCTCGAGCTGCGCGATTATTTCTTTAGACTTTAGACATTAGAGATACAGCGAGGAAACAGACTCTTCGGCCCACCGAGTCCGTGCCGACCCCGTACACTAACCTGCACACATTAGGGACAATTTTACAATTTACCGAAGCCAATTAATTCACAAACTTGTATATCTTCACAGTGGGAGGAAACTGGAGCCTGCGGAGAATACCCACGCGGTCACAGGAGGAACGTAATAACTCCGTACAGAGAGCATCTGTTGTCAGGATCGAACTCGGGTCTCTGGCGCTCTAAGGCGAGAACTCTACCGCGGTGTCACTGTGCCACCCCCTCGTTCTGTTGTTTGGAGACAGTGCACTTCAATGACATGTGTTTCCACTGCTGTTATTTTTTTCATGCCAATTGAGATAAAAGTAAACCAAAAACGTTTTCTCTCTGGAGAATTAATGCGGCACGGTGGCGCAGCGAGCAGAGCTGCTGTTTCACAGCGCCATGGACCTGCGTTCAATCCTCGGGCATTATCAGTGTTGCATACATAATCCTCCAATATTTTCGCCACTTCCAACGGGATCCCACCACTAGTCACGTCTTCTTATCTCCACCCCTTTCCACTATCCGCAGAGACCGTTCCCTCTGCAACTCCCTGGTTTACTCATCCCTTCCCACACAAACCACCCCATCCCCAGGTACCTTCCCCTGCAACCACAGGAGATGCAACACCTGTCCCTCAACCCCATCCCCGACAGTCCTTTCAGGTTAGACAGTGGTTCACTTGCACCTCCTCCAACCTCATCTACTGTATCTATTGGTCTTGGTGTAGGCTTCTCTATATTGGCAAGACCAAACACAGACTGCGCAACTGTTTCGTTGAACACCTACGCTCAGTCTGCCAAATATTTTAACCCCCCTTCCCATTCTCATACTGACCTTTCTGTCCTGGGCCTCCTCCACTGGCAGAGTGAAGCCACATGCAAATTGGAGGAACACTTAGGCAGATTACAACCCAGCAGTATGAATATTGATTTCTCTATTTCATGTAACAAATTGCATTCCAGCTCTCTTTGTCCTTCCCCCACCCTAGTCAACCTGCTAGTTTTACTGTTCGTAACCCCTCAAAATCACCTCATCCACAGCCAACAATGGACCATTGTGGGTCTTTGGCCATTGGTGCCGGCTCTGATTTGTTCTATACCGGTTCATACCTCCAGTTTCCCTCTCCCCTGACACGCACTCTGAAGGTTCTCCACTCGAAAAGTCACCCATTCCTTTTCTCCAGAGATGGTGGTGCCTGACCCGCTGAGTTACTCCAGCATTTTGTGTCTTTCCTGATTAACCATTGAGTTTCTTGCCTGAATTTACCTGTTGCCATCTGGCATCCCCTAGTCAAAGGTCAGGCTGACAACTGAAGTACAAGTCTTGCTCTTCAACAAGGTTTCTATGCAAAAATGTAATTTCGACCATGATATTTTTTCCTCCATACTCTGTGATCCCATGAATCCCACCCATCGCTATCACAGCCACAAACAAGACACCGTATAGATTAAAATGCAGGCAAACATTACTAACAATCCCAAGCGGCAATTGAAAATAACGGTGCTGCTCTGTCCGACACTAATGAATGTCTGTTTCGGGTTTGACTATTGCAAAAGCTTTGTGTAAATCTTGAATGTTATGTGCTTCATTCAAATGGTGTCGGTGGCTCAGATTTATATGTAACTAGTAATGTGAAGAGTAACCTTTTCTTCACACAAAAGATCTTTCTCATAGAGCTGATGTAAAATTAAGTGTGTAAATGGAGTCATAAAGATTGTAACTTTTTCCCCGCTATTGTTAATTTTGCATGATGAATTTTAAAGCAAATTGCTAATCGGTTGTCAAAGGATAATTGAAAATGGATTGATGATCATCTATATGTGACTTCAAAAATAGATGGGAAAGGAAAATTGATGTTGAAATTTCACTGCAAAGGAAGTGTCCTTGAACTTAGATTTACCTCGATAAGATAGATAATGTTGCTTTGTGTACTTATACCAAACTCATGCACAAATGCTAATTATGTTATCGTTGTCTTCAACATTTCTTAGTGTAGTAAGAATCAAGCTTTATGCCCCTTTTTTTTGGAACTGATATGTTTTTGAAAGTTTAGACAGAAAGGGCGTCACAGTGGCTGCCTTACAGCGCCTCTTACCGAGTTCGATCCCGACTACAGATGCTGCCTGTACGGAGTTTGTACATTTTCCCCGTGACCGTGTCGGTTTTCTTCATTGGGATCTCTTCCCTTCGATCCTGACTACTGGTACGAAATTTGTTTGTTCTCCCCGTGACCTGCGTGGGTTTTCTCTGGGATCTCCAGTTTCCTTCCAACACTCTATAAGATGTACAGGTTTGCAGGTTAATTGACCTGGTATAATTGTAAAATTGTCCCTAGTGTGTGTAGGATAGTGTTAGAATGCGGGGATTGTTAGTCAGTGCAGACTCGGTGGGCCGAATGGCCTGTTTCCACGTTGTATCACGAAACTAAACTAAAGTGTTATTGATCCACGCGACCATTGAACAAGATGAACCTGGGCTACATGGCAATGTTGTTCCTGGCTCCTGCTCCCTTTGTGTTATCTTCAGGAGATGGATCTGAGTCACTGATTACACATGATCAGTGGATGTACTGTGACAGGAGTGCCAACTGGAAGTGAGTCTGCCTTTATCCATATAGATTGTTTTTCTGGAAATAAAAGATATTAATATTAATGTAATAAATTCAATTACGTGTCTTTAATTACTACGTGTATTCAAATTAAATATAATCATGGTCATTAAATTAATGGCCATTTATTCAAGGAGCAGATTCTAGAATTAATTTTAGTCATCATCATCATAATTAAAAACTCTGAATGGTGGGATGTGTGTCAAGAAAATGAAGGGAGAGAATTTGAACATTCAACATTTCAGCAATTGGACTAGGGGTGCCTTGTTTGGAAGCAGATATTTAGTTGGCCTTCCCCTCATTTTTTGAAGGTGATTTGAATCTGAATGTTGTAAGGATGAGGAACACTATGTCAATTTTCATCAGACCAGGACTTTGCTAAGGACCTCAGCACAGGACGCCTAAACCTACCTGATCTCCAGGTTGCTAAACACTTTAACCCCCGCCCATCCCCACATTGACTTTCCTGTCCTGGGCCTCCTCCATTGTCAGAGTGAGGCCCAGCGCAAATTGGAGGAACAGCACCAACATGGGTCAACTATTGATTTCAGAAATTGACAGGAGTGCGTTGGTAACTTGATTGAAGGGAATTTTTATCCTGTATTCATCACACAGTGGACCCAAAGCTTGCGGGCATTGTTCCTGGTGTTAGAAGGGCTCAATTGATCACAGATTATATTTGAGATGGATAAAAACAATATAAGCTGTGCCCTTTCAATCGTTTTCAACTCACACGGTTCCTTCACTGAAAGTGTCACCTATGCACGTTCCCCAGCAATTTATGCTCATCCCTGACCTTCCAGGCTGTAATAATAATTGAACAATTGTGCTTTATGAATTATGAAAAGTTACAAATATTTAAAAGATGTAAAATTCTTGATAAAAGCACTTAAAATACTGGGAAATAAATCAAATATATTTCAACGAGTGGAAACAAGAAACTGCAGATGCTGGTTTACAAAAAAAAAAGACAAAATGGTAAGAGTAGCTCTGCGGTTTAGGCAGCATCTCTGGAGAACATGTGTAGGTGAGAACCATTCTTCAGACTCAATCTATATATTTTAAACTATGAAGAAAATGAAAGAAAAAGAGGAAAATTAGCCTGTAATTAAACTTGTCACCTGCGATAATTGGTCACTAAAGACATCAGACTTTCAAGGCAGGTTCAGCACCAGCAAAGCAAGAATTTCATTGTCCTATACAGGGACACATGACAATAAACTCACTTGAACTTGAACTTGATCTTACTTTTTTGCATATCTTTCATTAATTGTTCTTTATCTCTCTACATCATCGTCTATATCTCTCGTTTCCCTTTTCCCTAACTAGCCTGAAGAAGGGTCTCGACCCGAAAGGTATCCCATTCCTTCTCTCGAGAGATGCTGCCTGTCCCGCCCAGTCACTCCAGCTTTCTGTGTCTATCTTTGTTTTAAAAACCAGCATCTTCAGTTCCTTCCTACAGTTTCCAACATACGTGTGGGGAATCTGCAGAGTGGCAGTCTCTGCAGGACTGCACATGTACTCTTAAAATAAAGACTGCAAGGGTCCTGAGAGCAGCCTTCGCTTAGTACGGGACTGCCAGCTTTTAACTTTTGACCTGGTCACAGAGGAAAGGAAAATGATTTTATTTATGAATCAAATTTTTTCTGAATGATAGGACAAAGCGCGATGATAAAGAGCTTAAATAGCTGAATGAACTTAAATCTCTGAAAAATAACCTGCAGTGTCCCACAAATTCCTGTGCCGGGTCTGCAACTGACTGCATTTACAACAGACTTGTGCAATAGAATGGAAAACCATATATCCATGCAGCTGTTATTGAAAGCATTTAGATTACAAAATACTAATAGATTAACTGAGTGACAAGGATGGTGTTACAAAAGGATTACTCAAACAACTATTGTGTATGGCCTTGGTATTTAGAAGATTCATTAATGCGTTGTTGCTTATTTGATCAATGCTTTCAAGATACAAAGGGAGCTGCAAATCTAGGTAGAGGAAAACTATTTTCTTCTAAACCTTCCAGACGGTGGTGAGGAAGGAAGTGAAAGGAAACGTGTTACATCTCTGATTGTAGCAGGGGAATGCGCAAAGGGATGAGAGGAGTGAGTGGTGAGTATGAATGGATTAGAGAGTCACAAAGAGTGCGGTCCCAGTGGAATGTAGAAGGGGGGTGAGAGACGTAACTGGTGGTGGGATTAATGTAGAATGAATATAAATAGATGCTTTGCGGTCGATGTATCTTCAATGGCCTATCTCTGCTCTGTATATGTTTATGATCGATGGCTACAGGCTCTGCCCATTCCTTGCAAGATCTAAGAGTTAATAGTCCCATATTAATTTTGTGGATGGTAATAAAACCGGTCAATTGTATTAATGGCAGGTATGGAGAAGGTAACAGAGATTTTAAACTAGTTGTGCATGACAGTGGAGATTGGTTTACTAGTTTACTACTCAGATTTCCAGTTAATTAATCCAGGCCTGTGTTGAAATCTAAGCCCAGGGAGTTGAAGAAAAATCACTTGGATGAATAACAGTGGGACTATTATTCCTGTTATGATTGTTATAACAGTGGCACAGCGGTTAATGCTGCTGCCTTAAGGTCCCACTTTCACGACCTAATTCACAACAGTTTTTACTCGTGGACATTTTTCATCAGGCTAGAAAAACACCCCGACCCACTTGATGCCACGAGTACCTATGACCAGCGATCCCTGCACATTAACACTATCCTACACCCACTAGGGTCACATTTTTTTTTACATTTACCAAGCCAATTAACCTACTAGCCTGTACATCTTTGGAATGTGGGATGAAACCGAAGATTTCGGAGAAAACCCACGCAGGTCACGGGGAGACAGCACCCGTGGTCGGGATCGGACTCGGGTCTCTGGCGCTGCATTCGCTGCCACCCTGACTCTACCGCTGCGCCACCATGACATTCGACAAATACATGGGTTGGAAAGGTTTAGAGGGATTTGGGCGAAATGCCGACAAATGGAACTAGCTTAGATGGGGCATAGTCGTTGTCATGGAAGTGTTGGGCCTGAGGGACTGAGTCTGTGTTGCAGGACTGTGACTCTATGAAGGAATCTTTAGCTATTTAAAATGGAATCTTTCCATTACCGTGTACTCAGTAAAACATTGTATGACACATAGTCTTATTGCTGCAGAAATGTGGATTTATAGGTAAATATGAGTGCATAGTTTCATTGCAATCGCTATTTTAATAACTTGCTACAGTAAGAGCTCCACTGCAAGCCCGTCTTGTTAATGGCCACTTGTTGGAGATGCCTTTATTTAATGTTCAGATATAACTATGGAAGCCGCAGAAGATGAGTGCCAAAAATGAGCTTATTTTATTAAAGCCAGGCTGCCAAAAAGACAGATTAAAATTGCACAGGTTCAATGCTGAAAATACAAGTCTCAAATTGATAATAAACTCTGCAAGTGATAGCAGATGTAACTCAGTATTGCTACAACCATGAATATATAACTATAATGACATGCTGATTGCTAAAGTTTGTACAAAATAATTTACATCCTTTGATTTATGAACTCTTTCTCATTCGCACCAGAGTTACAGCAGCAATATATTGCCCCTGATACTGTGCTGTGTTGGTAGAAATTTGGAAACTCCTGTCTCATAACTTAGTTTCTCATGGGGTTCATTTACCTTACGAAATATATGAATGAATGATGCTGGAATAGTTTATGATTATGAGCATTGAGATTAAATCACAGCCCATCAATAATTTTTATGGAATAATATATAAACTACCATCTTCACAACAAAGGCAGAGGTACAATTGTGATGATGGTGACAGAACATGGAATGGGAGGATGCAGTAATAAGTACCCAGGAGAAAGAAGTCAGGACTTACAGTGAGCAATTGTAATGGGTAATATAAAGAACAACAGATTCCTGGAATTAATTACCGAGCCGTAATACTAAAAGTCCTTGACAATTTATTAGCATGGCTCAGGCGATGAAGGATTTCAGCTGTGAGATTGGACTCGAAGATGCTGCGATTGTTTATGGAGTTAAGAAGATTGAGGAGGGATGTGAAGGAGATGTGCAAGATCGTGTTGAGTTTACATGGGATAAAAAGAGCCTGTTCCAGTGGCTTGATGGCACAGAGGCCTGGAGAAGCAGGTTTAAAGTGATGTGTAGGGAGGAACTGCAAATGCTGGTTTAAACTGAAGATAGGCCTGAAGCATGGCCTCGACCAGAAACATCACCTATTCCTTTCCTTCAGAGATGCTGTCTGACCTGCTGAGTTACTCCAGCTTTTTGTGTCTATCTTCAGATTTAAAGTGTAGTCCATAAGAAAGGGAAAGAGGACAGTTACTCTAAATGCAATCAATTTTTGGGCAAGGTACCAATGGGAAAAAAAAAGATTCTCCTTCAGTGCCAAGGTTTGAGAGGATGCGCATCTTTGGAATGATCTTATTGGCAAGGAAGGCAGAGGAAAAGTTAACTCCAATGATGTCCATCTCGCTTGCAATATATTTTTTGTCATAACAAACCATCTCTTTCATCAGAGATAAGTAGAAGACTGCATAGTAAGTACCACCCTTAGTAAAAGCATTGGTGTCTGCAAGATTAGGGGTGAGAAAGGTACAAGGGTGTGCGGGAAGGAACTGCAGATGCTGGTTTACACCGAAGATGGACACAAAATGCTGGAGTAACTCAGCCAGACAGGCAGCATCTCTGGAGAGAAGGAATGGGTGATGTTTCGGGTCGAGACCCTTCTTCTTCGGTTTAAACCAGCATCTGCATGTTGAGGAATTACTTCCCTGCAGCCTGCTGCTGCAGAATCATTGGTCTTCCCTCCTGATCTGTGGATTCCTGTAACCACACAATCATCACCCCAAGACTGTGGGCAGTGATGGAGGTTAGCAAGGGGTTGATGGTGGGGCATGGGATAGACGAGGTAGAGAGGGAATGGGAGAGGATGAGTGCTGGAGAAGGGGTTTAGTTTAGATTAGAGATACAGCATGGAAACAGGCCCTTCGACCCACCAGATCCGCACCGGCCAGCGATCCCTGCACGTTACCGCTATCCTATACACACCAGGGACAATTTACATTTGTACCAATCCAATTAACCTAAAAAACCCGTACGTCTTTGGAGTGTGGAAGGAAACTGGAGCACCCGGAGAAAACCCACGCCGGTCACGGGGAGAACGTACAAACTCCGTACAGACAAGCAAGCTCGGACAAAACTCTGATTATTACCAACCACTTTCTGTTATTTGCACTATCAGTTTATTTATTCATGTGTGTATATATTTATATCATGGTATATGGACACATTTATCTGTTTTGTAGTAAATGCCTACTATTTTCTGTGTGCTTAAGCAAAGCAAGAATTTCATTGTCCTATACAGGGACACATGACAATAAACTCACTTGAACTTGAACTTGAAGCACCCGTAGTCAGGATGAAACCCGGATCTCTGGTGCTGTAAGGCAGCAACTCTACTGCTGCGCCACTGTGTCACCGGGTTGGGGGAAGGATTGGACGGAGAGGAGGTGGGTTTGAAATCCTGGGGATTAGCTCAGATGACCTAATGGACCTATGGGCTGTAAAAAACCTTCACATGCTCAGTGAGTATAGCCCAGTGCAATACTGGAATTAACTATTAAATCACCTGGAGCTCCTGCCAAAGGTCCAGTATGGCAGCCCAGCCTAGGTGTGTGCAGTGCTTCACTTACAATCGCTGAGAGATACAGCACATAAACAGGCCCTTCAGCCCAACTGAGTTCATGGCAACCATCAGCTATCCACCTCTTTGTTTTCAAGAGTGAGATTTAGCTCTTACGGCTAAAGGAACCAAGGGATAGGGGAAAAAGCAGGAATGGGCTATTGATTTTGGATGATCAGCCATGATCATATTGAATGGCGGTGCTGGCTCGAAAGGCCGAATGACCTACTCCTGCACCGATGTTTCTATGCTTTACACTAATTCTATTTTTTATTCTCCCCACACTCCCATTAACTCCCCTAAAATTCTACTCCTCGCCCTCGCACACGAGGGGGAAGTTACATTGGACCATTAACCCACAAACCCACACACTGTTGGGATATGGGAAGAAACGGAGAAAACCCACATGGTCACAGTGAGAACGTACAAACTCTGCACAGTCAGCGTCCGAGGTCAGTATTGAACCTGGGGCACTGCGATGCAGTGGCTCCACTAGCTCTATCATTGCACCACAAGGAAATTGTCAAGGCCAGGCAGAGCCATCAAAAGACTAATTTACAAAAACATCCACATAACATTGACACAAACAGGAGATAAGACCCTCAGATATCACTTTCTGCAACCTCTCTGTGATAAATTACTTGGCTGCCAGGAAGACAGTCTCGGTGGAGTTCCATGTCATTGCTTGTGTCAAAACTAATGTAACCGTAACAACAGCAGTTGGGACTGCTTGATATGAGCAGTATCTAAAGACAGGGTGTGGGAGCACATACTGAGCAGCCATTTCACTATGCGGCTGCAAGCAAGGAAGGTAGCTGCCTTGATCAACATCAAAACAACCAAAGGTAATGGAGATTTTCCATTAGTGTCCTTAAAGAGAGTGCCATTTACAAAGTGCAGTAATGAGGCACACCTTCTAACCTACTTTAGTTTAGTTTAGAGATACAGCGTAGAAACAGGCCCATCGGCTCACCGAGTCCGCACCGACCAGCGATCCCTGGACACTAAAGGGCCTGTCTCACTTGGGTGACATTTTTGGCGACCGCTTGAAAACAGGTTGTTGCGTCATGGTCGGGTCGTGACGTGGCATGGCGCATGTTGGCGCATGTTGTCTCCCTGCCGCCCCTGGATTTTGGAATGTTCAAAATCCAGGGGCGAGATCTGGGTGCCTCATCATGTCATGCGCCCCGTCACACGCTGTCCTATGGGTGACGCCCGGTTAGGGTTAGGGTTAGGAACCACAGATGGGCTGTAAAATATTCTTCCTTCAATGCATGGATTTTAAACATTAATATATTTAAATTAATACGATAAAATTAATAGTGCAAATGAAAAGATGTCTGAGTCGTTCAGTTTTATTTCCAGATGTGTTGAACCGCTTCCAGATCCAATCACCATCTCTAACATCTCATAGGGATAGATTCAGTGAGTGTAGACTGAACTCCCCTCTTCCCTCCCCCCCCCTACTTCCCGCTTTCCACCCCCATCCCTCCTTATCCACTCCCCCCTACCCTTCTCCCCTCCCCTCTCCCCCACTTCTTCCCTTCCCTCCTCTTCCTCGCTTCTCCCCGCTCCACTCTTCTCCCCCTTCTCCCCCTCTCCCTCCCTTCTCCCATTCTCCAGCACCCCACCCCCCCCCCACTTTCCCCGACTCCCCCATGACGGTTTTGCGGGCGCAGTCACTGACGCTCGCAGTCACCGAAAAAATCGCAAAGTGGGACAGGCCCTTAACACTATCCTACACACACTAGGGACAATTTTACATTTATGCCAAGCCAATTAACCTACAAGCCCATTCGTCTTTGGCGTATGGGAGGAAGCCAAAGATCTCGTGGGAAACCCACGCAGGTCACGGGGAGAACGTACAAACTCCGTGCAGCCAAGCGCCCGTAGTCAGGATCAAACCCGGGTCTCTGGCGCTGTAGCTCTACTGCTGCACCATTCACGCAGTCTATTCCCCTCACGATTTTGTACCACCCGTCTTTGCCCACTAAGGAATAAAGTCTTAGCAAGTGTGACCTCTCCTTGTGGCTCAGGCTCTTTCGTTCAGGCAATATTCTCGTGGATCTGTACTCTTTGCAGCTAATGACTTATTTTCTCTGTGCACTCACTCCATCTATTCCCCTCATGATTTTATACGCCTCTGCAACATCACCGCTCAGCCTCCTACGCTTCTGCAACCATTGATACCTCGGTCCAAGACAACTATTGATCTCAGTTCTGAAATGTTCACCTGTAAGGTGTTTCTTTGTGTTGGGAACTGACCACAATTATTTGGAGTTCTGCAGCTCCTGAATGTAATCATGTCACGCAAATGCAACTTCTGCCTGAATTCGCAGCACTGAACTAAAAGTAATGATGTCCCCGGTGAAGAGAAATATGTGCTTTGTTTCTATGAAGCACACCGTCAGAATCAACACAATTTCTTTTGTGGAGAAGTAGCTAAACATGGAAGGAAAAACAGGAGAGAAGCTGCTTTTAACAAAATGCCGAGCACCACAGCCACAGGAGATTTCTTTGGTTTCTGGAAGGTTAAAGGATGTAGGGGCTAAAATAAATGCAACTCGGAAATCGGGCTTATTAATGAAATACAAGGGTGCTTTTGATTTAAGCACTGAAATAAAAACAAAATGTTTGTAACACTTGTCTTTATAAAGTACTTTTTAGGATCACATCACATCCCAAAGCTCTCTCCAACTAATGAGTTATTTTGAAGTGTGATCATTATTTTATTAAAGTGTAAAACAAACTCCCCTATGCAGCAATATGATAACTGTTTTGGAAAATCTATTTGTTTTGTGGTGTTGGCTGAGTGATAGGTATAATAATGGGCAGCGGAAATATGTCTTTGCTCTTTCCCCTGAGATCTCTAATGTCCTTTGCAAACATTGACCAGTTCTTGGGTAAATATCCTATTGGAACAATGCCTATTCTGGTGACCGACAGTATTCTACATCAGAATCAAAGTTATAATTGTAAATAACCAAAGGCATTCAGGGGGTTGTGGGCATATGGAATGAGCTGCCAGAGGAGGTAGCTGAGGCAGGTACAATAACAACATTTTTGGGTGGCACAGTTACGCAGCGGTAGAATTGCCCAGATTTGATCCTGATTAAAGATTTTTTCTTTACAGAGTTTGCACGTTCTCCCTGTGAATACGTGGGGTTTTTCTGGATGCTCCAGTTTCCTCCACTTCCCAATGACGTGCAGGTTTGTTGGTTTATTCGCTTCTGTAAATTGTCCCTAGTGTGCAGGATAGAACTAGTGTGCGGGTGATCGCTGGCCAGCGTGGGCCCGGTGGGCCAAAGGGCCAAAGGGCCTGTTTCCACGTTGTTTCTAAACCAAACTAAACAAAACATTTAAAAGGCACTTGGACAGATGCATGGATAGGAAAGGTTTAGAGGGATTGAACCAAATGTTGGTTAATAGAGACTGGCATAAATGAGGCAACTTGGTCAGCATGGACCAGATGGGCCAAAAGGCCTTTTCCCGTGCTGTAAAGAACTGTGACTCTAAATACCCTACACAAAGGATGACTGCATCTCTCATATATGCTGTCATGGTAACCTGGTGAATAACTTCGGCATCATCTCGATCCACTCGTGCAACAGTGTTGGAGGGAATGAACGTTTATGTTGGTAGACGAGGGCCAGTCTATGGGCTTCCTTCTACAGAATGGCTTTGAGCTTCCTGAGGGTTGTTGGAGCTGCATTCATCAAGGCATGAGGAGAACATTCCAACACACTCCTGGTTGGTCTCCTCGATGGCGGACAGACTCTAGGGTGCAAGGAGATGAAGCACTCTCTGCGGGACACACAATGTCCAACCTGTGTAGGAAAGAACTGCAGATGCTGGTTTAAATTGAAGGTAGACACAAAATGCTGGAGTAACTCAGTGGGCCAGGCAGCATTTCTGGAGAGAAGGAATGGGTGATGTTTCGGGTTGATACACCTTCTTCAGTCTGAAGTTGCTCCAGCATTTTGTGTCTAACAACGTCTAACCTGCTCTTGTAGCCTCTGTATATGGTGGCTGGCCATTGAAAAGCACCAGATATTTGTTTTGGAGGACTGAATGTCGTAGGTGGTGATGAGGCAATATTCAAGATGATTTTTGTCTGCATTGTAAATGTTGCTGGCCACATATGCTTGGGAGTATTCTGGTCAGCAGTCCCGTATGGAATCCAACATTATGCAATCATCAGCAAATGTCCCCACTTCTGATTCAATGATGAAAGGCAAGGGCACTTGATAAGGCAGTGGAAGAATTTAATTTAGTTTGGTTTAGAGATACATCGCGGTAACAGGCCCTTCAGCCCACCGAGTCCTTGCCGACCAGTGATCCCCGCACACTAACATGATCCTACACAGTAGGGATAAGTTACAATTTTACCAAGCCAATTGGCCTACAAACCTGTACGTCTTTGGAGTGTGGGAGGAAAGCGGAGAAAACCCACGCAGGTCGTGGGGAGAAGGTACAAACTCCTTATAGACAAGCACCCGTAGTCAGGATCGAACCCGGGTCTCTGGTGCACCATGAGAGATGTTTGGGTTTAGGGCACAGGGCTGCAGTGATGTGCCGGGGTTGGGGTTCCACACCCACAACCACCTCTGTCTGTGTGAAGGACAACTCCCGCCATTGAGTGTTTTCTCCCTGTTGCCCATTGGGCTTCAAGGTCTACCAAAGATACTCAAAGCCACATTTAGACAATTGCTGCCTTGATGTCAAGGGCAGTCAATCTCATACCTCTGGAATTCAACCCTTCGATCGACTTTCAGGACACGACCATGACGAGATTCGGAGCTGGCATTAGTGAGTCAGTAAAGCATCAGAGTAAGTGTGGCTTGACATCACTACTTCCATCATTCTGCTGAGGATAGAGAGGAGACTGATTCAGTTGCCTTAACGACGGGACACGATATACCTGGGGAATTTTTCATTTGCCACGTGGATGCTGAGGTTGTAACTCCAGGTGGGTGGCCCGGGCAGAGGTAAATATTGACTCCTCACTGAATCGTCACAAAACCGATGATCTGGTTGTGATCCTATTTCTTGGAGAGACACTGTTGTGTACAATTTCCCTTCCTATTCTCTTTCTCTATTACACTGACTCCAATTCAAAAGTACTTGAAAGATCTTTGTTATAACCTGAACGGGATGTGAAAGATGCTATATAAATGCAAATTTAACTGATTATGACTTAGAAAGTAGGAATCAGTATAGGACGGCAGTAAGAAAGGATTTCGGAGCACAGATACACTAAAATCATTGAATTTTCTTTGCTGCTCAATAAGGTAATTTAAAAACCAAACCAAGCACTTGACTTTATTTATTGATGGATGGAATGGAAAATCTTTTATGCCATGCTGTCGCCAAGCCTTGGTTGAAAAAGAATTATCATACTGTGTGCTATTTTTATCATGATCTTGCTGAAAAATAAAGAGAAGGTTAAAAAAAAAGGTCTTCAATGATGGCATCAGACTTATGAACATGACTTTGGGGAAAGAATGGACAATTTGGGACCCATCCGCCTTGTAAAAAAAGGTCATAAGGTCAAAATTGGGCCATTCGCCCCATCAAGTCTGTTCCGCCATTCAATCATGGCTGATCTATCTCTCCCTCCTAACCCCATCCCCCTGCCTTCTCCCCATAGCCCCTGACACACAGAGGAAAGAGTAGTAAAGGAAAACACAAAGGATGGGTGGGGGGGGGGAGGTTGAGGGTGGGAGATCACGGAGCGGGATTCTATCCTAAATCTTCCACACAGCAAGCCAGCTACTTTAAGCATCATCCTTAAGTCCCCTTTTAAGCAACGCGATAGTCATCAAGGTAAAGCTGAGGGCAAGAAAAGGCGCACAGTTTCGTGGAACGGAGCAAGGTAATCAGTCGCAGTATTGATTTTAGCAGCAATCTCACAAGTGCCATAACTCAACACTGACTGTGAATGTTTTGCATTTGTTAGACCTGAGTCAAACTGCGACCAGTTTGCCAATGGTGTGAAAACAAAGGAAATTATTTTGCTTCTGTCAACACCCCCTGAACAATTCCTCTGACTCTCAGCATTTTTTTCCTGCTTTGTATATTTCTTTCCTGTCTAAGCATAACGAGAATGTATGAAAGCACATATTTTGTTAATGGTAAGGTATTTATATTGGGTAATAAACACCACCTGCCCAGTGCAAACAATGTTATCACTGCTGTTTCACCATAATAGGTTATCAGAAAATGGAGGAAATGGACACAGCGTATAATGGTGACAGATGGAAATGTGGATTACCTGCAAAATCTTCGAAAAAGATCATTACATTATATTTGTGCACATTGAGTTGGTCTAAAATTTGCATCAGACCCAAAGGTCGAGAGCTGGTGATTTCCCACCTTTGTTACATGTTCCAGTTCTGATTGGGTGTCACGTTTTTTTCTCTGTCCTGCCATTAACTAAGAAGGGAGGGGGATGGTGGAGGGGGGGGGGGGGCAGTGGGATGGGGGCGCGGTGGAATGGGAGGCGGTGGAGGGAGGTGTGCGTTTATACACTTCTATATCTTTTACCTGATCGGAGAAGGGGGAAGAAGGAGTGGCCAGGGTGCGACTCGACCTTGATTATGCTGGTAGCCTTGCCGAGGCAGCGTGAGGTATAAATGGAGTCAATGGAAGGGAGGTTGGTTTGTGTGATGGTCTGGTATGTGTGGTTTGTGTGATGGTCTGGTTTTCTTGTGTTCTTGGATGGACCTGATAAGGGTCTGTGTAAATGCCACTTCTTTCTTGTGGATCTGCCTCACACGCAGTACAGGCAAAGGTTAAGTTGTAGCTGGGATGGAGTTATACTGCTCTGCTCACTGCCAACCATAACCCCGCTGTGCTTTTCAAATGTACCATCCTTGAACTATGAAGTTAATCTGCCACTTTTGCTTTGATCTAATCCCAAAACCACTTTCCTTTAAGTTAATTAGTTCAATGATAGGTTTTAATTTAGATTTCCTTGCCATTCTTGGATCGTTTTCTGTATGATGATCACTGTTGAATCACGAAATGTTCAGAGCCTGGAAGAGGGACGTTCAGCCCATCAAGTCCATACTTGCCCTATGTCAGCACAATCAGCTAGTTCCACCACCTGCCCTCTTCTCATAGCCCTGTAGCCAGCAAATTCCATGCAACATCTTGGTTACAACTGAACGCACTTTTCCAGCTTATTGTAGTCCAATAATGCTACAACCTAAGAATTAAGAGAAATGCTACAATCTAAGATTATCATTGCCTGGGGCGGCACGGTGGCACAGCGGTAGAGTTGCTGCCTTGCAGCGCCAGAGACCCGGTTCAATTCTGACCACGGGTGCTGTCTGGGGCGGAAGATTGCAACCTTCACGTGGTCCGCCCTGTTTCGACTAATGCAATCAACTCGACGTGCACAAACGGAAGATCAAATAGAACAAGTTGTCCAACAACTTTAGGCTGTGCACGCCACACGAAAGAAGAAGAATGGTGCTGACTGTGTGGAGTTTATACGTTTTATCTGTGACCCCGTGGGTTTTCCCCGGGTGCTCACTTTTCCCCCCACATACCAAACACGTACAGGTTTGTTGTAAGTTGTAAAATAAGTTGTAAAAGTAAGTTGTAAAATAGTCCCTTGTTGTGTGTAGGTTAGTGTTGGGGGTGATCACTGGTCAACGTGGACCTGGTGGGTGGGAGACCCTGTTTCTGCTCTGTATCTCTAAAGTCTAAAGTTTAAAGACAGCTTCATGCAGCACAGACTCTATAATCCATAGCAACAATTAGGCAAATTAATGCTAAACATTAATATTGATCCTGAAGATAACATCCCTGTAGAAACTCATGAATTTTGACTGGTTCTCCCATCGCTGCTCATGTTAAGGGAAAATGTATCTTTTGAAAATCTGCCCATAATTCTGCCATCAAAGGTTTCACATAAATGTCAAGGAATCAACTTGCTAATCTTAATGCATTAATTAGGATCCTTTCAGTGGATTGGCGTTTGTCAATTTGAAGCCTTTATAATTCATTTGTAATAAACCACCTGATAAAGTTAATGGCCCGGAAAATAACTAAGAACCGTGTTAGAAGCAACCATCTTTCTCTTTAAAAAAAGCAGTCGCACTTATACAAACAGGAGACAGGACATTCAGCTTTTGCGCCTCTATACAGATCAAGAAATAGGTGTCACTATACCACTTTAACCTGTGTCTCAGGAAGATTTCACAGTTAATGATAGAGTGGATGTGGAGAGGATGTTTCTACTCGTGGGAGAGTACAGGACTAGAGGTCATAGCCTCAGAATTAAAGGACGTTCCTTTAGGAAGGAGATGAGGAGGAATTTCTTTAGTCGGAGGGTGGTGAATCTGTGGAATTCTTTGCCACAAAAGCCTCTGGAGGCCACGTCAATGGCTATTTTAAAGTCAGAGAGGTAGATTTTTGATTTGTATGAGTGTCAAGGATTATGGGGAGGAGGCCGGAGAATGGGGTTAGGAGGGAGAGATAGATCAGCCATGATTGAATGGCGGAGTAGACTTGATGGGCCGAATGGCCTAATTCTGCTCCTATAACTTATGACCTTATGGCCTTATGACCTTATGCCCTTACGAATAACTTTGCTTCGACAATACTTACCACCACTACCACTGTTACTGAAGATTAAAATACAAATTTGCAGATGCTAAACATCCGAAATGCTGGAAATCAGGCAGCATCAGCGGAGAGAAAAACAAGGGCGATGACTAACAGCCTGAAATATCTGACGAAAGGTCCCGACACGAAATGTTACCTGCCAATGTTCTCCAGATATGCTGCCTGACCCGCTGAGTTACTGCAACACTTTGTGTCTTTTTCTGAAATGTTAACTAAGTTCTTCTCTCTACAGTTACATTCTGACCTGCAGAGTAATTCCAGCATTTTTCTGTTTCACTTTGGACCCACAAGGGATGGATGGCAAGTGTTGAGGACAGCCCAGAGACTGGAATAGTGGAATTCACTGGCACCGTGGGCGGCAGGGAGGTGCAGCGGTAGAGTTGCTGCCTTACAGCGCCTAACACCCAGATTTGATCCCGACTATGGGTGCTGTCTGTGCAGAGTGTGTCTGCTCTCCTCGTGACTCGCCGTGGGTTTTCTCCGGGAGCTCCAATTTCCTCCCACGCTGCAAAGACGTACAGGTTTATAGGCTAATTGGCTTTGGTAAAATTGTGAATTTTCCCTAGTGTCTGTAGGATAGTGTTAGTGTACTGAAGTGGGCTGAAGGGCCTTTTACAGGAGCCATACTCTTATCCTGCTCCTACCATCGGGAAGAAGGTACAGGAGCCTGGGAACTATGGTCTTCATGTTCAAGAACTGCTTCTTCCCAGCATCATGCGCTTGAACACTGGGCAACACTAACCTCAGCAACTATGACCGACTAAGGACTTGGATTTGGTTGCACTACATACCTTGATTTTTGCAATACTATATTTAGCTTTGTGTCATGTGTACCGAGGAACAGTGAAAAACTTTAGTTGCATGCTATTGTCTGCTTACTGAGCATTGCTGATTATCAATTTATTGTATAATTGATTAGATATTAATTTCTGTATTATTGCACTAATGGGCCTGTAAAGCTGCAACGAGTAAAAATTCCACTGTTCTGTTGCCGTTACACATGATAATTAAACACCCATGACTCGTGACTCTTGACTTGCCCTCGGCTATGTACTCAAGAGCTGACTTCAAATAGACAGGGTTCTGAGTCATGTGACGGCATGCTCTGGCTCACCACACTCTGGAGGCTCATAATGATAAGTGTTGGGACTGACTGTTACACATGATGTAAGTGCCATTTTTCGTGTGGTGTTTCCGCTGGGAACCTAATTACTTTGCATCTGAATCAACAATAGGTTCAAGAGAGGATAGTGACATGGTCTTGGTGATGCTGCTGCATTGCAGCTTGTCCTGCATTATAACCAGAGAGCACCGTCACAGGCAATAGAAGGTGTTGTTCCTTATGTTGTTACTGCATCAGGAGGCACATGCCTCGAGACCAGCTACTGTAACTGATGCGTATGAAATATTTATTATTAAAGGACCTGTCCCACTAGGACGACCTAATCCACGAGTTTCGAAGACCCTAGCCGAGTTGAAAAAAAATGTCAAGGTCGTGTTGACTCGCCGAATGAAAAGACCTCCTACGACTATGTCTACGGCCTCCTACGACTACTCTCGAGCATGAGGAAGAGTTACGAAGACCTCCTTCGACCTCGTGGCGACCATGCTGCGACAATGAGTCAAGGGCAAACTTGGCAGAGTTCGCCAATTAGGTCGTGGAAGTGGGACAGGAGCTTTAGGAAGCCGAACCATTTCCATTGTGTGGGAAGGAATAGCAGATGCTGGTTTGAACCGAAGATAGACACAAAAAGCTGGAGTAACTCAGCGGGACAGGCAGCATCTCTGGAGAGATGGAATAGGTGACGTTTCGGGTTTAGTCCCTTCTTCAGACTGAAGAAAGGTCTCGACTCGAAATGTCACCCATTCTTTCTCACCAGAGATGCTGCCTGTCCCGCTGAGTTACTCCAGCTTTTTGTGTCTATCTTTGAACTATTTCCGTTCTTCCCTCTGGTAAATCCAACGTAAGGACGGTCATGAATGAAGTATCTAACATGGCTTCTAAAAAGATGGCCGTGGCGGCCAAGTCAACAAATAATGTAAAGGCGGAGATTGACATCCTTGATTAGTAAGGGTGTCAGGGGTAATGGGGAGAAGGCAGGAGAATTGGGTTGAGATAGATCAGCCACGTTTGGATGGCAGAATAGACTTGATGGGCCAAATGGCCTAATTCTGCTCATGGAACTTATGAACGTGAATCAGATAGTAGAGGGAATTGCGACTGACTTGTCTGATACACAATATAATAATAATAATAATGCATTTTATTTGCTGGCGCCTTTCTGGACACCCAAGGACACCTTACAGGACATAAAATCACAATACATTTATCAATATTAAAATCAAGTTGATTAAAAAAAATAAAAAAAATACACAAAACATTTTAAGTCATTAAAATCAGGGTGAACATGGTGGAAGTTATGTCAGGTATGCTAATCTAAACAGGTGTGTTTTGAGTTGTGATTTGAATTGATCGATAGTGTCCAGGTGACGGATGGGAGGTGGGAGAGTGTTCCAGAGTCGTGGGGTAGAGCAGCTGAAGACTCTGGCACCCATGGTGCTGAGTCTAAATGTGGGGACAGTTAAAATTGCAGCTGAGGAGGAACGAAGTGACCGGGAAGGAGTGTATGGTAGCAGCAGGTCAGAGAGGTATTGGGGAGCAAGGTGGTGTAGGGCTTTGAAGGTCAGCAGTAAAATCTTGTAGTTAATCCGGTGGTGCACAGGGAGCCAGTGGAGCTGAGTGAGGATGGGTGTGATGTGGTCCGATGATCTGGTGCGGGTGATGATCCGGGCTGCAGAGTTCTGAATGCATTGGAGGCGATGAAGAAGTTTATTGGAGGTGCAAGTGAGGAGGGCGTTGCAGTAATCGAGGCGGGATGTGACCAGAGCGTGGATGAGGACTTTTGTATTGTCTTTGGAGAGGGAGGGGCGGAGTCTGGAGATGTTGCGGAGATGAAAGTAATTACGGCTGTGGGTGTTCCTATGTCTACACTGCCAACGAGCCTCATAGCAGGTTGTAATTCTCTAATACCGCCTGTGAAACAACCCATGATAGTTGGGGATTCTCTTTTGCTTATAATAAGCTAACTACCATTATTTTGGCATGTGAATAATGCCCACACTTGACCTTTGTTGTCAGAATTCTATCAGGGATTACATGTATTACCATGTTGTTATCCCCAAGGGACCATTCCCATTGGGTCTGCAGAGGTACATACATTATGCCTTTACTGTAAAGACCAGAGAAACATCTGGATACGTTTGCCCCAGCGTCTACACAACACCTGTATGCCTTTCCCAAGTGAATTGGAATGACATCCGGCATCACAAGGTCCTTGCCTTGATCACAAAATCCTCTTACAGTACAAGACGATATAATTTTCACTTCTTCTGACAAGCAAAATCTCTCTAATAGAGTGCTTAAAGCTGAAAACAAGCATCAGAACAGGGTAGAGAAATCCAAAAGAGCCCAAATGCCTTTTCCACCACCTAGGTTATTGAACCTTTGTGGGTCTTACACAGACCTCTTCAGCCACTCAGGAACCCACTGGAGAAGCAACAACTGTTCAACCTCAGGTCAATCTCTCAGAAGAAGGCAGAGCATTTCATTGTGTGTCTGAGCGTCTTTAGTGCATTTGTGTACCTACTCAAATCATTGTACTCATCATCATCGCAATCACTCCGAATGAAGAATGTGACCTTGCCAGTCAGTCTCTGAAATATTACAAGTGATAGGAAAGATATGTAGGTTAAGCAGATAAGTTATTCAGAACTGTAATTATACAGAAACCTCTGCAGTGTCAGTCAGAGTTATGCCTGCTAAATGAAGGCAGCTCATAAAAGAGGCAATATTTGATTTAAATACTTTGCTGCTTGCTCCAGAGAGCAGGTTAATGCTAGCTCAGAATTAATAAAATATGAGTGAACAGAATAAACCTTTGTGCGGTTGGTGTACAGTTTGTGCAGCATATCCTTTTTAATTAATTTAATTAATTCAAATGTTGTTCCTTAATATTTTTTTTCAATTTTATTGTTAATTCTGTAAATGGAAGTGGGCTCAAGGAAGATTGAAGTTCGATGGAACATCAAATTTCAAGAGTAGCGACATGGGGTGGCACGGTGGCACAGCGATAGAGTTGCGGCCTTACAGCGCCAGAGACCCGGGTTCGATCCCGACTAAGGATGCTGTCTCTGCGGAGTTTGTACCTTCTCCCCATGAATGTTGAAGTGGAGGAGTGATGGAGGTGGTAGGAGTTGTGAAGCATGATCTGCTGTATGTGGAGGCTGATGGGTTGACAGTGAGGAAAAAGGGGGACTCAATCCTTACTGGTTATAAGGGGAGGGGGTGAGAGCAGAGTACAGGAAATTAAAAAAAACACAATTGAGAAGCCTTGTTATCTTTGGTAGAGGGATAGGCACCAATAAAGGAAAATAAAGGTAGTTTAAAGGCATTAGTGAGAGAGGTTTTAAATCAGGGCCTATTCAGGGTAGATAGTGAATGGGGTTGGTAGGAGGGTAGGAGGGGACAGAATGGAGCCTTTACAAGGAGCAGGTACAGGTGAGGTCATCTTTGCAGCAAACAGATTGGGGATGATCAGCCATGATCACATTGAATGGCAGTGATGGCTCAAAGGGCCGAATGGCCTACTCCTGCACCTTTTGTCTATTGTCAGAGCGATAAGGAAAATTAAATGGACCAAACCCTTCTTCTTGTTTAGTTTGCAGAGGATGGAATTGTAAATATTGGAAAGTGCATGGCAGGTTGCAGGTTGTTTGTGAGTCATGCTGGAAGTTGAACACCACTTCAGCAAATGCTCAAATGTAAATTTTGTTAAAGGCTTCCTCAACCTGTCCCACATCAGATAAACACTTGTTTCCTGATTTTCATTTTTCATTATTCCCCTTGCTTCAAAACTCCAATTCAATTGTTACGGTTCCCATTCATTCCATCTAACTTTGTGACCATTTGTTTTTAATGGCTACCTCTTGTCATAATCTATCTGGACTAATCTTATCCAGTCAGATAAATGTTGCCGCAGTGCTCTTTGAATATTTTCCACAGAATGATGTTATCAGCAGGTTAATGCGCCACTGATACACTTGGTAGTCATTTTGTTGAAAAATGATTCATTTCAGTTATTACAAACTATTGAAGCAAAAAGTTGTTATTATTTCATTCTCATTGTTATGTTCAACTTGTGTACTGCATCTAAATGACAGTGCAAAAAAATAACCTCAGGAGGCTGTCTCCTGGATGTTCGATTCGCCATGGTTTAAGTTAGCATCTCGTTGGCTGTACGCTGATGTTTTTATGATATGTGCTGCCCCTGCATTCTAACAACTGGTCAGTCTTTGCCTATCCATGTGGAGTCCCACTTTTACCCATCAATTGGAAAGTCAACAGAATCTCCTTCCACTTTATGAGGGCGGCTCGATGGTGCAGCGAGAGAGTTGCTGCCTTACTGCGTTTGCAGCGCTAGAGACCCGGGATCGAGCTCAACTACGGGCACTGTCTGTGCAGCGTTTGTACGTTCTCCACGTGACCGTGTGGGTTTTCTCCGAAATCCTCGACTTCCTCCCACACTCCAAAGACGTACGGGTTTGTAAGTTAATTAACTTGGTGTATGTGTAAATTGTCGTTAGTCTGTGTAGGATAACGTTAATGTGCGGGGTCGCTGGTCGGCGTGGACTTGGTGGGCCGAAGGGCCTGTTTCCGCGCTGTATCTCCAAACTAAACTAAACTAAACACACTTGAAGTGTTTGCTTTCACGTTTAGATCCTTAACTTGGGAATAAATCTTCGTTTCTGCCGCAGAGCTGTGAGTATTAACGCTAGGCTAAAACTGAAGCTTCTTGAGAGAAATAGTCTTTGTAGTGGGCCAGAAGGTCATCCTGGTGTGACATCTCAAATCAGTTGAGCTTCAGACGGGAAATTAACCCTTCACAGACACAAAAGACTGCAGCACTGGGTGTCAGAATGATACCCGGCTAGCTTAGTTTAGTTTAGGGATATAGCGCGGAACCAGGCCCGTCGACCCACCGAGTCCTCGCCGACCAGCAATCCCCGCACATTCGCACTATCCTACACACACTAGTGACAATTTACATTTATAATAAGCCAATTAACCTCCAAACCTGTACTTCTTTGGAGTGTGGGAGGAAACCGGAGCTCCCAGGGAAAACCCAGGCAGGTCACAGGGAGAACGTGCAAACTCCATACAGACAGCACCAATAGTCAGGATCGAACCCGGGTCTCTGGGGCTGCAAGCAGCAACTGTCCCCCTGCGTCACTGTGCTGTCCCTTCATGGTTCTCTTGAAGCATGAGGCCGCAGTTCATGTTTTGTTTCTAAGCTATTTTGCTGCAGTTACTTTGAGCAAATGGCAAATGTCCAAACTGTGAATTAATATGAATAGACCGACATGCAGTGCGTTGGCCACATTATAAACGTGGGGAGTAACTACACAGGTGACTTCTTATTAACTGACTGTTTTTCATATTGTCTCCCTTCAAGGGAACTGTAAATCTTTTAGGAACTCACTGCCTAGTCCGATATGAGCCCATGTACTGATTACCAGCAGGATGTTCATGATTGGGCAGCTTACAACCCAGCGGTATTAATATTGACCTCTCTAACTTCAAGTAACCCCTTGCTTTCCTCCTCTCTCCACCCCTCCCCCATCCTAGTTTGAACAGTCTGACTGTCCTGATTAAATTTTATCTTTGTATGCTTCGGTGTCACCTTCCCCGAGCAATCAATTATCTATTCTACATTTTCCTTAACTTCGTCCCCTTTAATGTCTCGTTTTCGCACCTTACCCTTCCATATCTCTGGGTCACCCTCTCCCCTGACTCTCAGTCTGAGGAAGGGTCTTGACCCGAATTGTCACCCATTCCTCTATCCGGAGATGCTGCCTGGCCTGCAGAGATACTCCAGTACCTACCTTGTGTCTATCTTCAACCATTGAATTGGAATATGATCTGGTCAGTTGACTATGGCTATTCCATGCCACCTACAGCCATGTGTATCCTCCAATTATGTTAATTGGTGAATAGCATTGTTGAAGAAACATATAGTTCATCAATTCTGTGCTGAGCATGAAGGGAATTTCAAACCCAAGGTAATAAGTTTAATTACAATGCACATCATATCCTTTTTAATTATTGTGATAAAACTGCCTCATTTAATACTACTTACAACACGGGTGTTCATAAAACGCATTGCCTGTAGATCAGACAATTCAGCTCTTCCTCGCAGAGTTGACACTTGATTTAGTTTTAGTTTAGTTTAGAGATACAGCGCGGAAACAGGCCCTTCGGCCCACAGAGTCCGCACTGAGCAGCTATCCCCGCACATTAGATGAGAGGGATAGACAGAGTTGACGTGGATAAGCTTTTCCCACTGAGAGTAGGGAAGATTCAAACAAGGGGACATGACTTGAGAATAAGGGACAGAAGTTTAGGGGTAACATGAGGGGGAACTTCTTTACTCAGAGAGTGGTGGCTGTGTGGAATGAGCTTCCAGTGAAGGTGGTGGAGGCAGGTTCGATTTTATCATTTAAAAATAAATTGGATAGTTATATGGACGGGAAAGGAATGGAGGGTTATGGTCTGAACGCAGGTGTATGGGACTAGGGGAGAATACGTGTTCGGCACGGACTAGAAGGGTCGAGATGGCCTGTTTCCGTGCTGTAATTGTTATATGGTTATATGGTTATTAACACAATCCTACCCACACCAGGGACAATTTTCACTTATACCAAGCCAATTAATCGATAAACCTGTGTGTCTTTGGATTGTGGGAGGAAACCGAAGATCTCGACGAAAACCCACATGGTCACGGGGAGAACGCACAAATTCCGTACATACAGCACCCGTAGTCGGGATTGAACCTGTGTCTCTGGCGCTGCAAGAGCTGTAAGGCAGCAACTCTACCACTGTGCCACCGTGCCTCCCACTGTGCCGTTGGGAGATTTGGTCTTCACTTCGCAATAAGTTGTTGAATCTTATTTTTCTTATTCTAGCTAACGCTTGGAAATGATCTTGGTAAATATAAGTGCCACTTTGAAGAGAAAGGAACTGTGAATCATGATAAAAGCATTTGCCAAGAGGTTTCACGGACAGAAAGTATATTTGCTTGAACATAGAGAGTGAAAGGGTAAGATAATTGAAATGTTTAAGGTAATTTTTTATTCATTTTACACAACATGAAATGCTGGCAAAACCAATATCTACTGCCCAGACCCAATTGTCCTTGGGAATTTGCTGTTTCCATGAATATACCAACACTGAAACAGGTCCTTCAGCCCTCCGAGTCGATGCCACCCAGCGATCCCCGTACACTAACACAATCCTACACACGCTAGGGACAATTTTACAATTTTACCAAGCCAATTAGCCTACAAACCTGTACGTCTATGGAGTGTGGGAGGGAACTGGAGCATCCGGAGAAAACCCACGCATGTCAAAGGGAGAACATACAAACTCCATACAGTGAGCACCCGTAGTCGGGATCGTACCCTGGTCTCTGGCCCTTTCAGGCAGCAGCTCGACTGCTGTGCCACTGTGCCACCCTTAATTTAAGATCCATGCTTGTGCATTATGCGAAAAGAAATGGCATTGCATAAATACCCAGGCCAGCTTGATAAGAAGATTGATATCCTCCTGTGAAATCAGTAAGAGACCCTCTTGCTCACTAAACCCATCTGTTCCAGTATTGTTGCATGTGCAGTGGATACAAAATTAAACGATGCTAATTCAGAAGGAGACAATATCAGTGTTTACATTTTGATGAAATTCCACTTGCTGCAGCAGTTATTAATGCAAGTGATTTGCTTTGGACTTCAGTGAATGGGTTGGAGAGCAGTTTGTTGGTGATGGATCAGCGTTAATGAACACAACAGGCAGATGAGTGCCCTCACATGAGGATGGGGGTTGTCAGCTGTCCAGGATTTGTTTATAATCTCCAGGAGATATAATGTTATAGGGCCAATAATAATTAAACCAATAATTTTCTTTTACTTTTTATTCATTAGTTCTAAACAATATTGGAGATGTAACAAAATGACTGACAGTGCTGAATCATTCAGTCAGATAATGACGAGTCAGATCATTTTCGAATAGGATATGGTATAGCACATGTACCAAGGTACAATGAAATTCATTTTGAGTTGAGTATCGGAGCAAAGAGGTCCTTCTGCAGTTGTACAGAGCCCTGGTGAGACCACACCTGGAGTATTGTGTGCAGTTTTGGTCCCCTAATTTGAGGAAGGACATTCTTGCTATTGAGGGAGTGCAGCGTAGGTTTACACGGTTAATTCCCGGGATGGCAGGACTGTCATATGCTGAGAGAATGGAGCGGCTGGGCTTGTACACTCTGGTGTTTAGAAGGATGAGAGGAGATCTTATTGAAACATATGAGATTATTAAGGGTTTGGACACGCTAGAGGCAGGAAACATGTTCCTGATGTTGGGGGAGTCCAGAACCAGGAGCCACAGTTTAAGAATAAGGGGTAAGCCATTTAGAACGGAGACGAGGAAACACTTTTTCTCACAGAGAGTTGTGAGTCTGTAGAATTCTCTGCCTCCGAGGGTGTTGGAGGCCGGTTGTCTGGATATTTTCAACAGAGAGCTAGATAGGGCTCTTAAAGATAGAGGAGTCAGCGGATATGGGGAGAAGGCAGGAACGGGGTACTGGTTGGGGATGATCAGGTTTTCTCCAAGAGCTCCGGTTTCCTCCCACACTCAAACGACGTACAGCTTTGTGGGGCTAATAGGCTTCGGCAAAATTGTAAATTGTCCCTAGTGTGCGTAGGATAGTGTGGGTGTACGAGGTGATCACTGGTCGGCGCGAACTCAGTGGGCCGAAGGGCCTATTTTCACGCTGTATCTCTAAACTAAACTAAACTGATTAGCAGACTCCCCCGCCACAGATTTGTATTATTAATTCTGATCATTTTTACTGTTAGTATCCCTGGATGAAAGTCATTTGGTTAGGGTTGGAAGAGTTAAAACTCTCTCGGTTTGATTAATTCATCTGTTTTGTTATCTTAAATGATGTTTTTGCCCTTTCTTCCAACATCATATCTGCCAACAATGCTCTGGTAAATACAAAGGTGAAATGACTACACTATTTGTTATTTCCGAGGGTTTGCTGTGCCTACCTGGAAATGTATGACTCCTATACACACTCTAATTTTTCTATTATTATTATTATTAATGTATCTGCAAAACATTCTATTCTTCTGTTTATGTTCCTCGATGATTTAATATTCGTTTTCATTTTAGCTTCTCATATGTTCGACTGTTTTCCTAACCCCTGCTGTCGTCTCTACACCATCCTCTAGCTTATCATCTCCACCATTTCATTTAATTACAAACACCACTTCACCTTGCCCATCATGGTACGGCATGGTTGGTTTACTTGTTCCTGCTTCTCGGTCTTATATATTTCTTTTCGGTCGAGTATATTTCCCCTGAACTCAGTTGATAGCTGATATTACACACAATTGCTGGGGAAACTCAGCGGGTGCAGCAGCATCTATGGAGCGAAGGAAATAGGCGACGTTTCGGGCCGAAACCCTTCTTCAGACTGAGTTTCCCCAGCAATTGTGTGTACCTTCGATATTCCAGCATCTGCAGTTCCCTTTTGAACACTGATAGCTGATATTAATGTCCTGCAGTGCTGCTATACACCAATATTGGCAGTAAATATTCCAGTTTATTTTCTCGAGATCCTTCCTCTAAAACCTCCTTCCTTCTCTTAAAAATCAATCATTTCCAATGTAATCCTTTCATCTTTGCCTTACTGATTTCAAAGGTCAAAAACTTTATTTGCCATTTGTGCTTACACACATAGGAACTCTTGTGCGGTTGTTCAGAGAGTCAAGTCAAGTCAAATTAAAAAGACACACAGAAAGACACATAATCTATAAAAACATATACTTCTCTAGAAATAAAAAAGAAAGTGCCTAAAACCCTATATAAAGGGGAAGGTGAGAGCATTGTAAATTGCACAAACCCTATATAAAAGTGTCGATTGCATTGTAAATTACACAGGCCCAGGAGACAATATAATATGATATAATATGATATGCTATGAGGTAGGTCAGGACATCAGTTCATTTTGTTTTGGCCAAGAGTCTCACTGTGGCAGGGAAGAAGCTCTTAAAAAAGCGTGTTCTGTTTGTGGCGATGCTGCCCGCTCGTCTGTGCCTGAGGTTGTATGTGCAGTTTGTGTGTTTGAGCAGGGAGTGAGCTGGATGTAGTGTGTCTCTGATGATTCTCTCTGCTCTTTTTTGACAGCGCTGTGTGTAGATTGTGTCCATGGAGGGGAGTTCCGTTCTGATAATCCTCTCTGCAGTCTTTATGACTCTTTGCAGAGCCTTCCTCTCTGTCTGTGTGGTGTTTCCATACCACACCGTGATGCCTGTGGTGAGGATGCTCTCTATCAGTCCTTTGTAGACCTGGGTGAGAGGGCGACAGTGCAGACCAGCTTTTCTGAGCAGCCTGATGAAGTACAGTCTCTGCTGGGCTTTTTTCACTGTGGCATCAGTGTTCAAAGTCCAGTTCAGATCTGATGTTACTTGTAATCCCAGGTATCTGTAACTGTCAGCCCTCTCCACCACAGTCCCCTTGATGATGAGGGGCTGCAGGGGGGGTGGATTTTTTATGAAGTCCATTATTATTTCTCTTGTCTTGTCTGTGTTGAGGCTTAGGTCGTTCACCTCACCATAGGCAAGAATGTCGTTCACCAGACTCCTGTAGCCCGACTCGTCCCCCCCCCTTGATGAGGCCCAGGATGGTGGTATCATCCGCATACTTAATAATGATGGTATTTTCCTGGGTGGAGACACAGTCGTGTGTGTACAGGGTGAAAAGTTTGGGACTGAGACAGCAGCCTTGTGGTGATCCTGTGCTGACGGTGAGCTCTGCAGACACCCTCCTTCCCATCCTCACCACCTGTGGTCTTTCAGTCAGGAAATCCAAGATCCAGTTGCAGGTGGAAGTCGGGACGCCGATGTCTGTCAGCTTCTCAGTCAGCCTGCCCGGGCGAATGGTGTTAAAAGCCGAGCTGTAATCCAGGAACAGCATTGTGACGTATGTTCCTCTGCTGTCCAGGTGTTGCAGGATGTGGTGTAGAGCAATGGCCACTGCGTCGTCCACTGAGCGGTTGGGGCGGTAGGCGAACTGGAGGGGGTCGATCGTGCCCGGGACCATGTGATTGATGTGTGTGAGAACCAGTTTTTCTAGACACTTCATGGCAACTGCCGTGAGTGCCACTGGCCTGAAGTCATTCAGGGTGGATGGGTTTGTTTTTTTTGGAACTGGTACAATGGTGGAAAATTTAAAAATACGGGGGACCACTGCTTGGTTTAAAGACAGATTGAAGATGTCTACATACACTCCAGTAAGTTGTTCTGCACAGGCCTTCAGAACTTTGGGAGGGACGCCATCTGGTCCCACAGCCTTGTGGGGGTTCACCTGCCTCAGAGCTTTCAGGACCTGTGTGGGTATCACCTGAAAGACAGTGTCCGTGGGGTTGCAGGGGGCTTTTGAGGGAGTGTCTGTGTTCAGTCTGTCAAACCTGGTGTAGAAGGTATTAAGGCTGTCTGGGAGGGTGACATCCTGGGGGTCTGTGGTTGGTACTGTTTTCTTGTAGTTTGTGACTGCTTGGATTCCCTGCCACATACTGCGTGTGTTGTTACTTAGGTAAAAGCTTTCAAGTTTTTGGGAATAAGCCCTCTTTGCAGCTCTGATGGACTTCTGTAGCTCGTACCGGGCTTTCTTGTACTCCCTTTGATCTCTTGACTTAAAAGCTTCCTGCCTTTTCCATAATCTTTATCGCAGACCTTGTGTGTTGTGACTGTTATTTAAATCTGACGTGATTTATTTAAAACGAGAGCTGAAGTTTACATTCAGTATAATTATTTAAATTCTGAATGTGCCCTGTGGTAGTATTGTATTATTTACCATATTGATCTCATGACTGAGCGCCATGTGAGACCGTTTCTGTCCGAATCATCTACAAAGGCCTTTCAAAACCCTCATGAATAAAATAGGACCATTCATTGTGATGGAAGGAACAGCTCAGAAACTTGCATTTGCAGTGATTATCTGAAGCATGAATAACAAATCTTCTACAAGTGGCAGGGGGGGGGGGGAAGAGGGGATAACATGTGAATTGCATGCCCTGCAATTCACATGTTGCCAGCAGAGTGGTAGCTTCTAGGCAAACTCAGTTAGTACATCGATGATGCTCCAGAATATTATTGTCAGGGGTTATGTGGTGAAGTACAGGATCCTGCAGACTGCAACAACCAGGTTCAGGAATAGCTATAGCTATTTCCCCACAGCCATCAGGCTATTAAACCTGGCTTGGACAAAACTCTGATTATTAATAACCCATTTTCTGTTATTTGCACTTTATCAGTTTATTTATTCATGTGTGTATATATTTATATCATGGTATATGGACACACTTATCTGTTTTGTAGTAAATGCCTACTATGTTCTGTGTGCTGAAGCAAAGCAAGAATTTCATTGTCCTATACAGGGACACATGACAATAAACTCACTTGAACTTGAAGTCATGAAAATGGGCTGAGATGGAATGATAGATCAGCCATAATTGAATAGCGGAGTAGACTTGATGGGCTGAATGGCCCATCTACCGCTCTGTGTTTAAAAACATGTGGCTGGTGTTGAGATTGGGGAGGTTGATGGTGGTTACATTTCCTACAAGAGGTGGTTGAGCCAAGCAATGTGAGATGAGAGGAAGCTTTACTGAAAGAGCAACTGATGTTTGGAACTGACGATATGGATCAGGAACCAAGTGAGTGATTGTGGTGATGCACCATGTCGGCTCTTTGCAAATGCAAGATATGTTAATCTGGTGGAACCAAAATGGCACCAAACATGATGCCTCTTGCATGCGGCTTAGTGGACTATTTCTGTACAATTGCTAATCGGAAGTGTTAGTTCAGTTTATTGGCACGTGTACTGAAGTGCAGTGAACAGCTTTTTGTTGCATGTTAACCAGTCAGCTGAAAGACAATACATGATTAGAATCAATCCATTTACAGTGTACAGATACATAATAAGGGAATAACGTTTAGTGCAAGGTAAAGCCAGCAAAGTCTGGTCAAGGATTTTGCAAGGAACATCAGAGGTAGATAGTAGTTCAGCACTGCTCTCCGCTTGTGGTAGGATGATTCTGTTGCCTGATAACAGCTCCCAATAGACACCCATGACACAACCATGTGCCACCTCCTAGGCGGTTAAAATCCCGTAAGAGCTTCCTAACCAGCGTCACCCCATTGGAAACAGCACCAACTGAAGCTCGCCTCCAGATGTGGAAGAACAGACTAGGCACTGTCCCCATTTCCACCAAGATGGGCACATACCAGCAGCAGAGTGCTTACCACCGACTGTGAACCGGGGTCGGGCCATCAAGGGTGACAATGCACAAACGGGACGACATCGAGGGTACAACAAACTGTGACTGTGGCACACAGACCCAGACAATGCAACACCTACTGCAATCCCCATTGCTGGATAATCCATGTACTACTGCAGACCTTGCACTTAACACTCCAATAGAGCAACGATGTTTACAGCAGTGGCGAGAAACTACTAAAGATAGAATGTAGTCGGAGACCATAAGACTGGAGGGAGAACTGGGAAGGGGGAGGGGATGGAGAGAGAAAGCAAGAGAAATCACTACCCAAGCTAAATAGGAGGTGCTGCTCCTCATATTGTGCTGGGCCTCACTCTGACAATGGAGGAGGCCCAGGACAGAAAGGTCAGGTTGGGAATGGGAGGATTGAAGTGCTGTAGAATAGGATGAATGTCCCCATCTTTTACCCCGGCTATCTACACGTCCTGCACATCGCTTTCCGAACAATACTCCCTCAAGCTACAGAGCAATCCCACACGTTCATCTCCCCGCACGTTTCTGCTTTCCGCTGACTACCCTCTCCATGACGCACTGGCTTGCTCATCCATCCCCGACACTACCTTCCCCGTCCCCGGGCACTTTCCCCTTCAGCCGCACCCACACCTCCTCCATCATTTCCATCCAGGGACCCTGGCAGCCATTCTGGGCGACACTTGGTCAACCTCATCTGCTGCATCCTCTGCCCTTGAAGGCCTCCTCCGCATCGGTGAAATGGATCGGGATGTAAGATAGTTAGGGGCTCCAGGGATCAGTGGAATGGAAAGAAAACAGGGAAACAACAACTGAAAATAAATAGGAAACAGTTACTTCCCCGATAAATAATAGATAAGCAAAAGCTGTGGGAAGAATTTCACAATGCTGCGAGACACTATCAGGGCCACGGTTGTAGTCACAGTACTCTTGATGTAGATTGGGCTGTGAAGCATCCCCTGGGGGTAGGTTTAAGGGGGGACATCAATGTGGATTTGTAGAATCAGAACCGTAAATCTCCCATGGGACACAGCTACTGAACAGAGTCGGCATTGAAGATAAAATGTGTAGGAAGGAACTGCAGATGCAGGTTTAAATCGAAGGTAGACACAAAACGCTGGAGTAACTCAGCGGGTCAGGCAGCATCTCTGGAGAGAAGGAAAGGGTGACATTTCGGGTCGAGACCCTTCTTCAGATTGATGTCAGGGGAGTGGGAGGTACACAGATAAGGAACTGTAAGGTGTGAAAAATAGGACAAAGTCCTATTGTCCAACCCCTTAAGAATTTTGTTTAAGAAGGAACTGCAGATGCTGGAAAATCGAAGGTACACAAAAAAGCTGGAGAAACTCAGCGGGTGCAGCAGCATCTATGGAGCGAAGGAAATAGGCAACGTTTTGGGCCGAAACCCTTTGTAAGTTTCTATAAGATCCCCCCTCAATCTTCTAAATTCTAGCGAGTACAAGCCGAGTCTATCCAGTCTTTCTTCATATGAAAGTCCTGCCATCCCAGGAATCAGTCTGGTGAACCTTCACTGTACTCCCTCTATGGCAAGAATGTATTTCCTCAGATTAGGAGACCAAAACTGTACGCAATGCTCCAAGTGCGGTTTCACCAAGGCCCAGTACAACTGCAGTAGAACCGCCCTGCTCCTATACTCAAATCCTTTTGCTATGAATGCTAACATACCAACATGCTATACCTAACAAGCTATGAATGCTAAACATACAGCACGGAAACAAGCCCCTGAGCTCATGTTCTGTTCCAACCACCCAGCATCCATTTACACCCATCCCACAGTAATCCCATTAATACTTCCTCCCGCATTCAAGAGTGTCAAGAGAGTGTTTTATTGTCATATGTCCCGAAACGGAACAATGAAATTCTTACTCGCAGCAGCTCAACAGATAGGCAACACATATCATTCAGTAATACCCATAATAAACATCAACAAATGTTCACTAGATATTAAAAAAAACAGACAAATAAATAGACAGATCAGTAAGAAATAGTAGTGACTCGGTGTGGTATCGACCCAGCAAGTCCCCCTGAATCTACAGCTCACCTACACACTAGGGGCAATTTATATCAGCCCATCTGCCTAACATCCTGCCCGTCGATGTGGGAGGAAACTAGAATACCTGGAGGAAACCCACAGGGAGAACGTGCAAACACCACACTGGCAGTATTGGAGGTCGGGATTGAACTCATGTTTTTGGATCCGTGAGGCAACAGTTCGACTAGGTTCACCACTCTCTGGTCTTATCATGGCACTGGTGTTGGGATAGGTAATGGGGACATCTTCCCTGCTTCTTTCTGCTGGCGGCATGGTGGAGTTACCACCTTACAGTGCCAGAGACCCAGGTTCGATCCTGACTATTGGTCCTGTCTCTACGGAGTTTGTACGTTCTTCCGTGACCTGCGTAGGTTTTCTCCAGATGCTCCGGTTTCCTCCCACACTCCAAAGGCGTACAGGATTTGTAGGCTAGTTGGCTTGCTATAATTGTAAAAAAATTGTCCCTAGTATGTGTAGGACGGTGTGAGCGTGCGGGTCGTCGCGAACTCGGTGGGCCGAAGGGCCTGTTTCCACGGTGTATCTCTAAACTAAGCAAAACTAAAGTAATGAGGGCAGTCCTTTGCTTAGCAATGTTACAAAATTTTGAGATTTTAAAAATCAAGTCTGTAATTTATCCCATCAGATAAAGCATAAAAATAAGTTTAATTTGACACCTAATTCACTTTCATATCTCAAGTATTTAAAAAGTTATGGCCATTTTCATACTCGGAAATGAGCATCTTGTTCCCTATTGATTTTCTATGGACATAACAAAAAAGTTGTGATCGTGAACAGTCAAAAGCCCATAACATTCTTAAAAATTAAGAGAACTGAATGAAATTTTCAGTTATCATAGATTGAAGCATTCTGAAACAAATATAAAATAATCTTACTTGGATGACCTGAAATTAAAGCATATAATTAGTTAGTTACCTAATTGTAGCTAATTTCATACTTCAATTACTAGATCTAAACATCTATCCATTTCTTAATAAATGATTAACATTTTTAAATAGCCTAAATGTCCAAATAATATTCACAAATAATTCACAATAAAACATGATTTTTAAATCTCATTTACATTAATTTATAGGCCAAATGGAAGGAATTCAGTGTTCAATTGCTGTAAATAAATGCCCATTTAAATCAGCTTTCCAGTGGGTCCCTGTGGAACGCGCTGGTTTAGAATGTTCACATTGCGGTAGATTTGTGCCCCCAAATGCCCAGAAAAATACTGCGCAATATAATGGGCCCAAAATGAGCTACTTGCAATATTAAACTTTGTATAAAGGGATCTTTAGAAGCCCTTTTTAATGTAAAAATATACAACCTACCTTCAGCTGTCTGCTTTATGAGACCCTGCGGTTGCTGGCGGTCGCGGGTTTAGAGATTGATTTTTAAACTACTATAACTATTATACGAGGCCTTTAAAACTAATAATAGCTTTTGCGACGGGGTCTTCCAGCGATTTTTCGTTAATAATTAACTAGGCTGAACATCTTCGATTTGAACAGCCTAGAGAAAATCGCGTTTTAAACCCGCCCCCTCTAAACGGCGCCAAAATCGCGCACACCCGCAGCGGCAGATTTTCAAAGACGCTTCAGGTAGGCTTTGCAACATACCTACTTTGCTCAGGGGACAGGGCAGTGAAGCATTTATTCAGTTGTAGGAATAAGAATATGGACCACAAAGTAATGTTAAATGGGATGATAAATAATAGGGAAACTGATCAGTTACAAATAATACAGAGACATATTTTGGGGTTTCATATTATTAATGAGACAAGAGATGCTTCCATAACATTTCAGTTTGGAAATATATTTTTTCACATAAAATGGTTAGATTTTAGATGTAAATTTTTTTTTCCTGCAAGGAAATAATTATGCTTTCTAAGTTGAACGAGAAAATAAATGCAGCGAATGCAAATAGAAGAGAATTGATAAGTGAGAACTGGGCCAATATTTTGGATTATAATAATTAAAAGGAAAATCTAAGGGATCTTAAAAGAGACACGGTGAAAGCTGTGGAAATGGCTTGTTCAGGCTCCCCCAAGACTAATTTCCTTTCCAAAAGTAGTTCAAGAAATGTTACTCTTTAAGTCGTGGTTGCCAAAGCCAAAAAAGATTGGATAGCGACATCATTCAGGCATGCAAGAACGTCAAGGTTTTGAATAATCTAATAGTCCCCAGATTCACTATTAAAAGACAGGATCAGATACATCACAAGAGGGCTGTGTACCGCAGAGATGCAGCTTTAAAGAGTTCAAATATTTCAGCGAAAGAGGCTCTCTTCTAAAAGATGGAGGTCGCTCTGCGTGCAGACCTGAATTAATATTAAACAGAAGATTGAATAGTTTACTGTAAGGGTGTTGAGAAGACAGGGATGATAGTTTCCTTTGAACTAAATAACACAGATAGCTTTGCGGGGACACAAGGAACTGGAGAAGCTGGAATCTTGAGCAAAACACAAAATGGTGGAGAAACTCATTGGGTCAGGCAGCCTCCGTGGAGAAAATTGTTTGTGACGTTTTGGGTCTGGTCCCTTTATGTTGCTGGAACAATACTTTGCATTGACTGGATGAATCGAATGGCCTGTGCTCTAAACTCTGGTGATTCGGACTTTCCATCAGTGTATTTAATATTGAGACCACTTTTCTGTTAACAGAGAAGGGAGGGATGGAGACACTGAAGTTTAGAAAGCGATCTCCAGAGCTGTTTCTTAAAAGATCTGGAGGAAGCACTGGCAATTTTGGAGCAAAGAAAATCAAGAGATACGGTCAAAGGAAGATCTTGCAAACTCCACACAGGCAGCATCAGAGGTCAGGATCGGACCCAGATCTCTGGTGCTGTAAGGCAGCAACTCTACCAGCTGCGCCACTATGCCGTTCTTTGCCGCTGAGGTTAACAATCCAATGACCTGAGTTCAAATTCCATTGTGGAATTTAATTTTGCTTAATAATCTGGAATTAGAAAATAACATCTGCTTTTTTGTTTCCATTTGTTAAAATCCCAGTTTGTGACTCTGGACCCAAGAATGTAGCTGACCCTTTTAGCAAAGACTTGTTCAATGGCCAACCAAGTCACTCTGTTCAGGGGCAATGAAGGATGAGCAATGATTGCTGGTTATGCTACTTTGGAGTTTACTTTAGACTTTAGAGATACAGCAGGGAAACAGGCCCTTCGGCCCACAGGGTCCGTGCCAACCAGCGATCACCCCATCCATATTGGGGACAATTTACAATTTTACAGAAGCTAATTAACCTACAAACCTGCACAAGTGTTGGAGGAAAGCGGAGCACCTGGAGAAAACCCATGCGATCACAAGGAGAATGTACAAGCTCCGTGCAGATACAAACCATGGTCAGGATCGAACCCGGGTCCCTGGCACTGCAAGGCAGCAACTCTACTGCTGTGCTGCCCTACTTACTGAGAAGTGAATAGAATCAAAAAGTGCCTGGGCGCCGCGTAAGATCTTAATCCACCGGATCAGGAACAGCTCCAGCAAGAGGAATTTAAGCTATGTCAATTGAAGAAGGTAGGATTGTTGTCGGATCAAAGATGTAAAGAGGATTTGATTGAGAAGGTAGCCAAAAGTGCTGGAGAAACTCAGCGGGTGTGGCAGCATCTATGGAGCGAAGGAAATAGGCAACGTTTCGGGTCAAAACCCTTCTTCAGACGATCCAGAACCCTTCTTCTGAGATCCAAGAGAGGTTGGAAGGTTCAGACGGAGTAAGTAACGAGAAGCAGGTCTCAGGAGCAATATGTCCCTTAACCAGCAGACACAGATCTAATCCAGAGGGCAGAAGGCCCAACTGTGTAACAAAGAAATATTCCAAGCAGTATATAATGAGGATTTAGAACCAATTGTCTGGGTTTGTGGTGATGTTCGAGTTAATGCTTGCTTTCCAAGGAGAATTAGAAAACCTCATGAAGTGGCATGGTGGTGCAGCAGGTCGAGCTGCTGTCTCACAGCACCAGAGATCTAGGTTTGATCCTGACCTTCGGAGCTGCCGGTGTGGAGTTTGCCCGTTCTTCCTGACCACGTGAGTTTCCTCTGAATTCTCAGGCGTGCGGGTTTGTCGATTAATTGGCCCCTGTAAAATTGCCCTGTTTACTCCTTACTACTTAATGAGTGGATGAGAAAGTGGAATAACATAGAACTAGTGTGAATGGGTGATCGATGATCCGTGTGGACACGATGGGCCAAAGGGCCTGTTTGCATGCTGTATCTCTAAAACCTTACGCTGTAAAGTGATGGGGAGATAATGGAACTGATGGGAATGTTCTACAAGGAACCTATATGTACTGAATGGTCTTAATATACTCAGTAATAAATTGTGGCTCTATAATGGGGCAGAAAAGGGAATCTTGCTATGAGGTCTGTTGCAGTTTGATAAATCTTGACCATCGATTCTGGGTGTGGGTCCATTCTAAGCCTATGGCCTCGACTACTTTCTCCTTCCTTTCTGCCACCATTTCCAAACCTAGAAACATCTACTTGAGACTAGGGTTTTCATGCAATGACATTTACACTTTGTTCTAAATGTTCTCAATATTTGACTTGTTTACCACTGTGATACTAACTTTCACATGGTTTCATATTTATACATTTCCAACATGGTTTGCTCTCCCTTTACTAGTGCAATCTGTAGACTCTCTGAATCAGCACTGGGAGATGTGAATAGTTATCTCAATGTACTTCAACAGGAGAATAGATGACAATCTGTACTTGCTATTCAGGCAGATGTTAAACCCTTGCAAATCAAATTGGAACTGACTTAGGTCTTAAGATACAAATTGGCCCCATCAACTCCTATAAAGTCTCTTGATCTTCTCTGTCTCCTCACATCCTTCAGCCCAATTCTCATCCAGCTGTGTATCTCGATACGTTGAAAGCAAAACCTTGCATTAATGAGGCACCATCCTGCATTGCACACAGACACCTTCAAGCGCTCCGCTATAAGATCTTTGCCTTCAAGTGCTTTTGCAGAGTTACATTGAAATGTTAAGCAGCCAAATATGGCACATTTACAAGCAGCATTAAAATTAACAGGATTCATGTCTTCCACAGTGTATACTTAATGAGGCGTACCCTAACAGAGTGTACACACCTAAAAGCGTTCACTTGTAACACAATGTATATCTGACAGAATGCACTTGTTTCGTGACATAACCTTGGTAAGAGAGAAAAGAAAAAAAAGAAGATAAGAACTCAGAACTTCGATGCTGGCAGTATGAAAATAAGTAACCAAGGTCTCAATATTTTTGGAATAGTTTCAGGGAAGAAGCTTGGGGATTTAGATATCACTTGTGTTAATGTGTCTGTAGCTTTTTCACTCAGCAACCTCATTTTAACTTTATTTCTATTTGTCTTTGGTGTCCGGGGAATGCCATCGCAACTTGTAATCCGAAGATGGAAATTGCAGGAGCTTGGAGCTGAATCACCGGAGGAACAAGGCTGAGGATTCAGCCAGACTGATCAACGATACTACGATAGGGCCAGAACCACCTCTTCTGGCAGCTCAGTCCAAATACCACCACCCTTTGCATAAGAGAAGGGCGTGAGCAATTTTGGGCACCTTATCTGAGGAAGGATGGGCTGGCTGTGGAGAGGGTCCAGAGGAGGTTTCCAAGAATGATCCCAGGAGTTAGTGGGTTAACATATGATGAGCATTTGATGGCACTGGGCCTGCACTCGCTGGAGGAGGGGGACCTCATTGAAATGCACAGAATAGTGAAAGGCTTGGATAGAGTGGGTGTGGAGAGGATGTATCCATGAGTGGGAGAGTCTAGGACACGAGGTCATAGCCTCAGAATTAAAGAACGTTCCTTTAGGAAGATGAGGAGGAATTTCTTTAGTCAGGAGGTGGTGAAACTGTGGAATTCTTTGCCACTGAAGTCTGTGGAGGCCGTCAATGGATATTTTTAAGGCACAGATAGATTCTTGATTAGTACGGGTGTCGAGGATTATGGGGAGAAAGCAGGAAAATGTGGTTAGGAGGGTGAGATAGATCAGCCATGATTGAATGGTGGAGTAGACTTGATGGGCCAAATGGCATAATTCTGCTCCTGTCACTCATGACTTATGACCTTAAGCTACCCCTCAGGTTCCTATTAAATCTTTCCCACCTCGCCTTAAATTTATATCTTCTGGTTTTCAATTCCCTATTCTGGGCAAAAGACTCCATGCACATACCTGATCTATTCCTCTCGTGACTTTGTGTACCTCCACAAGATGACCCCTCATCCTCCTATGCCCCAAGGAATGGAGTCCGAGCCTGCTTAACCTCTCCCTACAGCTCAGGCCATCGAGTCCTGGCAACGTCCTTGTATATCTTCTCTGCACCCTATCCAGCTTGACAACATCATTCCTATAGCACGGTGACCAAAACTGAACACCGTGAATGCTCTAAATGTTGTCTCACCAGCATCTTATATCACTGTAACATGAGCTCCCAACTGCTGGATTCTGATCTATTTCTTCACCACCAAGGTTAAACTGACAGGTTTGTAGCCACTGACTTTATCTCTACACATTTCTTTTTCACTGTTAGGGCAACTTTAGGAATTTCCCAGTCCTCATCCACCACAGCCTCATCTATGGATGTTTGAAATATCATGGTCAGTGCCCGTGTCATTTCCTCCCTGGCTGGGAGTAATCTACTGCTAAACTGGGAATAGAGAGAGCAGGTGCCACCTCTGGTGCTTTATAATGTGAATGTGCATTCGCAGCAGCTTTTATCAGCGTTTATCATCATGAAAACTCTCTTCTTTTCTTCGCGATCCAAACTCAGAAGTAACACTGATAACTGACTGATAATAGGATGTTCCACAAATTCAGATGGAACGATATTCCAGCCAACACTAATTCATGCTGTGAAATCTGATGGTGGATACTGATACTGTTGGATACTGATAAAGTCTTCAACTTCTTCCAGTGCATTCAGGCATTTGGAGGGACAGTGGCTGCAATAACACAGCTCAATTTCTGTTATAATCTCTGATACCTTTTCATACCTCTAATTTCCCTCTCCCCTGACTCACAGTCTGAAGAAGAGTCTCGATCCGAAACGTCATCTATTCCTTTTCTCCAGAGATGATGCCTGAGCCGCTGAGTTACTCAAGCTTTGTGTGTCTATACATTATGGTGTGAGTGGCAAAGATGTGCAGGAGTGTGGCATTAACAGTAGTTTAGTATAGGTTGGCGATACAGTGCAGAAACAGGCCCTTCGGCCCACCGAGTCCGCGCCGACCAGCGATCCCCGCACATTAACACTATCCTACACAAACTAGGGACAATTTACACATACACCAAGCCAATTAACCTACATTCCTGTACGTCTTTGGATTGTGGGAGGAAACCGAAGGTCTTGGAGAAAACCCATGCAGGTCACGGGGAGAACGTACAAACTCCATACAGACAATACCCGTAGTCGGGATCGAACCCGGGTGCCCGGCGCTACAAGGCAGCAACTCTACCACTGAGCCATCGTGCCACTCTGTGTCGCAAGCAACAATGATACAGCATTTCAGCTGGCAACTGTCATAGGGCAGTTCCCAGTTCAACTGTGGCATGGTTATGGAACTCAAACCAAGTCGAGTTTTGTAAGGCAATAATCCTACTGATCTGCAAAAAAGAATGTCACTGTATCTTGATAATGAAGAACCATTCATTGAACCATTGAAGAAAACATCTCGTGTAGGAAGGAACTGCAGATGCTGGTTTGAAGATACAGGTAGACTGAAGAGGATGATTTCTGTGATGATTGACTCTAGGACCGGCGTTTCTTAGTATGCGTATCAAGATTTGGTTCATTAACCTTAGAAATGTTACGGAATATCTTACAATGGTAAATTATGCTACATTATCACAGATTATCAGTAAATCACTAATGAAGACTCAGACTCACCTCAGAGTCATATGGAAACAGGCCCTTCAACCCACCTTGTCCATGCCAACCAACTTGGCAACCTGGGCTAGTCCCCATTACACACATTAGGCTCATATCTCTTTAAACCATTCCGATCGAAATATCCAGATATTTGTCCAAATTTATTTTGCCAGTGCTAATTGTATCTGACTAGTTCTGATATTGCACACTTTAGAATACTACTGTTGGAGCTGATTCTAACTATTCCTGGCAGTAAAATTCGGTACAGATTTATGTCCATTGATCTAGCTCTTCACTTAAGAATAGAATGGAATAGAAATCAGAGACAATGTATAAATTAGCAGAGCCCATTCAGAGACACTTTATGCTTAACTGGCAGAACAACCTTAATTGCATTCTATGGACACTGAGTAATCTGATACATCCATTCTTTATTTGGATTAGTTTAGAGATACAGCATGGAAACAAGCAACTTGGGCCCACTGAGTCCACAAAGTCCACCGATCACCCGTTCACACTAGTTCTAAGTTATCCCACTTTCTCATCCACTCCCTGTACATTGGGGACAATTTACAGAGGCAAAGCAACCTACGAGCCCGCACTGCTTTGGGATACGGGAGGAAGACGGGGCACCGGGAGAAGGTGCAAACTCCACACTGAGGTCAGGATTGAATCCGGGTCTATGGCGCTATGAGGCAGCAGCTCAACCAACTGCACCACTGTGTGCCTTATTGGTTTGGTGGGGATGTTGATTTTTTTAATAGTTTAGACAGAAATGACTGGTTTAGACCATTTGGCCTTAAAGGCCCATGCTTCTGTAGATCAACTACTTCAACAAGTTCCACCAACGTACCCCTTGAACTCATTATCTTTCATGCTTCCACTTTCTCCGTGAATGCACCCATTTGCTCCGAGAACTTCATGAGTTAGTAAACTCAGCATTCTCCGAGAATTGTCTTTGGGCGGTTCTTCATAATTTCATCACAATTTCTATCCATGTGCCTCAGCTCTACGTATTTAAGTTTGTGGGTAATGAAAGCAAAATACATCGACATTTTTGCATTAAATTAAGAGCAATTATTTTTGATAACCAAGTCGCACCAAGTTGAGTTTTAGTTTAGATTAGTTTAGTTTAGAGATAATACCTAGAGAAACAGGACCCTCAGCCCACTGAGTCCGCACCGACCAGTGATCCACGTACACTAACACTATCCTACACACTGGGGACAATTTACGATTCATAGCAAAGCCAATTAACCTACAAACCTTTACATCTTTGCAGTGTGAGAGGAAACCGGAGCACCCGGACGAAACCCACGCGGGCAGAACATCCAAACTCCGTAAAGACAGCACCTGTAGTCAGGATCGTACTCGGGTCACTGGCGCTGTAAGGCAGCAACTCGACCGCCCCTTTATCACTATATGGTCAGGTATGGTGAGATACAGGCGCAACGTATATCTTGCTCGAAACAGTATCTCAGGCACTTAGCCTCAGACAACACACAAAAATGCAAAATATGCATAAAGTACACATAATTTCTGCAAGACAATAACCAAAAAAGACTGCAAGAAAAAAGCTGGATTTGAATTTGACTGACAGATGTAAAACGACCTCTAAATATCAGAGGTCACCACGTATCAGGCTGTGTTTCATAAAACTCGTTTCATTGAGCTTCAGAAAGCTTTTAATTTCTCAAAATATCATACCTTCGCCATAACCTTTTAAAGAATAGTGGCAGTGCCTTGGATCAGGATTACAACTTAAGAACATGGCAAACAAATGAAAGGTCTTGGTTTCATATTTGAAAGGTTATTGGAATGGGCATGAGACAATAAAGTGATGGTATCTCTTTTAATCCACAAACCATGGATAAGGTCTGCAGAACTTTTGCTGAGAATGGTCTGTAGACATTGAAACAGAATCTCAATAAAAAACATTCAAAAGACTTGCAGGAGCCATTTATGCTTAAATTAGAATATTATAGCCATATCTAGATATTTCTAGTTTTTTCTTTTGGTATGGTAGTGGGTGGGATTTGATACGTAGATGGAAGTGTCTACATCTGAGGAAGTTAGCGTAGCCACAGAGATTTGGGGTCAGTTTAGCCTCGAGGGATGGTTGAGACAACAGTTTTTTACCACAAGACGCCACACCCTCACAGGGATGAAACAGTTAGTAAGAATGAAAAGTTATATGAATTATTTCTTTGTTTTGTACTACTTCAACAAAAGACCAACTACTGGAAGATTTGTTATTACTATTGGCGAGTACGTAAGCTATATCTCTTCTACATCCCCGAGTAGTAATGGCAATTATGTTGGACATTGGAAAGTTTAGAAATTGCCATTACAAGACTCCCAGACAGTGAATTGAGGTTGTGGGTTTGCAATATTGCACCTGACCTTCGTGACCTGATACATTGGCATAAATGTACTTAGCTGAATGTGAGAGCTTCTCCATTCAGCTCATATTGCAGTCAAAGGTTTCCTCGTTCCTTATCGCTATTGTTTACATCAGTACGATGAGCTTCGAGTAACAAAGAGAGTTTCCACGGCAGTGACAGAGATGGATACAGTATAATTAGAAAAGGAATTGGATGCCAAGAATCTCAGTGGATCAAAAAGTAACCTTTGGTCGAAGGTGGCATGGATACGCATCCCCTGAAGCTGCAAAGTGTTTTATTGATATGCCAAGAGCACATTTGCAGAAGGGTACTTTTTTTCAAGTGGTTATTGAAAAACCCAGGAGAACAGAAAAGATGCAAAAGGACTTAAAATTCCTAAAGTTGCTTTTTTTCCCTTCAGTAATTGATCAAACAGCTGCCATTTAAAACTTGATCACTTCATCCGTTTTCAAAACTATTCTTTCATTTTCTTAATTGGGTGCATTTATAGTTAATGAGCATTGATTTTTATTGCATCTCCAGATAAAGAAGAATCTAGTTGCAGCTACAAGTTTTCTGGCAGCCTGCAGTCTGTTGCGGTGGTTGTCAGGTGAATATTATTAAAGCTTTATTTCAGACACAGGTCCATATAACACATCAAACAGTACAAAGAATTACAAAGATACATTAAAAAATTGCATATTAGCCTAAAATATATATAAGCTATTGCACCAATGCCGTCTTAGCCTAGAAGTGAATCTATAGCAGCTTTTCAGAGGGCTGACTAGGGCTTCAATTATGTGGTTCTCTGATTTGTCCAGGCGACACATAAAACTAAACATCAGCTGTCTTAAGAGTGCCTCACAGGTTGGCACTCTGGTAGACACAAACAATTGACTGGCACTATGCCACCTAGGGACACGAAGTAGCAACCTCATTGCATCATTGTATGCAACCTTAAGCCTCTGCATACTCTTTTTCTTATAATTAGACCACAATTGAGCAGTATATAACGGTGTGATGTAGGTTCTGAACAGGGAACACTTCACAGAATCAGAGCACATATAAAACTTCCTTATAAGCATGTTGGCTTGAAGATAAATTTTACAGCGCTGTCGGTAGAGGTCTTTGTCATCCGTCCAGTCATCAGATATGACATGACCTAAGTATTTAATTTCCTCACACACAGCAAGAGGACTGTCTGACAAATAAAAGGTCGGAAAAGTTGATTTCCTGTCCTCAGCGCTTCTAACTATCATTATGCGGCTTTTCTTAGCGTTATACTTAATGTCGTAATCAAGGCCATACTGAGAGCACACCTTCAACATCTGCTGCAGCCCAGCACTATATGGACAGAGCAGGACCAGGTCATCTGCATACATCAGATGATTAACAATAGTGTTGCCCACAAGACAGCCAGTTTTTAGCCTATTTAACTGATTTGACAATTCGTCCATATAAACATTAAATAAAATAGGAGACAAAATTCCTCCTTGCCGCACTCCGTTACTAACACAGAATGGAGCAGATACAACATTGTCCCATTTAACGTGAAACGTTTGATGGGCATACCAGAACACTAAGATTCTCACTAAGAATTTAGGGGCACCTCTATTTAGCAATTTTACAAACAAGTGTTCATGGTTAATTCTATCATATGCCTTGGACGCATCAATAAAACATAGGAATACAGATGAATTCAGGCTTGTGTACCTGAACATAATCTCTTTAAGAGCATAGATACACAGGTCAGTTCCATGTTTTCTTTTGAACTCAAACTGATTGTCAGTAGTAAGGACATACATTTCTAGCTTTGTCAGCAGTATTCTCTCCAGTACACTTTAGATAAGATACTGGCTAGTGCAATAGGTTGGTAATTATCAATACTGTTGAGCCTACCAGCCTTATCTTTAATCACAGGCACTAGCATTACAGACATAATATCATTTGGCAAGACACCATGAACCAGACAGCCATTAAAGCACATGGAAAGCAAAGGGCAGAGCTTATAGCTGGCATATTTTAGATGTTCTGCAGTAATGCAGTCCATACCACAGGCTTTGTTGTTATCCAACATGTTAATGGCATCATAGACATCAGCTGCCCTAACTATCATATCTACAGAGAGATCAATAAGTTCATGATTGATTCTAACTGGGTTACTTTTAACTTTGAATAGTTGGGTCGGCATTCTAGAGAGCAGTGCAGTCCATGTCTGCTTGATCCTGGCATCTTTGACCCCCTTGAAACACGATGCTGAAGTTCTCAGTGCCATACCTAATGCTCCATCTCCACTTTGAGCAGCCTGCAACCAGGGACACTTGATACAGGATGGCACAGTGGCACAATGGTTGAGTTGATGCCTTACAGAGCCAGAGACCTGGGTCTGTAGGTAGTTTGTCGTTTTCCCCTTGACCTTTGTGGGTTTTCCCAGGTGCTTCGGTTTCCTCCTCCACTCCAAAGATGTACGGGATTGTAGGTTAATTGGTTTGGTGAAATTGCAAACTGTCACTAGTGTGTGCAAGATAATGATGACGTGCGGGCAACGCTGGTCTGCGCAGACTTGGTGGGCCGAAGGGCTTGTTTTTGTGTTTTATCTCAGAATTAAGGAAACTAAACTAGAACATGCGAAAAAAAAAAGCACTTGGTCCTCAAAGCCTGCTCCACCGTTCAATATGATCACAACTGATCAACTCTAAGGCTGAAGAAGGGTCTCGACCCGAATCGTCACCTATTCCTTTTCTCCAGAGAGGGTGTTTGACCCGCTGAGTTACTCCAGCATTTTGTGTCTATCTTATTCTAAGTCTAATTTCCTCTTCCAGCCAGTCCCCTAAAACCCCCAATTCCCCAACCTTTCCCTTGAATTCATGGGGTCGATGAATGTTTTGCAGGGACATTTTAAAAACATGCTTGATTGTTTTCATGTGTCTATTCGGTGGTTACTTGCTCTCATAGTCATAGTGATACAGTGTGGAAACAGGCCCTTTGGCCCAACTTGCACACACAGGCCAACAACGTCCCAGCAACACGAGTCCCACTTGGCTGCACTTGCTCCATATCCCTCCAAACCTGTCCTATCCATGTACTTGTCTAACTGTTTCTTAAACGTTGGGATAGTCCTAGCCTCAACTACCTCCTCTGGCAGCTGCCACCCACCACCCTATGTGTGAAAAAGTTACCCTGCAGATTACTATGAAATCTTTTCCTCTTCACCTTGAACCTATGTCCTCTGGTCCTCAATTCCCCTACTCTGGGCAAAATACTCTGTGCATCTACTCAATCTATTCCTCTCATGATTTTGTATACCTCTATAAGATCTCCCCTCATCCTCCTGCATTCCGTAGAATAGAGGCCCAGCCTACTCAACCTCTCCCTATAGCTCATATCCTCTAGTCCTGGCAACATCCTCGTAAATTTTTTCTGAACCCTTTCAAGCTTGACATCATCTTTCCTATAACATGGTGCCCAGAACTGAACACGATATTTCTAAATGCGGTCTCACCAACCTCTTATACAACTGCAACATGACCTCCCAACTTCTATACTCAATACTGACTGATGACCACCTTATCTACCTGCACCTGTACTCCTAGATCCCTCTGCTCTACAACACTATCCAGAGGCCTGACAGTGTATGTGTGTCTCAGATGTCTTGTGCTGGGCTTGCAGTTAATGAGGCTTACCCACCAAAGCCAACTGAGTGTGACTTGCAGCCGATGGATTTGGTGAACTTTCAGAGACAACATTGCTGATCTCTCTCCATTTCTTTGAGATGCTTCTTCAAAAAGGTCCAGGTTCATTGAGGTAAAACAGAAGGCAGGAATCACATTAGGTAGTAAGTGGGATATCTAGGTCAAGAGATCACAGCCTCAAAATTAAAGCACATTCCTTTAAGAAGGAGATGAGGAGGAATGTCTTTAGTCAGAGAGTGGTGAATCTGTGGAATTCATTGCCACAGAAGGCTGTGGAGGCCGTCAATGGATGTTTTTTAAAGCAGAGATAGATAGATTCTTGATTAGTACGGATTTTAGGTGGTTATGGAGAGAAGGCAGGAGAATGGGGTTTAGGAGGGAGAGATAGATCCGCCATGATTGACTTGACGGGCTGAATGGCCTAATTCTGTTCCTATCGCTTATGAAATTCTCTGCCGAGTTTGAGATCTTGATCTTTCAGCACCCTCTTCCCCATAAGGCCACAGGCTGTGCTGGTTCACTACAAATGACGGTGAATGTCATCACCCATGTCAGCATTTTCCTGGCCAGCAGCAGAGTCGTGGCTGTAGATATAGTCCACGACTCCAGAGATCAAGTCCCACCATGCAAAGCGATGCAAACAAACTAAATAAATCTAGTTACAGTATTTGTGGATTTGCACCAGAAAGGGGGAATTAAGCCCAATAAATACAGACAGGCAGTCAGCAACTTGGGAATTACCTACAAAAGATTCGTTCCTCTGACCTGCAAAGTCTGTGCACATGCACACACTCACACACACACATGCGCGCGCGCGCACACACACACACACACACAGAAACACACACACACACACACACACACAGAAACACACACACACACACACACACAGAAACACATACACACACACACACACACACAGAGAAACACACACACACACAGGAACACACACACACACACACACACACACACACACACACACACACACACACACACACACACACACACACACACACACACACACACACACACACACACACACACACACACACACAGAAACACACACACAGAAACACACACAGAAACACACACACACACACACACACAGAGAAACACACACACACACAGAGAAACACACACACACAGGAACACACACACACACACACACACACACACACACACACACACACAGAAACACACACACACAGAGAAACACACACACACAGAGAAACACACACACACACACACACACACACACAGAGAAACACACACACACACAGAGAAACACACACACACACACACACACACACACACACACACACACACACACACACACACACACACACACACACACACACACACACACACACACACACACACACACACACACACACACACACACACACCGAATCTTTAAACTAAATGAAAGTAAACCTGCAGCATTCTGAATGTGTCTGACCGCTCTCAAAGAATCCTTATGCTCAGTGCTCCACAACCAGGCTACTTCCTTCTGAGATAGTTCCCTGCATCTGCGATACTTCATCCACCCTCTGGACTAACAGATAGTCCAGGGTGACAAAGGAACAGAGTTATTCCTTCAATCCTTGACTCACCCACTAGTTTGGAAGAGAGCAATTATATTGAGAGCGAGATGGGGCCTCAGTCTTTGGGTTTTCAACGACCTGAGATTTTGATGTCTCTACTGTCATCCACTATTGTTGCTGCCAAGTTGCGCATTTCCAAAGTGAATGGTTACAAGGGAATCCCAGGGAAATTCCCCATCTACAGATGGACAGGGCAAAAATTGTTTGAGTGGTTCATTACTTGCAATGCAGCGTTCAAGTAATACAATGGTCTGTGGAGCATTACAAAGTCACAATTTTGTAATCGCCTCTCCTTTCAAATTGCTCTGATCTACATAGAAGCATTTGTCTCCATAATGAGATTCTTTGTAAATATTTTAAGGGCAATGAATGGGCTGCGAATTTCTGTAGAATGATGATGTATCAATGCATTATTTCACCGCCAGTTCTGTCGCTTACTCTCCGTACATGTTGCTCACTCCAGCAACATCACTTGGCTACAGGTGAACTTCTGTTCTCTAAAGATTCGCACAAAGGAACACAAGAATAAACAAGGCAGAAATACTGAAAATAAAAAACTTCTTCTCATTTATAATAATTCATCAGAAAATCCATTTGCCAATGGAAATGCGGTGGGATTTTGGGAAGAAAATGTAATACTCTGTCTATTTTACACAAATCTATTACTCTGTCTATTATACATCCATTTAAACAGTCTACACCATTAAGGTTCATCTATTCAGCAACGTCTATTTAAAATGTAACCATGGTTTACAAACAAATAATCAGCAACTTCCCTCAATAAAATCTTAGCAATGAAACACAGTGATGGGAAGATAATTACATAATATTTATAAAATTTAACCTAGCCGATTACTGTTAAAAGAATGATCTAAGCATCTCTTTCTGGCTTTTATAAACACTTTGTTCACCGGTGGTGCAGCGGTAGAGTTGCTGCCTTACAGCACCAGAGACCCGGGTTCAATCCTGACCACGCATGCTGTCTGTACAGAGTTTGTATGTTCTCCCCGTGACCGCGTGGGTTTTCCCCGGGTGCTCCGGTTTCCCCCAACACTCCAAAGACGTACAGGTTTGTCGGCTAATTTACATTTGGTAAAAATTGTAAATTGTCCCCAGTGTGTATAGGATGGTGTTAGTGTACGAGGATCGCTGATCGGTGCGGGCTCGGTGGGCCGAAGGGCCTGTTTCCACGCTGTATCTCTAGACTAAACTAAACTAAAATGTTAATCTCCTCCATTAGTTGATAAATGGAAAATATCACAGCAGGTTTGGAAGATTTCTTTTATTTGTTTGTTGATCTTTCATTTGGCTAAGACGCAATCTTTAAATATTTCCTTTCCCAGCAGCTTTGTGCTTTAGCTGCCATCAGTCCACTGATTAGCTCCGTTGATATCTCATTTGTTTATAACTTTGCGCTACCAACCTGTCCCCAGAGCAGGTTCTAATTAACATTTCATCAAACAAAGGGACTCGGTTCAGCGTTTGACATTTTTAAATGATCCACCTGCCATGTCGTTTAGTCTTTCTCGAGATTACTTTAATTGAGTTCACAGCTTTGTGTATGCTAATTCGCTGCTTTTCCAAAAAATCTTTGTTTAAATCGGACTTGTAGATTCATGAGGCTCACAGTACAAGAAGTATAAATACTTGAGAGACCAGGAGCTGCAGAATAGTTGCTCTTGCCGCTCAGTGCAAGCTTTATGTGATATTTAACGTGTACATATGGCTCAGCGGTAGAGTTGCTGCCTTACAGCGCCAGAGACCCGGGTTCGACCCTGTCTGTATGGAGTTTGTATGTTCTCCCCGTGACCATTTGGGTTTTCTCCGAGATCTTCGATTTTCTCCCATACACCAAAGACATACAGGTTTTTGCTTGGTATAAATGAAATATTGTTCCTACTGTGTGTAGGATAGTGTTCAAATGCTGAGATTGTTGGTCTGTTTCGGTGCTGCATCTCTAAACTAGACTAAAACTAAACAACAACTTCAAATGAGGCAAAATATGAAGGGATTTGCAATTAAATGGCACAACACTTGTGAAAATCTTGGGTTCACATGCAGTCATGCTTCAGAGGCCCACCATTAGGTTCGGTGGCTCCTGCACTTTGAGTGGTTCAAGCATTATTTGGTACCAAGATGGAATCTGCTGCACACACTTGGAGACTACCTTTCACTAGTTCATGAGTTTGTCAGTTCTACGAGCAGAATTAGGTCATTCAGCCCATCAAGTCATTATGCCCTCTCTTTATCTTGTACAACATAATACATTCAGAATCACGGAGGTTTCTTTCTCCACCTCTTTACCAGTGCTACGTATATAAATGTAGCAACAACCACTTAGAGACTTTGTGCAGGTTGATCTCACCTGCTTGATGCCTTAATAGTATAGGTATTTGCCTCTTTCAATGACAGAGACAAAAGGCTGGAGTAACTCAGTGGGTCAGGCAGCATCTCCGGAGAAAAAGAATGGGTGACGTTTCTGGTGAAGACCCTTCTTGAGATGCTCTAATGGCTCTAATGGCTCATGTGTGGCATGGCAAGGTCAGGAAATCAATGGGAATGCATTCTAAACTTAAACCAACAAAGTCCATTTGCAGTTAAATCCCCACCCTGTGTTCTCTCATTATCTTGTATAGCATAATACATTCAACAACCACTTAGAGACTCCGTGCAGGATGATATTTCCTGCTTGATTCCATAACAGTATAGGTGTTTGTTCCTTTCAATATTTACTTCAAATCACAAGGTCTAATGTGGCAAGCACTGATTTTAGGCTTGCTCCCTGTCAAGGCTGCGTTATTGGTATTGTAGGTAGGCAAAAATGCTGGAGAAACTCAGCGGGTGCGGCAGCATCTATGGAGTGAAGGAAATAGGCAACGTTTAGGGCCGAAACCCTTCTTCAGACTGATGCAGGGTGGGGGGAGCGGGAAGAAGAAAGGAAGAGGAGGAGCCAGAGGGCTGAGGGAGAGCTGAGAAGGGGAGGAGACAGCAAGGGCTACCGGAAATTGGAGAAGTCAATGTCAAGCCGCTGGGGTGCAGACTGCCCAAGCGGAATATGAGGTGCTGCTCTTCCAATTTCCAGTGGTGCTCACTCTGGCCATGGAGGAGGCCCAGGACAGAAAGATCGGATTTGGAATGGGAGGGGGAGTTGAAGTGCTGAGCCACAAGGAGATCAGGTTGGTTAATGCGGAGCGAGCGGAGGTGTTCGGCGATACGATCGTCAGGCCTACGTTTGGTCTCACCGATGTATAAACTTTTTTTGTCTACACTTTGGTCTACCTTCGATTTTCCAGCATCTGCAGTTCCTTCTTGAACATTATTGGTATTGTGTTTGTTTTGTGCGCCATCTAGTCAAATCATATATGTGATCACAATCAAACCATGTATAACTATAGCAGTTAGTGCAAAGAGAAAAATAAACATGGCGCTGCATAAGTTATACAGAAACGGAGAATGCGGTGGTGGAGGGCACCAGGACTATGCTTAGCCAAGCCGACCCTGCAATGCCGCCAGGACAACTGGCCTTCATGGCCGGGTCAAGAACCCTGCACGTACAACAACTGGAACTTGAAAAGGTGAGCAGTTTTGGGCCCCATATCTGAGGAAGGATGAGGTTCCAGAGGAGGTTTACGAGTATGATCCCAGGAATGAACGGCTTAACATATGATGCACAGGGCCTTTCCTCGCTGGAGTTTAGAAGGATTGTAAATTGTCACTAGTGTGTGTTTGATAGTGTTTAGAGTTTAGAAATGGGTCCAATATGCAGTTGGTAGAAAAAATTAATTTGACGGTAATTTCCTATCAGAATGTGACCTTTGGAATTCAAACATATCTGACGGGGGTTCGGAGCTGGGTTTGGCGTGAGATTTTATTTTACTATCGGGAGACTCTATGAAGGTAAAAGGTGATTGTAGCCAGAGGCATATTACATTGATCTTGACGTGTATCAGTAGGTTTGTTGTTGTAGCGGTTTGTCAGATTACAGCTAATCTCTGAGATGTTTACCGGCTTTTGCAATTGCCTATCACACCGTGTCAGATCTGAGTGTGGGCAGAGAATGCTAAACACTTCCATGTAGCTCTTTGGGGGAAAAACAGCTGAGGCAAAAACAATTGCAGTTTAGATTTTTCAGTGACCGAAGTCCTGACTGATCACCATCCCCAGGTCTTTTGAAATGCTCCTTCAGTCCTAGTTTGCTACTTGTGCAGGAAGGAATTGCAGATGCTGGTTTAAGCCGAAGATAGACACAATTGGTGGAGTAACTCAGCGGGATAGGCAGCATCTTTGGAGAGAAGAAATGGGTGACGTTTTGGGCCAACACACATTCCTTCTCTCCAAAGATGCTGCCTGTCCTGCTGAGTTACAACAGCATTTTGTTTCCATCTCTGGCTCACTATTTACTTGTTTGAATATCCTGACAATGGATTTGGAAGATTTAGCGGTATGTCTCAATGATTTATTGTGATGTAGCTATTCCGAGTCTCATGTTTATAGGACGAGTCACTGTAGCCCGGTAGCTAACGAGTTTAGACACACGGACAAACAGGCCCTTCAGCCCACCGAGTTTGCGCAGACTAGCGATCCCCACACATGAACACTATCTTACACACTAGACACAATTTACAATTTTACCTAGCCAATTAACTTACAAACCTGTACATCTTTGGAGTGTGGGAGGAAACTGGAGCACCCGGAGAAAACCCACGCAGGTCACGGGGAGAACGTACAAATTCCGTACGGACAGCACCCGTGGTCAGGATCGAAACCGGGTCTCTGGCGCAGTAAGGCAGCAACTCTACCACTGCTCGACCTTGCTGCCCAAATGATGGGTTTTATTACACTCTGAGCTGTTGATCTTCACACACTATGTTCTTTAGTTGGCCAAAAGTCGCAAGCATATGATGGTGAATTTCATCAACAATCGCTGCCATCATTGAGAGAGACTCTCAATAAACTGGTAATGGTAGAAGAAGTGAATCAGGGATGTTTAGTTTAGTTTGGTGATACAGGATGGTAACAGACCCTTTGGCCCATTGAGTCCATGGTGGCCATCGATCACCCGTTCTCACTAGTTCCGTTATCCCACTTCTCATCCACTCCCTGTGCATCGGGGATGAAGCTAATTAATCTACAAACATGCACGTCTTTGGGATGTGAAAGCAGAACATGAGATACATGAGAAACACATGAGATACAGCGCAGAAACGGGCCCTTCGGCCCAGCGAGTCCACGCCGATTAGCGATCCTCGCACACTAAAGGGCCTGTCCCACTTAGGCGACTGTCATAGTCGTAGCAGGTCGCCGATAAAAAACGGCGTGTGGACCCGCCCTACGACAATGTCTACGACAAGCTACAACAACCTACCACCTAGTCGACGTCAAGCTACGGCAAGCTATCGACAACCGGCGACTCATTAGGACGTCCGCCTATGACCACACCGACAACAACCTACAACCACACAGGCGACAACTGACGTCAACCTACTACAGGCGACACCCCGGCGACCATGTGGCGACAGCTTAGTCGCCTGTAGTAGCCTAAAAAATAGCCTAAGTGGGACAGACCCTTAACACTATCCTACACAGTAGAGATAATTTTACATTCATACCAAGCCAATTAACCTACAAGCCTCTAAGTCTTTTGGAGTGTGGGAAGAAACCGGAGAAGTCCCACGCAGGTCATGGGGAGAACGTACAAACTCCGTGCAGACATGCACCCGTAGTGCGGAACGAACCCGGGTCTCTGGCGCGGCAAGGCAGCAACTCTAGCGCAGCGCCACCCTGCCGCCCCATCCAGGGGTCAGGGAACTGGAGGGGAAAGGCCAGCTGGGAATTTGAGAACGATGACAATGAAAAAATGGAAACATTGCCGGTCAACGAAACAAAGGAGGGCAAATTTGCGACGTAAGATCCAGCCAGAGGGGCTCAGGGAGGCAGAGGGTTAATGAGGAGAGGGTGCGTTAGAACTGAATGACTGATGTTACGTTTTGTCTTCAGGCAGCAGTGCGTTTATGCTCAGGAACAGGAACTCAGGAACACAGATGTTAATTATCGCCTAGCAGGGCCCTGGGGCAAATTTGTCCTCTGCTTCTCAGAAAGAGTGTAGAGAACCACCAGTGCTTGTCCCACAATACGAGATGGTGAGATACAAACTACGAGAAATTCAGAGAAGCGCAAATGAAATCCACAGGCATGCAATGCAAATCTCCTCAGCACAGGAATTTAAACCCAGTCACTAGGATTTATGTGGCATGTATCCTTTTGCATACCTTTCATGCATTTGACCTTTGTAGCTTTTCATATCTCTAGTTTTCCTCTCCCCTGACTCTCAGTCTGAAGATGGGTCTCGCCCCGATACCCTTGTCAGAGGTTATGGGGAGAAGGCAGGAGAACGGGGTTAGGAGGGAGAGATAGATCTGCCATGATTGAATGGCGGAGTAGACATGATGGGCCGAATGGCCTAATTCTACTCCTATCACTTATGATCTTATGATACTTCACCTATTCCTTTTCTCCAGAGATGCTGCTTGACCTGCTGAGTTACTCCAGCATTTGTGTCTATCCAGGAGTTAACTGATCACCCCCAGCCCCAGGATACATAGGACGTGCCGCAGCGGAGACAATAACTGCCAACATTATTCTGCAAATAAGAGTTCCTTCCCACAAGAGGTATTGATTTTTGTTCAGCGTGTCGTTGTGTTAAGTGAAGAAATCCAAGTGGCTTATTTGAACAAAAATGATTTAGAGTACAGGAACATCTCACAGCTGCGGGCTCCCTTTTTCTCTTGCATTTCCACGTTGTGCTGAGGCAGTTATATTTCTGGTTTCCAACTGCTGACAGGTGTCCAAATCATACAGGTGGCCGGCTCACCAGGAAAATGTGGCTTGAGATATTTCCCTCCGGCCTATCCAACTGACTGAAATTGATTTCATTTTGATTGATTGCACGCTGAGAAGAAGCCTTCAGATTTTCAAAGGAAAACACGCAAAGATTTCCCTCACATCTCGGGATCTTCAGAATTAGTAGAATTAGGAGCAAAGAGGTCCTTCTGCAGTTGTACAGGGCTCTGGTGAGACTACACCTGGAGAATTGTGTGCAGTTTTGGTCTCCAAATTTGGTCTCCAAATTTGAGGAAGGACATTCTTGTTATTGAGGGAGTCCAGCGTAGGTTCACGAGGTTAATTCCCGGGATGGCGGGACTGTCATATGTTGAAAGAATGGAGCGAATGGGCTTGTATACACTGGAATTTAGAAGGATGAGAGGATATCTTATTGAAACATATTGGACACGCTAGAGGCAGGAAACATGTTCCCGATGTTGGGGGAGTCCAGAACCAGGGGACACAGTTTTGGAATAAGGGGTAGGCCAATTAGAACGGAGATGAGGAAAAACTTTTTCACCCAGAAAGTTGTGAATCTGTGGGAATCTCTGCCTCAGAAAGCAGTGGAGGACGATTCTCTGGATGCTTTCAAGAGAGAGTTAGAGCTCTTAAAGAAAGCTGGGTCAAAGGATATGGGAAGGCAGGAACGGGATACTGATTGTGGATGATCACAGTGAATGGTGGTGCTTGCTCGAAGGGCCGAATGGCCTACTCCTGCACCTATTGTTTATTGTCTAAGCTCCAGGTAAAAGAGCAAGATCATGATCTGGCATATTTTTCCCCCACAACATTTCCTCAAAACAATCTGTGAAAGTTTCAGACCTTTTTACAACCTCACAAAGAACAAAATACATAGTGTGTAGGAATCAACTGCAGATGCTGCTTTACACCAAAATAGACACAAAATTCTAGAGTAAGTCAATGGGTCAGGTAGCATCTCTGGAGAAAAGGTATAGGTGATGTTTTGGGTCAAGACCCTTTTTCAGATCTTCCTATCTGAAGAGGAGATGTGACTCGAAACGTCACCTATTCCTTTTCTGCAGGTACACTGCCAGACCCACTAAGAATGGGGTTGAGAGGGAAAGATGGATCAGCCATGACTGAATGGCAGAGTAGACTTGATGGGCCAAATGGCCTAATTCTGCTTTTAGAACTTACGTACTTACGAACTACTAATTTGTTTGGTGAATTAATTGCAGAAAATCTGACTTCTGTACCTGTATCCGTTTCTCATTAATGAAATGGTCAACTTATTTTATTCTATCACTAACGCATCAAACTAATTACATTATCTTCCATCACTTGGTCTCCATGAGTGATTCAGCAAAAGAATATCAATTGACATTGCTCAATAAATTCCAGCATTTGGACATCTAATCATTCAGTTTATTAACTCTTTCCCAGGACATTTTACCTATTACATAGAATTCAGAAGTAAAGTCTTCAGAAGAAAAACACTAGAGTTATACAACAGGCCCAGAAGGAGAAAGGAACAGATTGAGGAACAGGAGGTGGAATTTGCCATTGAAAGAAACGTGAATCCTTCAGAGTAACGAAAGAGATGGGAATGTAATGAAAGAAGGCAATCAGTTTAAAGACAGGGCGGCACAGTGGCGCAGCGGTAGAGTTGCTGCCTTACAGTGCTTGCCGCACCAGAGACCCGGGTTCAATCCCGACTACGCGTGCTGCCTGTGCGGAGTTTGTACGTTCTCCCCATGACCGCGTGGGTTTTCTCCGAGGTCTTCGGTTTACTCCCACACTCCAAAGCCGTACAGGTTTGTAGATTAATTGACTTGGTATAAGTGTAAATTGTCCCTAGATACGGCGCGGACTCGGTGGGCCGAAGGGCCTGTTTCTGTGCTGTATCTCTAAACTAAACAGCTATATTAACCAACATTTGAAGCTATATCTGGTCATTGTAAACCTACCAAAGCATGGGAACAATCAGAAAAATGATGCAACTTGCACAGCACGCGTTTTGAGGTATTTCTCCAGTTGATAATTTAACTTTCCTTTTATCTGCATTTAAATGGAGTTCTGTCAGGAATAAACCATTCCAGCTTTAATGAACTTTGAAGTTTCATTGCATCTTCAGAGAGGGACTGATGGAGTGATGCATTGTTAAAAGTGTCATCTTTTGAATGAAATTGTAAGTTGAGTCCCGATGAGCACTTTAGCACTAGTTTGAGGAACACCTGGGAAAGTCTGCCCTGTCCAATTTTTATTCCATAATCCCAATGTCATAACATGGAGCTGTAACCTTGGAATTCCCTACCTTATATAGTGGATACTCTTCCCACTTGCTTTAGTACTTGTAACGTACATCGGAAATGTTCAAAATACTATTTAAATGAAACTTCTTACCTTTCCTTAAAAGTCATTTGAGAGTTGCAAATGCAACACCACAATGGTAAACAAAATACAAAGTGCTGGAGGTACTCAGCTGGTCAGGCAGCATCTGGGGAGTGACGTTTTTGTCTATACAAGGATCCTGACTGAAGTCTGAGGAGGTGTCCTGACCCGAAACGTCACCTGTTGAGTCTGGAGAAGGATCCTGATGCAAAACATCACCCGTCCATTCCCTTCTCAGATGTTGCCTGACCCGTTGAGTTCCCCCCAGCAACTTTGAGTTTGGCTCAAGATTCCAGCAACTGCAGCTTCTTGTGTCTCATGCGTAAACATATTGTCCGACGTATTAAAACAATCCCTTGCTATTTTAGTTGTGCTTTTTTCCCCATTCTGAACAGCTAGCTGTCAGCATGCTGTGCAGAAGTGCCAGCTGTCTACCAGATGTTGGCAGGAGCCAGATGTTGGCAGCATTCCTCCTTTGGATATGCCTTTACGAAGCAAGGCTTTTACAATGCCTCGTAAGTTATCCTTTATGAGGATGTTGCCAGTACACGAGGGTCTAAGATATAAGGAGAAGGCTTCTTTGGAGCACAGGAGGATGAGGGGTGACCTTATAGAGGTGTACAAAATCATGAGAGGAATAGATCGGGTAGACACACAGAGTCTCTTGCCCAGAGTTAGGGAATAATCAAGAACCAGAGGACATAGGTTTAAGGTGAAGGGGGAATGATTTAATAGGAATCTGAGGGGTAACTTTTTCACACAAAGAGTGGTGGGTGATAAAACGAGCTGCCAGTGGAGGTAGTTGAGGCAGGGACTATTGCAATCTTTATGAAACATTTAAACAGGTACATGGATAGGACAGGTTTAGAGGGCTTTGGGCCAAACGCAGGCAGGTGGGACTTGTATAGATGGGACATGTTCGGCGTGAACATATTGGGCCGAAGGGCCTGTTTCCACGCTGTATGACTCTTTGACAATATGACTCTATTTCCTGCAATATTAAGTTCACCGACTATTTTTCTGCCTAAAAACTTGGCTGAGGCAAAGGCAGTCACATCATAATGTAAAGATAACGTTGGACACTCATGGCACTCCCGATAGGCAGGGGAGCAGAGTTAATGTAGCTAGTTGATGACTCTGTCTCTTTCTTTCTCCACAGGTGCTGCTTCACCCACTGTGAATTTCCAGCACCTTCTGTTTGGCTGACTGGTGGGCAGTCACAGAATTCAGGATAATTGACAGGATAATCGCAGGGGAGTTGAGTTTATTTTTGATGCAGTCTTTTATTTGATCCCTGAAAACAGTAGAGGAGATGAATTTTACAGTGGCACTGTAGTAGGAATCGGATAAATACTTTATGAAGACCATGGGGAATGAGCAGTAGACTGAGATACGCTGAAGGCCTCACATCTGAGATGACCGGCCTTATCCCAGTCCCGGAGACTCTCTGATAGAAACTAAAGATTCTTGTTTCTTTTTGTGTGAACCCTATTCAGCCAGGTGGCGGCACGGTGGCGCAGGGGTAGAGTAGCTGCCTTACAGCGACAGAGATCCGGGTTCGATCCTTGCAACGGGTGCTGTCTGTACGGAGTTTGTACGTTCTCCCCGTGACCTGCATGGATTTTCTCCGAGATCTTCGCTTTCCTCCCGCACTCCAAAGACGTACAGGTTTGTAGGCTAATTGGCTTGGTATAAATGTAAAAATCGTCCTTGATGTAGGATAGTGTTAATGCGCGGGGGATTGCTGGTCGGTGCTGACTCGATGGGCCGAAGGGCCTGTTTCCGTGCTGTATCTCTCAGCTAAACCAAACAGTTCGACATCTCTCAGTTTCAGGTGCCAAAGAAAACACAAATCACATTGTTGACCAGCAAAACCTGACGAGATCCTGAATGTGATCTGTTATAGTGGTCTGCCTGGTGTATAGTCACAATAAAAACCGTAACCTCTGAAAAAAAAAACGTCCAGGAGTTTCTGTTTTCTATCTGGGCGCAGGTATATGGGACTAGGGGAGATTATGTGTTCGGCACGGACTAGAAGGGTCGAGATGGCCTGTTTCCGTGCTGTAATTGTTATATGGTTATTATATGGTTATCATTCTGCAAGTTGTGTGCCATATTTGACACAAAATTCTTGCCTCATGAAGACTCTGTGACATTGGGTTGACCACGACTTTGCTTCAGGCCTAATCAGCCTTGTCTAAGGAATTCATCACTCACCCGCAAGTGTCTCCATGAAGTGGTCAGCTATTATATGCTCTTCGGCGTAGAGATACAGTATGGAAACAGGCCCTTCGGCCCACCGAGTCCACACTGTCCATCGATCACCAGTTCACACTAGTTTTATATGATCACACTTTCACATCCACTCCTTACACACTAGGGGCGATTTACAGAGAGGCCAATTGACTTTCAAACCCACACATCTTTGGAATGTGGGAGGAAACCAGAGCACCTTTTGTGCTAAAATGTCCTTGCCTGAGACATCCATATTCCAAGAGTCAATAAATTATTCCCGATGTTGGGGAAGTCCAGAACTAGGGATCACAGTTTATGGATAAGATGGAAGTCTTTTAGGACCGAGATGAGAAAATCATTTTACACACAGAGAGTGGTGAATCTGTGGAATTCTCTGCCACAGAAGGTAGTTGAGGCCAGTTCATTGGCTATATTTAAGAGGGAGTTAGATGTGGCCCTTGTGGCTAAAGGGATCAGGGGGTATGGAGAGAAGGCAGGGATGGGATACTGAGTTGGATGATCAGCCATGATCATATCGAATGGCGGTGCAGGCTCGAAGGGTCGAATGGCCTACTCCTGCACCTATTTTCTATGTTTCTATGTTTCTAAATCCCAAACAATGAATACAACTAACTTCCATTTGGGTGAAGCACTCAGATGCTTGAAGTCAGTCTCAGGAGAGTAGATTGTTAGCAAAATACAGCAAAGAATTTGCCTGAAATTTGCATGCTCTTTGGTAAACTTTCATTTGATTTGGCTTTCAAATCATGCAAAACTTAATGAGATGATAATGAAGGTAATTAGTCTCAAATCACTGGAGGCTTTATGCACACCTTTCATCCTCTCCTTTTATTGGGACTATTTGTGCTCTTGCAGTATTCCTTCATGTTGGAGTAAGCAATGCTTTGGGATGGTAAGAGAGCTCACTGTGGCATAGTTCACAACCAGGGGTCATAGTTGTAAGTCAGTCCCTGACAAATGTTAAAGGAGTTTAAGAAGACCATTTTTATCCAAAGGATTATGAATTAGCAAACACAAGTCTAAGGGGAAGCAAGCTAAGTCTAATTGGGGGAAAGGGATCCTTGAGATCAGATAAATTAAGGTGGGTATGGACACTGTCATAGCGTCATTAGGAGGCAGGACTTGTTTCTTTCCAGCAACCTCACTGTCATTTTATGCTTTAAACTGGAATTTAAAGATACAGTGGGTAAACAGGCCCTTCGGCCCAGCGAGTCCATGCCGCTGGTCGGTAGCACAATCCTACACATGAGGGACAATTTACAATTTTTACTGCAGCCAATTGACCTACAAACCTGGATGCCTTTGGAGTATGGGAGGAAACTGGAGCACCCGGGGAAAACCCACAGGGTCACGGGGAGAACGTGCAAACTCCGCACAGACAGCACCTGTAGTCAGGATTGGTCCTGGGTCTCTGATGCTGTACGGCATTAACTCTACTGCTGCACCACCGTGTGCTATGCTATAGTCATGAGGTCATAAGGTGTTAAGTGATAGGAGCAGAAATAGGCCATTCAGCCCACTCCGCCATTCAACCATGGCTGATCTATCTCATAATCATAATCATAATAGTACTTTATTAGCCAAGTATGTTTTGAAAAATATGAGGAATTTGATTTGCCATACAGACATACCAATAAAGAGCAACAGGACATCCGAATAAATATTTAACATGGACATCCACCACAGTGATTCCTCCACATTCCTCACTGTGATGGAAGGCAAATAAAGTTCAAACTTTTTCCCTTCTTTGCTCTCCCGGTGCCAGGGGCCTCGAGCTTTCCGTTGTCGTGACGGTCTTGGCTCCCGCAGCCGGTGATCGAGCCCACCGCGTCAGAGCGATCAACCTCCCGCATCGGGGGGATCTCAGCTTCTCTGCACCGGGTGATCGGACCCCAGGTCGGGGCGAGTCAAACCTCCTGTGACTTTGGAGCTTCCCGACATCAGTCTCTACCCAGAGACGGTGAGCTCCTCGATGTTGGGATCCTCAGGCAAGGGATCGCAGGCTCTGATGGCAAGTCCACGGCCCCGAGGTGGAGCTCAAAGTCAGTCTCGAGCAAGGCCGCCAGCTCCATGATGTTAGGCCACGGAGCGACCAGAGATACTATCCGGAAAACAATCGCATCTCCGGCAAGGTAAGAGATTGAAAAAAGTTTCCCCCGACCCCCTCCCTCACCCCCCACATAAAACAAACCAGAGAACATTAACACAAACTTTTAAAACACACTAAAAATAACAAAAAAGACGAAAAGACAGACAGACTGTTGGCGAGGCTGCCATCGCTGATGGCACCACCCACTGTCCGTACTAAACCCCGTCCTTCTCCCCACTAATCAAGAATCTATCTATCTATGCTTATAAAGAGAAATTTGAATCAAAGCCAGTTCTGGATTCACTGTTCACCTGATGGAGACAATCAGATGTTCCGCTGGCTTGCCCACGCTTTCTGGGACTTGGAGAGTGAACACAGGAGGGACTTGGTGCCTGCAGATCCATGAACATTGGCACTTTGAAGCAGGTTTATTATTTGTAGTCATTTACAATATAAATGGAGAGTATGAATTATTCATGAATTTGTATCCAAATTATTCCACTCTCAGCTTGGTTTTGGAACGCACTCAGCACCTGTTTATAATTTTTCCACTGTGTGTATTAATATTATATATTTGGTTCTCTTATTTATTCATTGCATTTTGCAATAATGATTGGATCCTAATAATCCGTTTGAGCATCAGAGGCTTACATTTTGATTGATTGTTCCACTTTAGTAATTGTCATTCTGACTTTATTCAGCCATCTTTGGCACATCTCTTCAAACCTGGATTATGAAGAACATTTGACAATGTGGTTAAATGTGCAGCACACGGGCTTCACCCCAATGCTTTAATCTCACTTTATTCAAAAATGGTTGAATTCACAAGTTCTCGTCTAAGACTTGCTACTCGAGGGACTCATAAAATGTATATTAGTTGCAGTACTTCCTCGCTCAGATTTTAAAATTCACAACAGCCTGGAAACACGCCCTTCAGCCCAACTTGCCCAAGCCAGCCAAGATGCACAGTCTATCTGTCCGGGTTTGGCTCGATTCTCTCCAAACATTTCCTATTTGTATACTTATCCAAAGGCCTGCCCAAACAGTGTTACAGTGCCGGAAACCCGGGTTCAATCCTGACTACTATTTGATCCTGACTACACCCTATTGCTGTTTGTACAGAATTTGTACGCTTTCCCTGTGACCTCGTGGGTTTTCCCCGGGTGCTCAGGTTTCCTCCTACACTCCAAAGATATACAGGTTTGTAGGTTAATTGATAAAGTTTACAAATTGTACCTACTTTGTAGGATAGTGCTAGTATGCAGGGATTGCTGGTCGGTGTGGACTCGATGGGCTGAAGGGCCTGTTTCCGCACTGTATCTCTAAACTAAACTAAACTAAATGTTGTAGTAGTACCTGTCTCAGCTACCACTTCTGGCAACACGTCCCATATACTCACCACCCTCTGTGTGAAAAAGTTGTCCCTCAGATTCCTATAAATCTTTCCCCCTTTACCTTAAACCTATGTTTGCTAGCTCTTGATTCCCCTACTCTGGGTAAAAGACTGTGCATTTACCCTATCTATTCCTCCTGTATACCTCTATAAGTACACCCCTCAGCCTCCTGAGCTCTAAGGAATAAAGTCTTAGCCTACCCGACCTCTCCCTATAGCTCAAGCCCTCGAATCCTGGCAATATCCTTGTAAATCTACCCTAGACCCTTTCCAGCTTAACAATGTCCAACAATGGAACACAATACTCTAAAAGCAGCCTCACCAACGTCTGGTACAACTGTAACATAACATCCCAATTTCTAGACTCAATACCCTGACTGATGAAGGCCCACATATCAGAAGCCTCCTTGACCACCCTATCTACCTGCAAAGCCACTTTCATGGAATGATGAACCTGCGATCCTAGATCTCTCTGGTCTAACAACACTCCCCAGGGTCATGTCATCAATTCATTAATAATTTAACAGTATTTTGTGTTTGTTTAGTTTTAGTTTAGTTTGGAGATACAGTGTGGAACAGGACCTTTGGCCCACGGAGTCCACACCGATCATCAAGTACCCGTTCACACGCTAGTTTAAAGACACAGCGTGGAAACAGTCCCTTGTGTATGTTGTGTGTGAGATAAATGTGATGTGAATGTACGCATGTGGTGTTGGTGTGTATATGTGTTTAGTAATGTATGCGTGTACATGTGTGTTTATATGGAATGTTTATACATGTTTAGTGTGTGTGCCTGTGGTTTGTGTGTGTGGTGTATGCATGGCATCTGTATATGTGTGATTTGTGTGTGTGCTTTGTGTATTAAGTGTGCTATGTGTCTGTGTGCATATGTGCATGTCTGTGTGTGTCTGTATATATGACTGTGGGTATATATGCATGTCTGTGTGTGTGTCCGTATGTATCTGTGCATATGTGTGTGTGTGCATGTGTGTGCATATGTCTGTGTGTGTGTGTGTGCGTGTTTGTGTGTGTGTGCGTGTGTATGCGTGTGCATGTGTGTGTGTGTGTGCATGCATGTGTGCGTGCATGTGTGTGTGTATGTGTGTACATGTCTGTGTGCATGTGTGTGTGTGTATGCATGTGTGTGTGCATGTTTGTGTGTGTGAGCATATGTGCGTGTGCATGTGTATGTGTGTGCATGTGTGTGTGTCTGTGCATATGTATGTGTGTGTGTGCATGTGTGTTATCGTGGCTCAATGTTGGACTAGCGGAGCTCATAAACCACCTGGTAATTTTGAGCTGCTCTATTTTTTAAACAGATACTTGGTCTTGTTCAGATAATACGAACAGATATAAAACCATTTGCCACTCCGCCAGGAACAGCAGGTCCTCTCACCATTACCCAGGACAGCATTTTCCGAGCAACAGCATTAGTCCTGTCAGCTGCTGTGTTTCTATACTTTTTAAAGTGATTGGACTTCAAAAGTATTCACTTGTTGTAAAGAGGTTTAGGTCTGGTGAAAGGATAAATGCTCTAAGTGCAGTCATTGGTCTCACACCTGCCCTCCATCAGACACTCTGTGGCTTTAGCCCCTTTCCAGAAGTTGATGAACTGGCTGAGCAAGGAGAGAGGGCCGCTGTAACTTGGGCGAGAAATTAAACTGTGTCCTCTAATATCCACTCAGGCGATGTTTAAATTCCCACGGCATAAGTTACACATTCTGGGAGCAGAATTAGGCCATTCGGCCCATCAAGTCTACTCCGCCATTCAATCATGGCTGATTTATCTTCCCCTCTCAACCATATTATTCTGCCTTTGCCCCATAACCCTTGACTCTGTAATCTGTAGAAGAGAAGAAAATGTCTCCTTGTTGCAGTAACAGATATTTCTCTCTCAACTGATGGAACATGCCACTTTTCTTTACACACTGTTGTGTGTTGAGGACTGCTTGGTTCAAATTGGTTGTTGCTTTTTTTTATTTGCCATCGTAATGAAAATCACTTTATGGTAAAGTCTTTATGGTAAAATAAAAGTCTTTCTTTTCTTTCAAGGCTGCCTGTAATCTCTTCCCCTCATCAAAAACTCGGAGTCAATATAAAAATACATGCCCTTTTTATTTGCTAGCGATGAACAGTGTCCAATACATGATGTTCAGTGCAACAAATATTGCCACTTGTCAACTTGTATCTGACACTAACAATCTCTTGTAACAACAGCAAGCAATGTAGCAAAGTGTTTCCCATTACTACCCAGTTGTCTCATGTGTGATTAAATTCTCTGGGACAAAAGATTACAGATATGGCCCAAGTGGTTACTCTACGTGAAATGTTATCCTTAATCCGCATTATTACAGAAGAGTTTGTAATCAATATCTTGGCTCAAACAACATTGCAAACCAAATTTACTCCCAGCCTTACACAGCTGTTGTGGAGATAATGTCTCAACAACTGGCTTCTATCCAGAGTCCAAAACTTGGCAGACCGTGTTGGGATTGTAGCAGTAATTAACAGGATTGGGTTTTTTTCACATTCAAACCAATACCAATACCAATACTATTTGGAAAAGCCAAAGACTCGAAAGAATATGATCAAGTGCTGTCTTGCTACGTGGATGGTGGAGAGACAGACGGGTTATGCCCCTGTCCCACTTAGGAAACCTGAACGGAAACCTCTGGAGACTTTGCGCCCCGCCCAAGGTTTCCGTGCGGTTCCTGGAGGTTTTTGTCAGTCTCCCTACCTGCTTCCACTACCTGCAACCTCCGGCAACCACCTGCAACCTCCGGGAACCACACGGAAACATTGGGTGGAGCGCAAAGTCTCCAGAGGTTTCCGTTCAGGTTTCCTAAGTGGGACAGGGGCATTAGGAGAGGTGGATGGATTGTGCTTTTGTGTTGGGCTTTGATGGTTTTGGTGGGTCAGTGTGAGAACATAAGAAACAGAAGATGGTTGTTGGGAGAGAGAGGTTGGCGGTGGAGTTTTCCTGGAGGAGCAGTGGTCAGGGGAGTTCCTGTCATGCGCGCGTACATCGTGATTATTCCTGCTTTGGTTGGGGAACGCAGAACTCAGACATTCCCACAGGTTAGTTTTAGTTTGGAGATACAGCATGAAAACAGGCCCTTCAGCCCATCGAGTCCTTGCCGACCAGCAATCACCCGTACACTAGTTTAATTAAATTAATTAGTTTTATTTAGAGATACAGCATGGAAACAGGCCCTTCGGCCCACCGGGTCCGTGCCTTGCACCCAGCAATCACCCTTACACTAGTTCTATCCTACACACTAGGGACAATTTACAGAAATCAATTAGCCTAGAAACCTGCACACCTTTGAAATGTGGGAAGAAACCCAGAGAATACTCACAAGGTCATAGAGAAATATAGTGTAGAAATAGGCCCTCCAGCCCAACTTGCCCACACCGGCCAACATGTCCCAGCTACACTAATCCCACCTGCCTGCGTTTGGTCCATATCCCTCCAAACCTGTCCATGTCCCATTCTTTCTCTCCAAAAATGCTGCCTGACCCGCTGAGTTATTCCATCTTTTTTGTATCTACCTTCGATTTAATCCAGCATCTGCAGTTCTTTCCTAAACTATTCATGTCCTATCCAGGTCATAGGGAGAACGTGCAAACTCCAGACAGACAGCAACCATAGTCAGGTTTGAACCCGGGACTGTGGCGCTGTAAGGCAGCAACTCTACCGCTGCACCACGGTTCTGTACAATGAGGACTTCTGTAGGATATTAACTGGTTCTCTATTTGTCGTACCCAGGAAATTTACATGAATCTGAATTGAGTCTGAAGACGTGTTTCGACCCGAAACGTTGCCTATTTCCTTCGCTCCATAGATGCTGCTGCACCCGCTGAGTTTCTCCAGCATTTTTGAGTACCTTCGATTTTCCAGCATCTGCAGTTCCTTCTTAAATAATTTACATGAATCGTCACAGAACCTTAATCTTCAATATAAACTCAAAGATTAGGAAATGTTGAAATAACTGGTAAGTACTCTTCACTAAATCCTCAATAAGATAATAAGATAACAACCTCATGTAGTAGCTCATATAATTCACTTACAGTGTACATGGAGATCATAACATCTACAGGGGTTGCAAGTGCCCCAATATGACTGCTTACATTAGTTTACGCAAGACTTAGTTTGAAAGTCCCTGGGAGCTCTTATGTGATGTACTCATCTATGTTTAAATGTGTGGGACAAACATCACTGTCCTGTGTACTGCTTGTTGGATTGAGAGCTCTTTTTCTCATCAAGATTAGATGGTTTCATTTATTTTGCTTATCTCTTGTATTTTGGGTTTATAACTACAAGTCAGATACTCTGCACACAAATGAGATTTAGTTCAGTGAATTTAATGTGGGAGAGGGGATTAGGATTGTGATGAGATTAAAGAGACCATTGGAACTCAGTTTCAGTTTAGTGTATTGTCACGTGTAACGAGGTACAGTGAAAAGCTTTCATTACGCGCTAACCAGCCAGTGGAAAGATAAGGCATGGTTACAATTAAGCCATTCACAGTGTATGTATCCATGATAAGGGAATAATGTTTAGTGCAGGGTAAAGTAAGTAAGTAAGTTTATTGGCCAAGTATTCACATACAAGGAATAAAGCTAGTAAAGTTCGATCAAAGATAGTCCGAGGGTCCCCGATGAGGTAGCTAGTAGTTCAGGACTGCTCTCAGGTTGTTGTAGGATGGTTCAGATGCCTGATAACAGAACTGCAGACCAGCATTTGAAACGGAGCACAGGAATTGAGGTGCCGATGTGTTAAAGGGAATATCGGGATTAGTTTATGGTGAAGCAACGGCCAAACCATCCGGGTGTTTTAGAGTTTTGAGTTTAGAGATACAGCGCGGAATCAGGGCCTTCCGTCCACTTGTCAAGCGATCACCCCTATATACACGAGGGACAATATTTACAACTTATTGAATCCAACTAAGCCTACTAACCTGCACGTCTTTGGAGTGTTGGAGGAAACTGGAGGACCAGGAGAAAAGCCACGTGGTCACGGGGAGAACAAACAAACTCTGTACAGTCAGCACCCGTAGTCAGGATCGAACTTGCATCTCTGACGCTGTGAGGCACTAACTCTACCGCTGCGCCACTGTGTCACCGCCACGGTTTTGAATAAATGAATAGTAGATCATAGGAGACTTACCAAATTCTGGAAGGGCAGCGAGTTTTCTTCCATCTAGCCAATTTAAAACAGAAGAAGGGTCCCGACCCGAAACCTCACCCATTCCTTCTATCCAGAGATGCTGCCTGTCCCCCTGAGTTACTCCAACATTTTGTGTCTGAAACTGAAGACCACATTGTTGCTGTTTGTTGAACTGTACCCCGCACCACATAATTCGACAGGGGCTGCATTCCAGATATGTTTTCATCTAAGATGTTGGGAGATGATATTTAAATAAAAATATTTATTTATAATTGCCATATTGTGCATTCAAATCAATGCCGAAATGCCCTTAATGTCTAAGTTCATTTCACATTTAAACTTAGCATAATTGGTTGTGGTGTGGGGTGAGTACATGCATAAATTCTGGTTGTAGCAAATATTAAAGCTGAACACAAGACCCTGAGAAAAGTGGCTATTTAACTTGCATGCCTTTCATAAAAGAGAATGATTGCTAAAGCATTAACAATTCAAAGAACATCAAGAGGAGTGCTTGTATTAAAGCTGTCTCGCTAGATGTAAGACCCACTGTAAAATGAGATTGGGGCAGTTCCAATTCCTAATAGGGTTGGATCATTGCAATAGGCTGTACTTTAAATAGCTGGCACTAGCGAGCAGCCATAAGAATAAATTTTACAGGGAAATAAAGCATCTACAGCTTTGTAATGAGAGGGTGCTTTTGAGCTGTGAGGGGGTAAGGGCCACGCTTGTGATCGAACTCAAGGGATTGAAGCTGCTGCTTTATTGTGTTCCTCTTAACCTCTGAGCACGAGTGGCGGCATTATCAATGTGGAAGGCATCCCGACATTATCAGCACAGTAATGTAGTAACAGATGGGCAGATTTGCAAGTCGGGCTGGAACGTTTATTAACTTCGTCACAATAGTTACGCAATCTCGGCTGGTTATTGATCTATTCCATGTTTAGCAAATTGACATTGACATTGATTTAGTGTGATCATTTGTTCCTTTTGATGTAACATATGATGGAATTCAATGCATTTTGTGTATGCGAGGAGAATGATTATCATGAACTGCAAGTGAGAATGTGATTTTCAGGAATGAATGAGTGCATTGTGAACTGCTGATTGAGTTTGAGTTGTTTTCAGGTTTGGATTTCATGTGTTAGAATTGGGGAGAATATTAGAAATGAACATTTCCCTTTAGTTACAACTCGTTGCGTAGTTATTAATACAATCACAAGAACATTAGAAGAATAAAAAGGAGAAGGAATTTTGGTACCTTGGCTCTACACATTGTAGCTGAACTTCAGATTCAGATTCAGATTCAACTTTATTGTCATTGTGCAGTGTACAGTACAGAGACAACGAAATGCAGTTAGCATCTCCCTAGAAAAAACGACATAAATATGAGCAATATGGTTGGGGTGAGAGCAGTCCTTGGCGATGCTGAGCGCCCTTCGCAGACAACGGTTGTTTTGGACAACCTCTGCCATAGCTCCATTTGCCTCGTCTACTCCACAGGAATTAATGATATCAGTGTCTACACCCATTGAAATATTGAGCATACAGTTAAGTTTAGTTTAGTTTAGTTTAGTTTAGAGACATAGCGTGGAAACAGGTCCTTTGGCCCACCGAGTCCTCGTCAACCAGCGATCCCCGCACATTAACACTATCCTACACACTCTAGGGCCAATTTATATTTATACCAAGTGGCTTCTTCTTCTTGCGTATGGCTTCCACAGCCTAAAGTTGTAGGACAACTTGTTCTATTTGATCTATTTGTTTGTGCACGCCAGGTTGATTGCATTAGTCGAAACAGGGTGGACCACGTGAATGTTGCAATCTCTCACCCCTATAACAAGCTGATTAAGCTACGAACCTGTACGTGTTTGGAGACTGTGGGAGGAAACTGAAGATCTCAGAAAAAACCTACGCAGGTCACAGGGAGAACGTACATACTCCGTACAAACAGTACCCATTGTCAGGATTCGAACCTGGGTCTCTGGGGCTGTAAGGCAGCAACTCTACCACTGTGCCACCATGCCGCCCACGGTCTTCTACAATTCTCTGAGTGAAGGGATCCCATCTAGTCTCACTCCTAAAACCTGGCCACGTAAACTGAGGCTTCAGTTCAAGAATCCTCATCCAGGGATAACAAGCTCTCAACATATGACCTGCAAAGCTGTCTAAAAGTTTGACTGAATGTTAATGAATTCACTTTTTACTTAGATTCCAGAGAACGTTGGCTCATTCTGCAACATCTCCCCAAAGCAGGCAGCCCTATTTTCCTATGATTCAGTCTAGCTAATACTTGTAGAACTTCTAGAGCAGAGTTATTCAAGGAGAGCTAAGGTTAACCTTGCATTTCTGATGAGACCCAACCAACCCCCTACCTAGTTACAGTGAGACTTACTTATCTGTGTACTTCGAACCTCTTGCAATAAAGACTAACATATAATTTTCATTCCTAATTACTTGCTGTTTCAAGAATACAGAACACTGTTTCATTTAGTTCCATTCAGAGCTCTTTTCCTCACGATTTGACTTTATTTATTTTCTTTTTATATCTGCTGAAAATGTGTAAATTCCAAAGGGAGAAGCAGAAACTTAGTTATAAAACAAGGAGTGCTGCAAATGAATGTTGAACCAAATTCAGAATAAAAATGGGCAAGATCAGAACATAGCAGTGACCTGAAGTGGGCGTTTGAGAAGCAAATTGGCACTTGTGAAATTAGACTGCATCAAAATGGGGATTTTTGCAAAAGTCTACTCTCTTGGGCTTTTAAATAGATAATTTTACACTTTTGAACCTACTGATTTAGTATAATCTATGTTGCCCTACAACATAGATTGGAGGTGCACACTATATTTTTAAGCATTATTAACTCATCAAAGTTATTGAAGAATGGAACACTGCATAACATTTTGCACCCAGTCTTACCTTGAAGTTAAGTGCGGCAGAGTGCAAAGTGAAACCTCCTCCATAATTAACCTTGGCTTCTTATTATCTGCCGTGCCTTCCTGCTACATCAGTCCCATCTTTTCATTGTCTGCTGGATTTTGGATTTAGCACAATCACTCCACAAGAGCAAGAGCAAGCTGGTGGACTTCAGCAGCGAAGAGAGCTCATTCAATCCACTAAACTACATCAAATTCAAATCCCAGACTCCCAAGGTGAAGTGCCCCACCTTCCACTCCACATATCCTCAGCCCGGGAATGTATGCTTTAATCCTAATAGTAACGTTAAATGCCCCTTCTCAATTTTTAGTAGTTTGACTGATTGGTTGACAGACTTGTTTTTGTTGCAATTTATTGCAACCAAAGTAATAAGAACATGGATCTGAAAGGTTTAGAAGGATATGGACCAGATGCAGGTGGGGCTAGTGTAGCTGGGACATGAGGAGATATGTAACGTCCTTATCCACCCTCTTGCTTTCAATATGTTTAAGAAACAAATTTTAGGATTCTTCTTATTCTTCTTAATCCTACTTGCCAAGGTCACTTCATGGACCTCTTCTGCACTCAAAATATCTCGTTTGAGTTTCCTCCTCTTTGGTATTGTTTTATTATGGCCACGTACACCCAGATGGAGTGAAAAACATTGATAAATCATCCATATATTACTACTATAAAGTCACACAGTATATTGGGGATCATGACAGAAGCCTCCTGGTGGCGATCCCTGGAAGTGACGACGCGATGCACTCTGTGACGCGTCGGGCGACAATTCCGTCAACATGTTGGACGAGGACAGAAGCCAACAGCGAGCGACATCGTCTGACACACGAGCAAACGAACACAGAATATTGCATTACCTCCAGGGGAAAAGGATGGACCATAATGAGGTAGATCAGGAAATCAGGAATACATCCTGAGTTATTGAGAGTTGAAGAGTCTGATAACAATGGTGGAAGAAGCGATCATTGAAGCTGATGGTGCATGCATTCAAGCTTCAATATCTTCTACTCAATGGGAGATGAGAGAATCTCCCTCTGAATACACACACTCAACTTTTGTTTTCTCTCTCATTATTATATTGTTTACAGTGTACTACGTTTACATATTCTGTGGTACTGCTGCAAGTAAGAATCTCATTGTCCTATCTGGGACATATAACAATGAAACACTATTGAGACGAAGGAATTAATAGGACGTATATGCATCCTTGATTCACTGCTTTCCCGAAGCAGCATGAAGTGTTGTGTAGTCTATGGAGTGGAGGTTGGTTTGCCTGATGGACTGAGCTGTGTCCACAATTCTCTACAATTTTATGCGGTCTTGCTGAACCAAAGCTACGAGGTATCCCAATAGGATGTTTTTTCTGGTGCTTCTGTAGAAAGTGGTAAGCATCATTTAGACATGCTCTATCCCCTAGAAAACTCTTGACTTATTTGATAACAATGTTCTCCACCTGATATAAGCTTTCTTCTTTTCCCTCATCAAACCTTCTGGCTCCTGTAAACGTTTCTATCATTCTTATATGTTTATTCTTATTGATAAACTAATTGGCTGAGAGATACATGGAGGTGATGAAGCCATGGTCGGGTTAATTTGGTTTGGAGTTCAGTAGTTGGAGTTCCCAATTAGTTTTGAATGTTAGCTCCAGACCCATGAAGATACCACGAAGCACAAAGATAAGTCAATCTTTGTTCACCCCATTTTGTGAATTGATCTCCTCTTCTGCGCCTCCGTGGCATCTTGTCTTCTTCTTAGTGGTAGGAAGGAACTGCAGATGCTGGTTTAAACTGAATATAGACACAAAATGCAGGAGTAACTCAGCGGGAACGACAGCAACTCTGGAGGAAAGGAATCGGTGACGTTTCGGGTCGACACCCTTTTCTTCAGACTTGTCTGAAGTTACTCAGGCAAGTTGCTTTGAAGTCTCAAATGATGCTAACCGCTTTCTACAGATGCACCATAGAAAGCATCCTATTGGGATACATCATGGCTTGGTTCAAGACCCACTGCTCTGCCCAAGACCCACATTTTGTGAATTGCTTGATGAGTTTTTCTTCAAATGATGATAAAACAGGGGGGAGATGATGCAATACTGATGCATGGTTGGTGTAAGGTTGTTATTTTGTCTTTAGTTAGAAAAATGTCAGAACAAATGGTAGACATAGAAACTCATCATATGAAAATAATTGCAAAATCATAAGCAGAATCAGGCCATTCAGCCCATTAAGTCTACTCCGCCATTCAATCATGGCTGATCTATCTCTCCCTCCGAACCCCATTCTCCTGTCTTATCCCCATAACCCCCCAATACTCATACTAATCAAGAATCTATCTATCTCTGCCTTAAAAATATCCATTGATAGCCTCCACAGCCTTCTGTGGCAAATAATTCCACTGATTCGCCACCCTCTGACTAAAGACATCCTCCTCATCTCCTACCTAAAGGACCATCCTTTAATTCTGAGGCTATGACCTCTAATCAGAGACTCTCCCAAGAGTGGAAGCATCCTCTCCACATTCACTCTATCCAAGCCTTTCACTATTCGGTAAATTTCAATGAGGTTCCCCCCTCATTCTTCAAAAACTCCAGCGGGTACAGGCCCAGTGCCGTCAAACGCTCATCATATGTTAACCCACTCATTCCTGGAATCATTCTTGTCAACCTCCTCTGAATCCCCTCCAGAACCAGCCCATCCTTCTTCAGATATGGTGCCCAAAAAACCTGTTCAGAACATCCTGATTGATGGAATCAAAATCTTTCGAGAGGCAACAAAAGGCCATGAAAAGTGGCCGTACCTGCTTCGTTATTTTTACCTTCGAATTTCCAAACGATAAAGCTCATGTCCACGTTACCACAGGATGGGTGGATTCTATGATTTTGGGGAGCGACCATCTAGCCGATGGAAGGAGATGGTTGAGGAGGATCCTGCTGCAGTTACATGAAAGACATATCCATGTGCTCTTTAGTACCGCACTGGAGTGCAGCCGACACAAGCTCGTTTAAGTCACGGAACGGGAGAGCTGAGCATCATCAGTATCATCATCCTGTCCTTGCCCATTGCCATTTCGTGGATCAAAGTGGTGAATTACTCCGAGATGCCCTCATACATTCCCGACTAATGTGCTCTGTGATCCTACCATCATTCTCCACATGGTCCCACCGGGCATGTTTGAGCAGAGAGCAGAATTCCCAAAGATCCACTCTGCACAGTTCCATTTCCTGAGCCTGTCGCTGCCCAGCATGAATTATTTTAGATTTATTCCTCTGATTCCAAGGAGCTGGGTTTGTGCTGATGAATGGAATAATTTATTAAGCCGTTGGTTATACTTCTGGCGCTGGGTCTCTCTGGTGCCAGCTCTTGTTGCTATCGATTTACGATTATGAATAACTCTTTTATTCAGTTTGTCCAATCAGCCATAAAAGATGTATTGGATGATTAGTGATTAAAATCATTTTATCTGTGAGATCCTTGGCTTGCATTACAGAAACTGATCGCATATTATTAACATTATCTATGGACAATATTCTGGCTCATCCTTGGAGCTTTTTCTCTCTTGACATTGGCATCCTTAACAAAAGATCTGGCCATTTTGGATTTTCATTTGCTTCATTCAACATGTGCGTTCAGTCCAGTTGCTGTTCATTTTGGTTTCTGTTCCATCTCCTGGATCTCATCCCATCCCCCTTGAAACTATTAATATTCAACCACGTGAGACAGACACCTGATGATATTTTCCCTGGACCTGTGGTCATCCATGGCATTTGAAGCGCACTTGGTGAACATTGAAGCAGGGAAACAAACATGAAAGGCTTCAGCTGACGGCAGAATGAGAATGTGCCAAACTCACTGGAGATGTCTTTGTTCTATGCTTCTCTGCTCCATGGGTCTCTCTCTCTCCATTGGTTCTCTCTCTGTCTCTCTGTCTCTCTGTCTCTCTCTCTCCTTTCTCCTCTCTCCTCTCTCTATCTCTCTACTTCTCTCTACTTCTCTCTCTCTACCCCTCTCTCTCTCTACCCCTCTCTCTCTCTACCCCTCTCTCTCTCTACCCCTCACTCTCTCTACCCCTCTCTCTCTATCTACCTCTCGCTCTCTCACTCCTTTTCTACCTCTCTCTCTCTCTCTACCTCTCTCTCTCTATCTACCTCTCTCTCTCTCTACCTCTCTCTCTCTCTACCTCTCTCTCTCTCTATCTACCTCTCTCTCTCTACCTCTCTCTCTCTACCTTTCTATCCCTCTCTCTCTACCTCCCGCTCCCCCCCTCCTCTCTCTCTCTCACTCTCTCTCTACCTTTCTCTCTCTATCTACCTCTCTCTCTACCTCTCTCTCTCTACCTTTCTATCCCTCTCTCTCTACCTCTCGCTCTCCCCCCTCCTCTCTCTCTCACTCTCTCTCTACCTCTTTCTCTCTCTCTACCACTCTCTACCTCTCCACCTCTCTCTACCCCCTCTCTACCTCCTCTCTACCTCTCTCTCTCTCTACTCTCCCTCTACTCTCTCTCTCTACCTCTTAGTCTTTCTGTCTCTACACCTCTCTCTCTCTCGCTCTCTCTCTCTCTCTCTCTTCATCTCTGTAATTTTCACACAAAGATAGACACAAAATGCTGGAGTAAATCAGCGGGACAGGCAGCATCTCTGGAGAGAAGGAATGGGTGACGTTTCGGGTCGAGACCTTCTTCTGAAGACCCTTCTTTCATTCCTTCTCTCCAGAGATACTGCCTGTCCCACTGAGTTACTCCAGAATTTTGTGTCTATCTGTTTAAAGCAGCTTCTGCAGTTCCTTCCTATACATTTCGATTGTAATTTTCACAGTCCATTCTTCTTTCCTCCTCTAGAATCAAAAAAACGTAATTATCCATAAAGAACATAGAACTCCCAAATTGAGCAAATACGTTAAGAATATGTCCTGTGTTGTTTCTGACCAGTGTAATGCTGCTAGTATGATGTGAGAGCCACATTGATCATTAGAGTTGGGGTCCTGTTAAAAATGTTAACAAATGCAGAAATGATATGCAAGACCCAAAATAGGTACGAAAGCTTAGCAGATGATCTTGATTAATACGGGTGTCAGGAGTTATGAGGCGAAGACAGGAGAATGGGGTTGAGAGGGAAAGATAGATCAGTCATGATTGAATGGCAGAGCAGACCTGATGGGCCAAATATCCTAATCCTTTTCCAAGAACCTATGAAAGTATGAATTTATGAATTTATTACAGCAGATTAGTCAATAGCAGATCGTAAGGTCATTACGGAATAGGAATACAATTAAGCCATTCGGGCTTTCAAGTCTACTCCGCCATTCAACTATGGCTGATCTATCTCCCCCGCCTAAACCCATTCTCAGGAGCATCTATCGATGTATTTGTATCAATCTATCGATGTATTTGTATCAATCAACTCCAGTGAGCTTAGGCCCAGTGCCGACAAACGCTCATCATAGGCATTCCTGGCATCATTCTTGTAAAACCCCTCAGAAACGGCACATCCTTCCTCAGATATGGTGCCTAAAATCGCTCATAATATTCCAAAGGCGTCCTTACCAGCACCTTATAGAGCCTCAACATTATGCTGATACAGATGATATTAGGGGGAAAACATCCTGTTCGACAGGAGTTCTTAAGGAGATGACATGCAGGTCAGTACAAGTAGTGAAAGGCAGGAGCTTTCTTATTTCAAGAACAAGGTTCTGGTCCCTTTGTTTGGCTTGAACTGACAAAATCGGTTGTGTTTGAAACTCAAATTAGGCTCTATTAAATTAGAAAATAGCCACCTTGTCTCATTTGATCCTTGGCCCCTGGTTCTCTGAACAAGAGACAAAAAAGAAATTCTACAATGTTTATTACACAATCAATACAGATAAGTATATTACTTTGTTTCCCAATCCCTTTCTGAATTTTCATGCCTGCTAGTCATTAATCATTTCTTTTTCTTTCAGGGAATAGATTAGTTAGACAACCTCCAAATTGATTTATATGCTGGTTCTGTTGCCCTGTGTGGAATAACACATCTCTCTGCATCACTGATTTCATTCAATATTCTTAATCTATATTGATTGGCTCCAACACCATTAATCCTTCCATTTGTGTTGATCTTCAGGCGCCATACCTGAAAATCTAACAACTGACAAACACGGTTTAAGCTGGGCCTTCACTGATCTACCAAACCATCAATACTGAAAGACTGCTGGGTTTGTTCTAGTGTCTCACTGTTGGTTGTGATATTAACCTGAGCCCATCTTGGCCATTCAGATTCATGAAAAGCATCCAATGACAACATTCTTAACAGCATGTTTTAGACTCCGAACTGTTCTTATGGATTGGAGAAGTTTAGTTTTAGTTTAGCGATACTGCACGGGAACCAGGCCCTTCGGCCCACCGGGACCACGCCGACCAGCGGTTCCCATACATTAGCATTATCCTGCACACTCGAGTCAATTTACAAAGTCAATTAACCTGCACGCCTGGGTGTCTTTGGAGGAAACTGGAGCACCCGGGGAAAACCCACGCAGGCACGGGGAGAACGTACAAACTCCAAACAGAGAGCACCCGTAGAACCTGGGTCTCTGGCGCTGTAAGGCAGCATGCTATTCTACCGCTTTTAAATTCTTTTAAATGCTGTATTGTACTTGCCTCAACTACCTCCTCAGGCAGCTCGTTCAATATACCCAGTTGTCCCTCAGGTTCCTATTAAACCTTTGCCCTCTCACCTTTAACCTATGGCCTCTGCTTTTTGATTCCTCTACCCTGGGGAAAAGACTCTGCGCATTCACTCTATCAATTCGTCTCATGATTTTATACACCTTTATAAGAACATCCCTTAGCCTCCAAGGCCCACTAAGGAATCTCTCCCTATAGATCAGGCCCTTTGGTACTGGCAACGTCCTTGTAAATCTTCTCTGCAGTTTTTCCAGCTTAATTCCATCATTCCTGGGTGCCCGAAACTGAACAAAATACTCCAAATGCTAACTCACCAATATCTTGTACAACTGTTACATAATGTCCTAACTTCAATGCTAAATACATAACTTGACTGATGAAGGCCAATGTACCAAACACCTTATTTTCACCCTATTTAACAGTGACACAACTTTCAAGGGCCAATGCACCTGTACTCCTAGAACTCTTTGGTCTACAAAACTCACAGGGATCTACCATTCAATGCAAAGATCCTGCCCTGGTTTGATCTCCAAAAATGTAACACCTCACACTTATCTGCATTAAACTCCATTCGTCATTCATTTGCCCAACTGAGCTAGTTCCTGCTGTATGTTTTGTACAGAGCCTTGGTGAGAATGCAACTTGCATATTCAGTGCAATTTTGATCTTCACTGAAGAAAGATGGTTTTGATAACAAGGGAATGAAACAAAGGAGTGAAGAGTTATTGAGCTTATATTTGCGGTAGACAAAAGTGCTGGAGAAACTCAGCGGGTGCAACAGCATCTATGGAGCGAAGGATATAGGCAACGTTTCAGGCCAAAACCCTTCTTCAGACGGATATGTTTATATTTGCTGTGGTTTTGAAGAATGAGAGGGGACCATCTTGAAACAGAAAATCCTGATGGGACTATAGAGCCAAGATGCTAGTAGGAGATTCTCAAAGATAGGGTGCCCAGAAGCTAACGTCATTCATGAAGAATAAAGGTAGGCCATTTAGAACAGAGATAAAATAAATTCCTTCTTACAAAGAGTGAAAAACCTGTGGAATTCTCTTGCACAGGAGTTGAGTTTTTAGATTTGTTGAGATTAAGGGGTATGTGGGGAAATCAGCAACATTGTACTAAATTTAGATGATCTGCCATAATCACATTGAATGATGGAAGAGGCTGGAAGGGCCAAATGGGGGACTTTTACTCTTAATTCCTATGTTACAATTTGAAGAAAATAATGGAAATTTCTCACAATCTCCTGGCAACCAGGAATAACCTTCTCAAGTGCTGTCTGCCTGAGGGAAGTTGCTATGTGTAAATCAGCTGCAGTTTTTACCTGAACTTCACTGAAGTGGAACTCTTCATCCTGCATAAATCAAATTGCTTCTGCCGCGCGCTCTGGGAAAGATTTCTCAGTTCATACACTCGCTGGGCACAAAATGGCATTATTTACCCAACAAATCTATGTCAGCTCTTTGTCCTACTTCCTGCAACTTGAAGCCCTGCAAACCTGACTGCTTCGAGTAGAAAATAAATGTTTCAATGTAAAAGAACGGCACGGTGGCACAGCTGGCAAAGTTGCGGCCTCACAGCACCAGAGACTCGGGTTCAATTCCTGACCTTGGGTGGTGCCTGTGTGGAGTTTGCTCGTTCTCCCTGTGTTCTCCGGATGCTCCGGTTTCCTACCACATTGAAAAGACGCACGTGTTTGCAAGTTAATTGGCTTCTGTAAATTACCCCGAGTGGGTAGGGAGTGGATGCATAGGTGGAATAATATAGAACTAGATTGATGGTTGATGTGGACTGGGTGGGCTGAAGGGCCTATTTCCATGCTGTATATCATTCAATCAATCAATCTAATAGCCATTTAGAAGTTATTATTTACTTCAGTTAAGTTCCAACTGAGTAAATGTGTTGGAAGAGAAGTCAAAAAGTTCAAAACCAAGGCTGGAGTGTATTACAGTATAGTCACCTTTTTTATTTTGTCTATGATGAGCACAGGAGGATGAGGGGAGATCTTACAGAGTTGCAGCATAGGAGGGTGAGGGGTGATCATATAGAGGTGTACAAAATCATGAGTGGAATAGATCGGGTAGATGTGCAGACTCTCTTGCTGAGAGTGGGGGAATTCAGAACTAGAGGACATAGGTTAAGATGAGGGGCGAAACCTTTAACAGGAACCCTTTTCACACAAAGGGTGGTGGGTGTATGGAACGAGTTGCTGGAGGAGGTAGTTGAGGCAGGTCCTATCGCAACATTTAAGAAGCATTGGATACAGGTTTGGAGGGACATGGAACCAAACACAGGCAGGTGGGACCAGTGTAGATGTAGTACGGTTGGGCCAAAGGTCCTGTTTCCACACTTTATGCCTATCAACTTATTTAACTTCTTTCCTGTTATGCACATCATGTGATAGAAACATAGAAACATAGAAAATAGGTGCAGGAGTAGGCCATTCGGCCCTTCGAGCCTGCACCGCCATTCAATATGATCATGGCTGATCATCCAACTCAGTATGGAGCCTTCCCTCCATACCCCCTGATCCCTTTAGCCACAATGGCCACATCTAACAGTGACAAACTTAATTTTTTAATGACCATTCATTGCTTTTCACAGTTTTGAAGAACTTTCTCCCTATTATTCTCGATCCTTAATGGGTTGGTTCACTTATACACCGTGCTTGTTATGTAGAAACATAGACAATAGGTGCAGGAGTAGGCCCTTCGTCCCTTCGAGTCTGCACCGCCATTCGATATGATCATGGCTGATCATCCAGAATCAGCACCCTGTTCCTGCTTTCTCCCCATCTTCCTTGATTCTGTTAGCATGCAGAGCTATATCTAACCCTCTTTTGCCTTGTTTAAGTATGAAATGAAATGAAGAGTTAACACTGGCTCTTTGCCAATCAAAGCATGTTTAATTAACAAGATTTCTCTGTTCTGCTGAATTAGCTGATTGATTTTGCTGGCTTGTTTTCAATGTAATTGCTGAGTCGGTGATTTTTTTTTTGCCACATTCGGGATGGTATGAGAGAATTTCAAGCTTCAGTAAATTAACAATGCCACTTGTCCAATATCCATCAGCTCACATTTGTCTGCTCGCTCTTTTAGCATGTTCTATCAGGTGATCAGATTGACGGAATGCAATTCAAATTAGTTGAAAAATGAAAATGACAGAAAATAATTAGTTTAGCAAATTAAATCTATAACTAAAGAACAATCTTTATATCTATCCACGCACTCCTTGTCAGCCTTCATCATGGAAATGTCATTATGTTCTTGTCATTGCCTTTGACAGGATTGGCAATATGGGTCAACAAGATGCCCTCTGTGCAGGAGTCGCATTGTACTCTGTATTGTCAATGGAACTGAATTCCAGAGTAAAACATGACTAGAAACATAGAAAATAGGTGCAGTAGGCCATTCGGCCCTTCGAGCCAGCACAATTCAATATGATCATGGCTGATCATCCAAAATCAGTACCCCATTCCTGCTTTTTTTCCCCATATCCCTTGATTCCGCTAACCCTCAGAGCCAAATCTAACTCTCTCTTGAAAACATCCAGTGAATTGCCCTCCTGTGGCAGAGAATTCCACAGATTCACAACTCTCTGGGTGAAAATGTTTTTCCTCCTCTCAGTCTTTAATGGCCTACTCCTTATTCTGAAACTATGACCCCAGGTTCTGGACATTCCCTACGAGCTGTGATCATGAATTCACAACCTCATCTCTCACACATGGGAAGAGGATGTCTTCCAGAGGATCTCAGGGTTGCAGTAATCGCCACCATCTTCAAAAAAAAGGACATGTTCAACTGCTGTAATCGTGCAGTAACTTCCTGCAGTCTGTTGCAGAGAAGGCTATCTCCTGGATCCTCCACCACTGTTGCCTCCGGGTGGATTCCATGCATTGGGAGTCACAGTGGTCGTGATCTTCACCATGTATCAGTGTCAGTCAATGCACAAGGCCTCCCTTGATCTCAAGAAAGCAACACACTCCATCAACAGAGAGATGTTCTGAAGCATGCTTCTCAAACCCAGACATCCATAAAAATCAATCTCTATCTTGCATCTGCTCCATGTTGACATACATACAATAGATTGGGGCATTGTCAAGAAGTCATGGTGCAGCTTTATAGGACTTTGCTCTATAAGGCTGCATTTTTGGAGTAATGTGTGAACTTATGATCTCTCCAATAGAGAAAGGACGTGGAGGCTTTGGAAACAGTATGGAGAACGTTTACCGGAATGATGCCTTGATTAGGAGATTGAAGATGAGAGGGGTAAAATTTAAAGTTGTGCAGGGCAATATTTTTACACAGAGGGTGGTGAGTGCCCGCTATGTGCTGCCAGGGGTGGTAGTTGAAGCAGATATATTAGTGGCATTTCAATGACTTTTTATATAGGCATATGGATATGGAGGGATATGAGTTATATGCAGGTAGATAAGTGATGGTCCTGGAATCTTCTGGGACATAGGGCTTGTCCTTGTGCTGTACTGTTCTATGTTCTATGAACCAGAGCATTTGAAGAAGATCCAAACTCTTTATAACTTAGGGAGATGTAATTTCCATTGTATCAGAGGTCAGGATTGAACACAGGTTGTTGTCGCTATTGGCATTGAGTCATAGAGTGATACAGCGTGTAAACAAGCCCTTCGGCTCAACTTGCCCACACACCGGTAACATGTCCCTGCTGCACTAGTCCCATCTGCCCACAAATGGTCCATATCCCTGCAAATGTGTCCTGTCCATTTATCTGTCGAACTGTTTCTGAAACATTGGGGATTGGTCCTGCTTCCACTGGCAACTTGTTCCATACCTCCACCACCCTTCATGTGGCAAAAGTTACCTCTCAGATTCCTCAGTAGTTCACCCAGCGGTGTCAATGTACCACCCACCATGTGAGGAATATCAGTGATATAAAGGATCAAGAAGTCATAATCATAATTATGACTTCACCCCCCCCCCCCCTCACTACAATCAGTCTAAAGAAGGGCCCCGACCCAAAAACGTCACCTTCCCATTCCATCCACAGATACTGCCTGACCTGTTGAGTTCCTCCAGAACTTTCACAAGTTCTCGGAGCAGAATTAGGCCATTCGGCCCATCGAGTCTACTCCGGCATTCTATCATGGCTGATCTATTGTTCCCTCTCAACCCAATTCGCCTGCCTTCGCCCCCATAACCACTGACACCCTTCCTAATCAGGAAAGGTATTTTGTTCCTTAATTTAAATGTTCATTTTGCTTCTGAGACCTTTATGTCTGGGCTAGAAGTCAGTCAGTCTACACCCTTGCGTGAAGATTGAGTGATGTGTCTCAATGTTTGGACTGATAGTTTTAATTTGTGGACTGAAGTTCTAGTTCAGTGTGGACTGTACAGGATAGATACATCCTCTCTTTAAAGTTGACTTGGAATCTGAATCAAAACTTTGCAAGCACTAGAAATCTCCTCCACAATTCCATCAATGCTGAATGGTATAAAGTAAATTGGAAGTAATCTGAGCAGCCTTTCATTCTTTCTTCCTTTGTAGAGACATCTTCCGTGGGATGGTTTTTAATCTTTCCAAAGGTTTTTTTTTTCCTTCGC